>NW_020955239.1:3321596-3600053 GCF_003031625.1 Empidonax traillii | reverse complement strand
CTGGAGGCAAATTTTAGTCCTGTTAAAGTCAATTACATAAATTCCATCAAGTTTCATCAGAGATGAAATTTCTTAGTTTGTTCCTTATTGTACATTGTTAATCAGAGTTGTATAAACATCTGTGTAAATTGTGTTTTGTTTCTGTTCCTGCTTGGAGCTGCTCAAGTCAGCCTCCACACTCTGGCTTTTGCTGAGGATGCTTCAAGGATTTGTTCACTTCCTTGCCCAGGGAACATTGCCCAAGTCCTAATTTGGAAGTTGGTGAAATTACACAGCTGAAAAAAAGCTGTGGATTTTGGAATGCCTGTTTTTTACTTCAGTGTGTGTTTAAAGTATTAGCAAGGAAAATCAAGGAAAAGTAAATAGACTTTTAACAAGACATTAAATTACCTGATTTGGAAGATTTCAGTGCAGAAGGAACTATGACATAGGTTTCTGATGGATATGTATATTTAATGGATTAAACCTACCATGAATGTCGCAAGTATGCCTCAGACATTACCAACTGTTTCCTCATGACCTACATACTTTTTTATCTCTCTTCCCATATGATACCCTCAGCTTTCTCAGGTACCCTCTGCTGTTTGTGCTTGGCCGCGTTGCTTGAGCAAGGACCTGCACATTCTTTGACTTGTTTGCAGTTACAGTTTGGCAGGGCCGGGGCAAACACGGTGCTTCCCCCGGGAACTGAGCCCTCCTCTCAACAGTAGCGATGGCGCGTGCTCTCCCCACTGCTTTTACAAAATTTCTGTAATGGATTTCAAGACTTCTGCCCATCAAACTTGTCTGAAATTGCCTGGTGGAGTGCAAAGGCATTTGGGGAAACTGGGAAAGGATAAAACAGCACAAAACCAGCTTCTAGAGAAGCCAAACCAAAAGGTTATTTTAAACAGTTTAAAAAAGCCACAGGCTAATTTGAAAAAAGTCATGTTTAGAGTAGTTTCAGAATTTTAAAAGGAAGTGAGTTGTGAATGATGACTTACTCTCGTGTCAGCATTGGGTTTGTGTATATTCGGTCAAATATTTTTCCTTCCCATGTATATTATTTCTTTTTCAGTGCAAAATAAGGATTGAAGTTGTAAGTAATGATTATAGATTTGGGGTAACCACTTGTTTTGCAAAAGGACAATGTAAAGGACTCGACTTTTTCCAGACCCTTTAAGGTGCCTTTAAATAGGTTTTTAAGTTACAGTCCTCTGACTGCTTAGTGCATTTGATCTGTTTCTTCAGTACTTCTGAAGAACTCCATGCTATCTGCTGAACTGCTCTGTAATCTCCTCTAACCTGTTAAGACACAAAAAGTGTTGTACATATTGGTCCAACAGCAGGAGCTATGTTGTTTAGCAGTTGGGTGAAATTAAATATTCTTTACATGATTCCTTCTTCATTTGTTGTCCAAAAGAGATCTTAGCACCTTGGTGGCCATATCAGCTTTTGTTAAATGTGACTAAAAGAGGACAGAGCATCATCTGATATGTTGACTTGTTGAAATTCAAGAGTTATCTCTGCATCAAAGTGCAATACTTCTACTGTGTTGAGCAGCCTAAAATTCCATTTATTTGGTGTACAGTTACATCAGATTCTCACAAACATCTGCTAAACAGTGTTTACTGCATTTGCTTTGTTAGGTTTTTCATCTGAGGTGATTATGTTCCAAAAATAATGTGCTATATTCCATAGTACACTTAGATACATTCTTAAATTACTGCCGTAGTATTCGATTGCCATTATTTAAGGAGATATACCTCTAATAGAGTATGAAAAATTCCATCATGTAGGAGGAAGAGCTGCTAGGGACTACTCATGGCTTTTGGTCTATGTCCGAAAGTTAGTTGATGGCTCTCCTTCTCTGGATGCTGTTGACATGATCTATGACTTGCAGATCTGTTGTCTGTCCAAGTTTGCAAATGGAGTTGGGATAAAGATTGGATCTTGAGGTGACAGAGTTATAGGTGCTGTCTCACAGATCCCTTAGTCATCATGTTGTGCAGGATACCAGTAGTACTTGCAGTACTGGTTCATCTGCTTGTGTTGATACACTTTCAATATATGTGTGAAAAACTGAACCTATTCAATACTTGGAAACTGTAAAAATATCAACTGTTGTGGCAGATGATACCTATGCATAGTTCATGATCAGTGAACTTAAAAGACTTAGAGTTTGGGGAAATTCTAAATTTACAGCTGGCAAGCATTCTCTGGTCTTTTCCCTACATGTGTAAGTTTTAATGTCAATATATTATGGTATTTACCATTATTTTCCAGTTCTCGCTGTCTCACAGTTTGACTCCTAAGACTCTTTGCCTACCATTGCTTTATGCCAGGTATATGTCTTTTCTAGACTAACAGTTTGGATAGGAATGTTTTTTATTTTTAGCTCTGATACATAACACTATCAAACATAGCAACAAATAAAGTAGCTTAAAATTGCTGGAGTTTATATAAATGACCTCATATGTATCTTTTACTGATACCTTTCCCTGTGTTCCACTTTTCCCTTTTTAGATGTGTGGTCAGCAGGCTGTGTATTGGCTGAACTGTTACTAGGACAACCGATCTTTCCAGGTGACAGTGGTGTGGATCAGTTGGTGGAAATAATCAAGGTATGGAATTTTAAGAGTTGTTTTGACTGCATTGTTCCTTGGGGGTCAGCATGAAAACATGCACTGTTATAAAATTGTGAACATACATATATTCTGTCACCCTTGTACAGGGTTTTGTGTGTAAATGGTGTTTGAAAACACTTCTTATGCTTCTTTGAGAACCTGATGATTTTTATTTGTTCTTCTTGCAGTCATGCATAGCAATATATTGTCTTTTAATTGTATAGGGGTTTTTTCCCTCCTAAAGGATTGCACTTCCAGTGTGCTTGGAAAAAGTGCTTACATACTGAGCCAGTATTTATTAACGTATGATTTTCGTTCTTTAAGAATCTGGCTCTTTTTCCTTTGTTGCATGCAATTAATACTTGGCTTTGAAAACAGTGTTGTTAAATTCCTTGTGTCAAATTCTTCTGTGTAGTTGCCTTCTCTTCTTCCTTCTAGCTCTTTGAGATGAAAGGTGAGAAAAGGCACTTGTTTTTGCAGATAGAGAATTCAGGACATGTAGGGCAAAAGTACCTTCCACCCAGAGAGTCTTGTCCTTGAAATTAAAAGACGTAATGTTTCAGAGTAAAAGCATTTATATATCACTTATTTATGTCCAAGCACATCTTGATTTATTTCATTTGGAAAGCTGTGAATGTTCTGTTGTTCTCAAATTGGAGGCTTGTAAGAACAGCTCATGCACTAAAGGAAGCATGTGGAAGTAAAATAATCAGGAGATAGATGCTCTCTTATTACTGACATGCTCGTCAAGCAGAGATTTGTGGTTTGGTTGAAAGTTTGCTAGAAGCTGTTACCATCAGCTGACCATTTTCAGTTCTGCAGTGTTGAAGAAAAGATCTGTGAACTAGTAATTGCATAGTACATATGTGTTCCAATTGTGGTGATTCTTTGTTTACACCAGTTGTATTGAAGCAGAGGAGTGCTTTAATAAAATTGCTGGTATCCTGTGTACCATCTGTGGTGGTAACTTTTCTTGACTAATTCACAGTAGTGACAATACCAGCAAACTAATGTTATTTCTCAAGACAGCTGAAGCAGTATCCACTGTAAAGGATACTTCAGTAAATTACAGGCTGAGATTATGATTTTCACCTCTGCAGAAACAAAATTCTGCATCATTTCCTTAAATGTATAAAGGGGAATACTTAATGAGCATTCACATCTGTCTTGTGGTGGGGTTTTCTCATCCTCTGGTACCTATGTAGTCCACTACATGTAGGAGTTAAGTGAAACAAATGCAGGGATAGCTCCGTTTTACAGGAAGGCTGGTCTCTTCAATAAAAGAGTTCCATTATTGAGACAGTATGTTTTAGAAAAGTCTGAGAGAACAAATGCTGTAGATCTTGCAGCAGTAATCACAAAAAAGGATGTTTGCTGAATTTTTAAAGAAGTATCTTGTAAACTGCGAGCCTGAATGGGTGGATGCCATGAATGTTTTTCTGCCAGTCTCTTTGTTGCTGAAGCAGCATATATTCTGAAGGCAGCACTGGAAGAGAAGCTGAGTGCAAACTACGGAAGTGGGCTGTTTTTCAGGGCCCTTGTCTACCAAATCTTCTGTGTGTAGCTTTTATGAGCAATTCAGAAAAGCCCTAACAGAAGGTGAAGGTGAGAATACAGAGGGAGTTATAATTGGGAATATTGCATTTGAAATCAGCAGCTGTGAGAAATTGTCTTGGAAAGTGCATGTTGGGTAACAAGACACTTCCCTTGTAATGCTGTACTCACTGACAAGTATTTCTCATAGTGGGAGTAGAGAGAGAGCACATTTACATCAAATTTCAAGTAATTTTTCCTCACTGTTTGAAAATTAGGAAAAAGTAGAAAGTGAGATCCTCGATTTTCCATTTTGCCAGTTCTTGGCAGGGATCCATCCTATCTACTCTGTATCCCTTAAAAATGACCAATAACCAAATTGAGCAGATTTGTTTTCGAAATCTGCAGAGAAGACATGAAACATTCTGCTCTTCTGCACTTCCAGAATGATGCTTAAATTTGACTTAGATTTGAAAGGTTGGCATAAAAGAAGCAACCCATTTGAGTGAGTTTGGGTTTCACAGCCTCAATACAGCTGAAGACATGTGCAATCCTGCAGCATAAAAATTACCAGAAATGTTAAATATTGGGTGCAACATGTCAAATGTCACGTTGTATAAGATTTCCTTTAGAGTAGGATTAATTAAAAAAAAAAAATATGACAGATGGTGTCCACCTCTTCCCTTTGCTGCCACCGAATACTAGTATTGAAAGCTTTCATTGCAACAGACTTTGTTTTAGTGCTAGCTGGCTGTAGGAGCAGCAGAGCCGTGGGATCTGCCAGTTGTAGAACAGCAGTGAACTTTGTAGAAGGTTGCAGGTTGGGACCTATGAGCTGCTGTTTGACTATCTTGGAGTCATGCTTTTCAAGCAGCTTCGTTGGAACTGTGTGTCTGAAACTTAGGGGCCAGGAAAGTGGACTATTTTGAACTCCTAAAAAAGGCTATGGGAAGAAAATATTTATCCACACATTTGAAAATGCATCTGACTTTTCATCCCTTAAATTTATTCAATTCCACTGCAAGAGAGGTCAGCTTAGAAACTTTACTGCTGGTTTTTATCAATTCCAGATGACTGAGTCACAGTCACACTTGTGCATTTTTTGAGCCAAGATAAATTTTTCAGTTGTCTCTTCAGTTGCTTACTCAGCTTTGATTATTCAGAGTTCATTTTGCAACACAGCAAGTGGATGCTACACCTGGCTACGAAGTCTTTTGCGTTAGACTGGATAATGATGACTTCAAAATGCCATCACATTAAACTAATCTTCCTTTCTCATGCTGTTCTTGATGACATCCCCTTGGTAGCTGTGCTCATGAAAATAGAATTTCTGTGATACGTCAGTTGGCACAGATTGTCCTTCCTGCAGCCGTGTGCCCAACATCTTCAGTCCCTTGCTGCATCACAAGCATTTTTGGCCCTTGACAGATTTTGATTGACTTTCAGCAGCCTTCATGTAGTTTAATTTCAAGCAGTCTATCCAGTTGCACCTGGAGTTTCTCCAGATTTATTGCGTATTTGTAAACTGCTCTGAAAAACTGTGCCCCTCTAGAACCACATCTGTGTGGATCACATCTGTGTGAATCAAAAGACAGTCCCCTTCTTTTAAGCTTCTTTGTCTTGTTCCTATTTCTTTAAATATGGTGTTTCCAGATGTTCTTAATCTCTCTGGGAAAGAGAGATCTATAACTACTTAGCCTGACAAAATGATATTTGATACAGGGAAATAACTGTCTTGGAGCTTCTTCTGAAGAAAGAATTTAACCAGAGTACATTCTTGTTGAATACTTATGCTATTACAGAAGAGAAATTATGTGCTGTGCTTTTTCCAAATTTTCATCTTGAATGGTGATTCTTCCTCCCTATTTTTAGCTCCTGCTAGCTATTCCAAATGTTAGGTTGGAATAATCCATCACTGGGATATCTCAAGTGGGTAACCCAACATACTCATTAAAATGTATGCCCCTACTGGCTTTCAAGTGACATCTCCGTCAGAAATGTGCTTGTTTTCTGAAGCAGGTACAGTGGCAGTGTGGATTTCATTAGCGGCCACATAGGGAAATTATGTGCAAGTAAATACTGTGCTTCAGAACAGTCATCCAGTCCTGTACCTGATAAATTCTTCCAGCAGCCTGGGAGGGTTGCAGTTGCCACTTCCTTATTTAAAATCCACTGTGCGAGATCCTGCTGAATGCAGCTTGAAAGAAGGAGCTCTTAGACCTCAGGAGTGAGTTTGTGTTTGAGGTTTGGTTTTTTTTTTTGGGGGGGGGGGGGGTTGCAGTCAGGACAGACTCCTTCATAAATCTCCAATCTTGTGTGCACAGCCTGCAGTGAAGCAGTGGTGTCTGCATGACTGCCGTGCTCCCTGTGAAAGATTGGCAGTCTGGGGGTGTTCTTGGCCCCCTGAGCTCTAGCACCTTTCCAGAACCATCAAGGTAAAACTGGCTGGGATATGCCCCCAGACTAAAACATTTTCAAGCATAGTTCCCACAGACAGCTGTTGCTCTTTATTCCCCCTGCAAAAAGTAAATCTCAGAAGTATAATTGTTCTGTTTCTAAGATAATTATCTCCTGAAGGTTTCTGTTTAGTACCTTCCCCCTACTCCTCAAAGAAAACATATTTTCAGAAGAATGAAGCATCAGTAATTGTCTGAGCAGCCCTGGACATGGGGAGGGCAGCATCTGCCAGTCTGCCTTGCATTTTCTTTACCGGAAATATTTTTCCATATGCTGCTATTTAGAGTATATGAGATGAATCAACTAACTTGTGAAAACTGCAGGAAAGGAACGGGGGATGGGAGGTGGGGGTGGTGTTCAGTTTGAGTTTTTTGGTTCCTACTGCACTATGTGATTATTACTTGCGCCAAAACTGGCATTTCATGGTAATTTAGGAGGAATAATAAAATATTCTTCCCATAGTTCTCTGGGTAAGGGGGAGCAAGGGGAAAAAAATGTATGAAAAAACAAGCCCAGTAGTATCAGGAATCCTAATCATGTGTAACTTTTTGGGCTCTTGACAGTTTTACTGAGCCTAATGCTAAGTATAGACTGCAATTATAATATATGGCTCATGCTCAAATGTCAGGGTACTATTTTGGGCTCAGTTTCTGAAATAAAATAAATCCAGTCGCAGTAGTTAATGGGGAGAGAGGAGCCATCTCTTCCGGGAGAATAAGCTGTAGGAGAGTGTGTTTCATTTTATTGGATGTGGTCCTGTGCTGGCAACCTACCTGCATCTGACACGGGCTTTCACATGGGTGTTCTGTCCTCAGCCCTAAGGGAAGTCTCCTGGCATTTTTTTATCCCTGATGTCCCCCCACATCACAACTTGGCTGTTTCTGTGCCTCATGTAATTCATCACTTCCACTGCTTGCAGGCAGGCAGTGAAAAAAAAAGTTGATGAGCAATTATATTGATGTCAGCGATGACAATGGGTTTCCTCCTATTCCTGATGTATAGCTCCTCTTGTGCTTGTGAATAGAAGAAGTCTCTATATTTAGTTGGCTTTAATTGTTTGACAAGGGAGTGTTTTTGAAAGGAAGTGTAGATAAAGTGGGTAAGTTTATTTTGCTTTCTACCCCAAACCTCTTGAAGTATTATTTCAAGCTGCCCCATGTTTACTGCTTGAGATGTCTACACCGTAAGTTTTTTAAATAACTTTGGCACACCTCTCACAACTTTCTGAAGAGGTGCAGTCATGCTTGCAGAAGTATTAATTATGCCATCTGGTAAGCCATAAACATCAGACTTTTAGGAACATGTTTCCTATTAAACTTGCACAGTTTTCTCAGGGAAGATCACTACAGCACTGCAGCCCTGACTTTGTAGAGCTTTCTGATTTAAATATAACCACTTTCTCCCCTCTCTAGTACAGTCATTACCAGCTGGAGCTTCTGAACCCTTGGTGTCCTTACGCTTCTAACTGATTTCTACATTTTGGCAAAGGTTCAGCAGTAATAATGGCTGTCGTAAAGGGCTTTTATTCCACTGGGATTTGTTGAAACCCTTGACAGTTTCCTTTTCCTCTGCTATTGCAATAGTGTGGGTTTGGTCATAAATGACTCAGCGCAGTTTTGCATAGTGAAGCCAGGTGTGGACAGCAGCTGTCTTGGAATTGGGGCGTAACTAAGGTGTCTTTTGGAGCTGAATATCATCCATCTTTTTCTCCTATGGAAATTTGATTGCAAGAACATAAAATTAATATCTTTATGCTATTTGTAATGGAGCACAGGGCCTGTTCCAGGTTCATAAATCTCCCCTTCTTGTTTGGTAAGGAAGACGTTACTGTGAGCTGTAGCTTGTCTTTAATTGCAGGAGGATACATACCATTACCCTTCCTTCACAAACCCTGTTCTTGGAATAAAAATTCTTTGGGGAACTTCATCTGTTACAGATTAATGTCAAGGAAAAAACTTGTCAGAAAATACTGTGAAACCTGTCGTGTTCTATTTTTGTCCCAGGAGAATTGAAGCAGTGTCTGCCTTCTCAGGATGTGTATTCTTCAGTTAATCTTAGTAGCTTATGTTTCTTAATTTTTATTTAAGAGATGATCATGATAACAATTGCAAATGAAGAGCAACTCTAGTTGACCTGTTATTACCGTCACTTGCAGAAAGATGCCTTGTAGTCTCATGTAGACCCCACTTCATTCATTTGAAAGTTTAGTCTTCATTCCTGTTACAGTTGATTCCATCAGACATCTTTATTATTACAGTACTTACTTTGGTTTTCTTTTTTTAAATGCCAAATAAAATGAAAAAAAAAAACCCAACACTTTTTCCTTGACAATACCACTTTTCATAAGACTCTCCAAGAAGTAGAATAGCGTGTGCTACTCTGCAATGACCTGAGTAATTCAGTATTGGACCCTGTGTCTCTTAAGAGCTCACTGACTTTTACAGGGTCAGCGGGGATCTTACAAGTGTACAAAATCCGTGAAGGGAAGGCGCAAAGAAGAGGGAGCCAACCTCTTTTCTTTGGCATCCCATGACAGGACAAGAAGGATGGCCACAAATTAAAGCACATGAAATTCAATCTGAACAAAACCAGTTTCTGCTGTCAGGATGGTAAACACTGGAACAGGTTGCCCAGAGAGGCTGTGGAGTCTCTATCCCTGGAGATACTCAGAGACCATCTGGATGTGGTCTTGGGCAATCAACTCTTGACAATGCTCCTTGTACAGGGGGTTTGGACTGGGTGACCTCCTGAGGTCCCTTCCAACCTCAACTACTGTGTGATTCTGTGAAAACTCTCTCCAAGGAACATCTGCTCCATAGTATTTTCAGAGTTGATATAGCAAGAGCAGCTGTTTCATGGAGTAATTCTGCCAAAAATGTGTGAAGTAATTTATGCTTCTCCTTTCCATTTCAAACAGAAAGAACAGTCATATATATGACTTTTTTAAAAGAAGAGATTTGACCAATTTTTGCAACAGATTAAATGATTGCTGTTACCAAGGTTACTTAAAGGTATTCCTAATATACTGAAAACTCAGTGTGAATCAATGAGGTACAATTTCAAAATAATGTAGGCAAACAGTGTTGGTGTGTTGAGGAGTGAGGAGAGATCCACTACAGGACCTCTTCAAGATATGTCAACTACTGGTACAATTTTACAGTTTATTGCTTTATTCATCCCACTCTTCTGGATTGCAATTTGAATTTTGACACAGTCTTTAAAACTTCTTTCAATCTACTTCCCTTTTGGTTTTTGGATGGGTTTCAGGGTGTGTTGTTTTGTGGTTCATTTTTTTTGTCCTTCGATCTACTTGCAGTACAAATTGGAAGCTCACTCTGGCTTTACGATCCAGGGAGAACAAAGTAAATACACTGAGTAGCTAACATAAGTCACTTTTCCTTTTGTGCAGTTATTTCATGTGTCAAAGGCTGCTGTGTAGCTGAAAGGTCAGATGATCCCTTCTTTCAGCCACCGTGATCCCTCTTCAGTACCTGCTTGTCTAATCATTCATGACACCTTAAGTGCTGTTTCTTAGATGCCTGTGCTTTTGCTTAGGAATTGCTCCCTCACATCATCTGGATTCACAACTGTGTTTCTAGTGAAATGTGTGAACAGGCACTGTCCATGGCTTCTGCCGTGGTATTGCCCTTTCCTATCGAATCTGGATCCTCTCTGATGCTAAAGGCATTCTTTAAATATATTTGCACTGTGTGGGCTCCTGTTCTGAGCAGCCTTGGCAACTGAGCCAGTTTGATGAATTTTGGCTATATTAAAAATAAATCTACTCTTTGCTTCTTCTCAGAAAAGCTGTTAAAGGAATTTTTTTGAGGAGGAAAGGGGTAAAGAAGGTAAACATGCTTTTAAAAAAGTCCTGTTTATATGAGGGAAGCATGAAAACAGCTTTTAGAAATGGTGAGAGAGCAAGCTGCCTGTCAGTTTTCAGGAAGTTAATTTAAGTAATCAAAAAAACTTCCAAGGTTTTATAAATTACTTTTTCCCTGAATTGGGGTGAAAATAATATTTGGGGCTGTGAAACCCCCTCATCTTTTACAGCGGGAAAGCTTTGACAGTGATGGTCATCAAAGCTTTCAGAGCAGCACCATCCTGGCAGGGCTGGCAGCTGGTGGCTGATGCTCTGGTGGGTGCCAGACAGAAAACAAGAAGAGAAAGGGAACATTTTCTTGTCAACTTTTTTTTCCTTTGAAAGTTGAGCACAATGTATGGAATTCTGCAAACACCTTCTTTTTTTACCACCTGAGCAAAAACAGCATTTTCAGATATACCCAGAAAAACCTTCTGTCAGCTCTGAGAGGAGCCCTTGGCTCTTGGGGTTTTAAATCCTTGCGAATGCTGAGGTGTACAAAACGTGATCATTCATTTTGTACAACTTGTTCGTCAAATTTGTTATCTAAGAAGCAACTGCCTGAACAAGTTGCAGGGTTTATCTTCTGCTACTACTCTTTGTTTAACAGGTTGCTTTGTGAGTAGGATTTTAGTTTGTGTCATGCAACTCATATTTTAAATAGCAAAGAGATACCAAGTTCTTTTCGTAATACCTGATGATAGTTTCTCTGTTACACAAACTACTCCAACAGCAATTACCTTGCTCTTTTACCTCTTCACTTGACTTTGTAGAGTGCATTTTTGTAATTTCCACTCTGCTAACAGTATGAAAATGTACACAGATACCAGAATTTGTAAACAGATATTGCTGCATCAACCAATAAGGCAGAATGCCTAATGTCATATTGTGGATCATTTATTGCCTGGTGGTGACAGTGCAGTCTGATGAGATGAGGTGATAACGTTATGCTAATCTGTATGGCAAGAGATTTATCACGGGGCCAGATTAGCATGGCTACAGATTTCCTATAGGAAGGTGAGCATGAGCTCAGCACAGAGGAGCAACTCCTGCCTTCTGCCATCTCCTCTTCTCTCTGCAGGGCAAAAAGATGCCCAGCAACTGGGTGCAAGCAGAAAACAACAGGATTTCGTGGACATACTTTGCAATTTTTATATATAGCTAGAAGATAATGGCTGTCTCGCACTTAGTGCTAACTGAACAGAAAACGCTAATGCCATATTGTCTTGCTTATTCCCTCAAGGGATTTCTAAAATCCTTTCAAAATCTGTCCACCTCTACAAAGAGATGTACAGTTATGTTATTTCTCATACAACTACTAATTTGCATCTGTAAATAACATTGTGCATATTCTGGGAATTAGAAATACAACTTGCTGAAAGTAAACCGAGGTGCTATGCCTTTTTGATGCTTCCAGGTTAGATTTAAACTACATCTGTCTTCCATGTGGAAATACTGAGGTAGGGAAGTACCACCCAAACCCACACAGTGTGGTTTGTAGGATGAGGGGGAGAACCTGTCTGGCTTGGCTCAGCAGTAACTGGCTGATCCTGTGAGTTTGTTCATGACTTGTAAAATCAGTCTGTGCTACTGGTCTGATCCTTAATCAGCCATATGCAGTGAACTGCAACCCCTGAAGGTGTTTGGTGGTACTGTTTTATAACAATCTAATTAGAGTGAGCTCTCTTCCCTATTGAAATATCAGTAAGTTTGAGAAAGATGCTTGAATTTTGTGAAAATATAGAAGATAATTAAATTTTTAACACTGGACTTGAAGCGTGAACTGAATTGCCAGCAAGTGACTCCTGACGTTGGAGCAAGGGCCACTAAGATGATGAAGGGACTGGCGCGTCTGTCAGATGAGGAGAGGTTGCAAGAGCTAGCTCTGTTCAGCCTGAAGCAGAGAGGGCTCAAGAGGGTCTCATCAATGTGTATAAATGCCTTGTGGTGGGAGGGAAGAAGAAACAACCAGGCTTTTCTCAGTGTTGCCCACTAACTGGGCGAGTGGCAGAGGCACAGGGTAAAACACATTTTTTACGGTGAGGGATGGTCAAAGACTGGAGCAGATTGCCCAGAGAGGGGACCTCCCTCTCCTGGGATCAGAAGTTTTGTTGTTTTGCTCTCGAGCCTATATTAACTTACTAGTTACACAGCTTGACTTCAGTTTTCTCAATGTCTGACAGGTTATACTTCAGTCTTCATTACTGTATGAATCTGAAGCGTATCTAAACAATTTGCCTTCTTTTCTCTCTCCTGTCTAGGTTCTGGGAACGCCTACAAGGGAGCAAATTAGAGAAATGAATCCAAACTATACTGAATTCAAATTTCCTCAGATTAAGGCACATCCATGGACTAAGGTGAGTCTATATGATCTGAATAATAAAGACATGGGCTGAAAGTAAAAATTCAAGGAGTTCAGTTTGTTCAGTAATTTGATTGTTTTCAGTCTAAACTGGGTGCCTTTGAATAAGCTGGGGACCTGCAAACTTTAGATGTAGCTGGGGAGAAGGTATTGAAGGAGTGCACTGTAATATATTGTTGGTCTGGGGTTTTTGAGGTTGCCTGTAGGTAGGTTATTTTTGGGAGGTGGGAGTTGTTTGTTTGTTTGTTTTTTAACAATGGTGTGTGTGTGTGTGTGTTTATAGCAGACTGCAATATATCTGCATCCTATCATGGTATAAATTGATATGCACAGAAGTCACATACAAATGAGAAAATGTTCCAGTGATACACATGACACTTTTGTGATACTGTTACATATTGTGAAGAGGGCTGACAGTTACCTTCTTAACTGCTTCACTTGTAGATAATATTTTATTTGTACTCCTGTAGTGGTGCTGTTGAGGGGGGTGTTTTTTCTTGGAGTTACTTCTTAAGGTTTGTTGTTACCTAGCTTTCACAGGGAGACACCAATGCAGTACATGCAGACAATATTATAACCTTCATGATCAAAAAGGAAGCTGCTAGCATTGAAACAAATACATTGCTACACAATTAATCAGTCTTCCACATATCAAGGAATGATGAATATTTGACTTGGGACAGAGTAACAATCATTTAGTTAGCCTCTTGGGTGTGGAATAAATTAAATAGTGAGTCTTAAACAATTGAAACCTGTGTAGTTAATGTTTTATTTTTGCTGCTTGAGGAACATCTGATATAGTGACAGTGTATTTTCATCATATCTCAACACTCAGATTTCCTTCTGCTAAGAAAGCAACATCTGTGCATGGAAGGGTTGCATTCCTAGCTGAACAACACATGGTTAGGTCAGATTCTTTTGGACCAAATGCTCTGTTGTGGTAGAAACTCTGAATAAACTAATTAAAGCTAATTGATAGGAGACCATGTACATGATAGGTACATGTCAGGGCAGGTACTACACGTCTCTGTTTTTGCGATAGAGTCTCCAATGAGTCATGTACCACTTGAATTCTATTTTCCCCCCTAATTCCTGGTTTGCATTTCCATATCAGAGTTATTTTCTGTGTGTTGGTTAAGTGATGTGTAATAGTATGGGAGGTCAGTAAATCCAACAAGGCTTTATGTTAACAAGGGAAAAAATTAAGACAGAAGTCTGGGAGCGGTCTCTTCAGTTTTGAATTGCGTCATGATAAAAATCACAAAAATAAGTCCAAAAACCTTGTAGCACTGAATATTAGGGTTGCATCTGAATTCCTGCATTAAAGATGTCTGGATTAGAGGGGGTTAAACAAATATGCAGTGGAGTAGAAGTGCAGAGATGTACTGTAGAACACAGAGTTAAGCATCTGATCTGTGCAACTCATCTTATGCCTGAATAGTCTTAAAAATCATCTGTATGCACTTGATGATCTCTTATACCACAACATTGATCTTTTGGCAAATGGAAGCTTCAAGAAAAGATTGAGACTTTGTCCTATTTATAAAGAATGCTTTTGGGTTGTTGTAAAGGATCACAAGTGAAATTAAGTCAATTACAAAGAATTGAGAGGAGGAGCTTGCCAGATCAAATCTGCATTCTCCATTACTGCACAATAAGTTTTGAAGAGTTGTGCTTGCAGCATAGCTTCTCATTCTCGAGTCATTCTGCACACAGCTCTTCCTGATGTCAGCTGGGTGTAGAATAGGATTTAAACCAGTTAATTACAATTGAGTTATGTGATACTTCATTTATGAGATCTGTACTTATTATGCAAATGCTAAATTAACAAAATGGATTATCCACCATAGTGTTGGTAATGATGCTTATCTTCTCAATGTATTACTTCTCAAGATCCTTCCCTTTCAGCATTTTGAGCATGCTGAGATGTGAAAGATTTTAACAGTAATATGTAGAATTGGTATTTCTCACCCAGTTGTGTTGGGATAACATCTGATGACATGTTAGTGAGCATGTGCAATCCTCTTGGAGCTTCTGTATCTTAGAATTGAAAAGCTTGTGAGAAAAACCTCTTCAGAGCTCTGACTTTGAAAGAAAAAGAAGTGAAAGCGCAAATGTTGTTGCTGGTTCTTTGGTTTTGTATTGTTTTTATTTTTTGTTTCAAGTATGTATGTAACTGTAGCGCTACAGGTAGTTTCCAACAGGACTTGAACTTTAGGTTGCCACTTTGAAGGAACAAATCCTTGCCATATAAGCTAAAGAATTGCTGAAGATTACAGTTGGAATTTTGAGCACAAGCTTTGTGGAAATCTGAAGTCTCCCTTCATAGATCCATCTTAGATTTTTCAGTAGAAATGGATTAGTATCATCCAAATACAGTATTGATATGCAGTGGGATGTAGTAGTGTGAAGAAAGAGATCTCAAATTAACAAGGTTTAGTCTTTAACCCTTTCTTCATAGATTATGAAAGAAGTAAAAAAAACACAAAAAATATATTTTTCTGTGCTACAGCAGTAATGTGCATGTACAATGCAGACTGTTTTCAGACTGGTTTTCAATCTGTGGACCATTTGAGATTGAAGTACTTTTGTAACTTAAAAGCTGGAATCTCTTGTTATAAAACATAGAGAGGCCTCTCTCTAATCTCCAGTATGGTTCTTTGTTGCCCTAGCACCTGTGTGGTTTTATACCAGTTTATGTGCATGAGGCATATGATGATGGGAGTTCAGCATGTCCTTGGCTAGCCAAAGAAAAGGGAATCCAAACTTTCCAGGAATCTTTCAAACCATTCTTCCAAAACAGGAAATCTCTGGTCTTTTCCTCTGGCACCCCAACCCTACAAGCCCAGCCTTAAAGGGAGGAATCTGGGACATTCTGGTTCTTTAGCCAGGGGGTCTTCAGAATACCAGTGTGTTGAATTTAGTAATGCAGCTGTTCTTTTCATCCAAACCTCCCTCTGTTTTCACTTTGTAAAGAACGTTTTGTATTAATGGAGGTGCATTCTGTGGCTTGTCTGACTTGGTCTGTGAAGTAAGTAGCATCATGTTTTAAGAGAAGCAGTTCAGGGGTGTGAATAACTTTTGACTGACTGATAACAGTCAGAAAAAAATAGATACTCTTTTAGACACACAGTCACGTCTTCATGTATATCTTGGTTCAGAAAACCTGTCCAGTTTTTCCAGTGTTATCAACTCGTCAAATAAAAGTTACTATCCTTTCTGGAGATTCTGTTGCTGTCATTTTTACTAGTCAGACTTTAGCTTGTGTCTTACAACCACCTAAACTCCTTGAGCCGTCTCTGTTCCTGGGAGTGCAGTCTGATCTGTGCTACCAATCTTTATACTTGTTTCTCTTCTTCTGACTAAGCTTCACCTATAGTGTACAACTGTGTGACAGGACAAGGAGAAAATCTGGGATCAAGTGCAAGGTTGTAAATCACAGGGCTGTTGAAGTTCATCTTTGGCACTGAACTTTCTCTGAAGCTTCCAACCCTTTTGGAGGGGGCAGAGACAGAGGGATAGTTGACAAAAGGTCTAAATGCAGGCTTCATAAGCTTGTGGTAGATGTTGCTTACCGAGGCCCCATTGCAGCTGGTCTTTATCCTGGCATTACTCAGAAGCTACCTTCAGGTCTCAAATCCTTGGGGTGATGACAAACGACGAATATGCTGTGATTATTTCCAGAAATAAGTAAAATACTCGTCTGTGACAGCCTGCCTTTCTCCTTCCATTTGATTCTCATTTGATTAAGACAGTAGTAAATGTAATATAATTACATAGTTAAAACCCCTTCTGTGTGGGGGAAATGACTTGTTTGGATTTCCCCCCCTCCCCACCCAAGGGTACTGCCACGTTTGCCCGTATAATGGCAGTATAATGAAATGTGTACATATATATATATATGCTGTAAGTACACCCATGGTTCGTGATGGCAGAACCATACAGCAGGTTGTAACAGCAAAGGTGGTTTTCCTCACTCAAATCTTAACCTCTGCCTTGTCTCCCTTATATAGACAAGGAAGCAGCTTCCACTGCAGGCAGCTCTTAAAAATGGACATTGAGTTTCTTCAGTGTGCTGTGGTTTGGTGACCTTTGTTTCTGATGTTCTGAAGATACTTGCAAGATGGTTCAAACATGCAGGCATTTTTTAAATATACTTCTGGTGAGATAAATTTGAGTGTACTAAAGAGAATGCCTTGATTTGCCATCCCCAAATCTATAGTTAGCTGAATAGGTGTTGGAATAACAATTTTCAAGGCAGCATTGAGATGGAAAAAGACGAGTCATTTGTCTAACAGTGGAAGAGAGAGGGAGAAAAACAGTCATGTCTAGATTGATTTTGAGCATCTCTGCCCTTCTGCTGTGCACTCTTGTGGATGAATACATGAGGACTTCTCTCTGCAACACTTTGCCTTCACCATGAAGTCGTGGGACACTAGGTCAGGGTTCCTCCCAGCTTTGTAAGCACTTACTTCTTTTTTTCCCATTATTTATACTGTTCAGAGTGCTCTTCTGTCTGTCTTCAAGCCAGCAGAGGAAAACAAGATCTAAGATGAAATTAGAGATTGTAGCTCATCCCTTCTAGCACTTTACCAAAGCAGTTGGCCACTTCTGGCTGCAGCTTAAGTTGTGCAGAATCATGGTTGGCTGTGTTACAGAGTAGCTTTGGATATTGACTTTAGAATCCATGATTCTGCCTGTATTATGAAATAATTTCTGCTAATACTATAAAATACTTGCCAAATATTTTAGTCTCTGTATCCTAGTGCGTATGTGTATTCTTTGTATGTGTATTAGCATTTACTTTGAATATTGAATATTTCTGTGCTTGTCACAGACAGTCCTGTCATCTTCCCCACATTGGGATCGGAAAGTAGAGGCTGGTCTCTTTCATGAGCATGTTTTTCCACTCTCCAGAATCAGTTGCATGTCTTCATCCTGTCCTATTCCTGCTCTCCTTGTTCTTGTCTAGTTCTTAAGCAGATTGTTTTGCTTGTAATGCTTCCAAAGTGACTGCTCACACTGTAGATTCAAGGAAGAATACCAAACAGTAAAAGGGATAAACAGACAGCTCATTTTGTCACTTCTAATTATGACTGATGACAAAAGAAAGCAAAAGCACTTTTGTCAGAAATCTTGTGAATGGACTTGCATTTGAATTCAAGCTGAAAATGCAAACTCTTTTTTCTGAGATTGGAGTCTGATCTTTTGTAGAGATGCAAAGGTACAGTGGAGATGAGATGTTTCTTTGGTTGCAGTTTCATCATTGGCATTGAGTTAATCATGGAGCAGGGTCAGTTCTCCACCTCCCACCTGCATATTCCTGATATGCATTACAGTTTGCACAGTAGCAAAAACCTCTTGAATAACACAAATGTTCAGGATTTGCGTCACCTTCTTTACCTGACTGACCATTCAGCCCAGACTGCAAGTGTTAGAACAAGGGACAAGGGCAAATGTGCATGGCCAGAAGGGCAGAACTGTCTTTTCCAGCATGAACTGGAGGTGATTTGTGCCTGTTGTGAAATCATGCCATGACCTCTTTCTAAAGAGTGCAATTCTGTTTTTCACTTGGTGTGTAATGACTTTCCAAGCAAAAATCGAAACAACTCTGCTGGAGAATAACTTAAAAGGGAAAAAAAAAAAAAAAAAACCACAAGTTTTTCTGGCACATTCATGTTTGCCAGTTCCTTTTGTAGTAGCAATGATTTTTGACAGTGTAAATCTCTTATCTCCATCTAAAGCATAAGAAGCCAGGTTTGCTGGGTGGTAAATTATCCTGCCTCTGCCCAATTTGTGTGCAGTAAAGAAAGTATCACTTAACAATAAATGAGTGAGCACTAATTCAACATTAAGAATTGATTTCCATCAGTGCAACTCTGAAATCAGATGTGAAGTTTAACATGTCTTCTGCAATGTACCATCTGTTTAGCCATCACATTGCAACACGTCTGTCTTGGCTTTTTGTAGCGGCTGTCCCAGTGAGGCTGAGAGCACTTTCAGAGGTATGTTTTTGGGGGTTCTCTCTCAGAAGGAGAGCTGTTTGTTCTGCTTAGCTTTGTTGCTTTCCTTCAGAGCTCGATAGAAGCAGAGCACATGCACTGGGTAATAAATGCTTGCTCATTCTGTCTCCACCAGGTCCACAGTGGAAAGAGCCCAGTAACAAGTGTGTGGTCTCAATAAGAAGTAGCTTTGGAGACAGGTTCCTGGTCCTGTTCCCAGTTCTGTGTTGGCTCATTTGTAAACCACTTAACCCTTCTCTCTTTATTTCATTTTCCCCCATCTAAGTGCCATCTGACAGGGACTCTTGATTAATAAGGCATTTACTGTTTCCGAGCTGCTTTTTAGAGAAAAATGTAGGGGGATTTAATCAGAGATGGAAATTGGGGGGCTTATATATATTTTTTTTTGATCACTCCCAACACCAGTGCCTCTTTTGTGAGCTTTTTTTAACCTTCATTTTTATCATGTAGTTTTTATGCACATCAAAATAGCCAAATGTTGTATTTCAGAAATCCCAATCTGAAATTCTCAGACCTTTGGAACGAGACCAGTCCAAAGGGCAGAGCTTCTGATGCAGCTTTGAGGTTTTTTGTGTCAGGTAGAGCTCAGTGCATAAATTGCTATCTTCTGTGTCTTTTCCCTCTCCTTTTGTACTTGTGAATGTGTCGTGCTTATCATAAGCCTTATTGTGTTAAACTTGATCAAAATACCACTTCCTATCCTAAGGTCATAGTAATCGTATTGTGTGATTGCATTTTTAAGAAGTTGATTTGAGGGTTGTGTTCTACATCACACTTTGCTTGTAAACAGTACAAGCTTTTGGTTGAAGGGAGGAGCTTTCTCTCTTATCTAACATTCATGTGCCATAAAAAATGTGCTTACAAACCGAAAGGAGGTGTGCACAGACTGTCAGCCTTGAATTGGTGGTGTGGGTGGTTCTTGGCAAAGCTCATGAGTCTGAAGCTGGTGAGGAAATTTTTAACCATGGTGTCACCAACTTGATGTGTTAGCAACAGATGTCATTTTCATAAGCCTCTGCTCTCTTAGGGAGCACAGCACGCGGGCAGCATTCACAATCTGCATGCAAAACGCACAGTGGTTGATGGCATGAAATCATGTCTCTTAATATACACTGGCTGGAAGAGCACCTTGGTGTCACATTGTGAAGCTTTGGCTTTGGGGCTCAATTAGACCAAGACGAGCTCCGTGTTGTGCATGGAAAGTTTGTTTGAAGAATGTCAATGAACTGAAAGTCAGAGCAACCATTCTGGTAAAACAATACTTAGCTCTTGCCCCATGTGGTTTTATTTGAAAGCTGAATGCTGATGTGAGTGAAGTGAAATAGGAGAATTCTGTGCTTTCCATCCTTTTTCTTTTGTCTCTCCATGTGTGCAAAAAAATAAAATTCAGAAGGGGAGTGAACTCTGCTGCACTCATAGGAACTATTTCAGATTAGTAAGGTAAAATGTGACCACTCTGCTGGTGCAAAAAGACTTCATTTAAATTAAAGTCACTAGGGGATGAGAGCCACATAGTGCACCAGGGGCATTTAAGCCTGGCAGTCGTTTTTGAAATGTTGAGGGTGGTAGTAGTTCCAGAAAAATTAAGGGGGAGTAACGTTAAAAAAAAAATTACCCTGATGGCAGTGCAACTTGAAAAGGAGAGAGGAGTATGTCTGGCCTTGCTGACTAGCTGTTATGGTCTGTCTGTGTTTGAGCATCACCAGCATGCCTGAACAAAAAAAGAACTTGCACTGGTCTCTCAGCTTTTTGGTGAGGTATAGATTTATTGGGGGAGGGAAAAACCAACAAAAGCACCAAAAGCTGTGGCTTTGGATGAGTCAGCATTTCCATTTGACATGATCATTCAAGAGATTTTTTTGTAGCTCATCCAAAAAAAATCCCAAACAAACAAAAACCAGCAACCTGGGTCTCAGCCTGAAATTCATTTGCTTTGCGGAAACAAGAGGTTTTGAGTTATTCAAGTGCAAATTTTCCTTCAAGAATATTGTATGTAAAGCCTTTTTTTGCATTTGTTTATCTCCAAAACAGGTTCATTTTTTAAAATGAAAACTTGAGCCTTCGGTCCCTCCTGTGGACAAATAGCCTTACACAAGGTCTTGTTTCATTTTAGAAAAATGAATTGTTGCGCCGGTGGGGTAGTATCTGATTGCTTTAAAAGTTCCTGTCAGTGTTTTATTTTTTATTTGGTTTTGGGTTTTTTTTTGTTTGTTTGTTTGTGGCCTTGCTGTGCCTTTTGCCCGGCCGTATTTAGTCTGCATACTAAATGTTAGTCTGCCCAAACACTTTGTGCACTTAGCTTTTTCCTTTTTTTTTTCTTTTTTATTTTCCTTTCTCCTTTTACTTTCTTTTTTTTTTTTTTTTTTTTTTTTTTTTTTTTTTTTTTTTTTTTTTTTTTTTTTTTTTTAAATTTTATTTTCTTTTGCTTTCACCCAGGTGTATTTTAGACCGAGACAGACTTTGCTCCAATGGGCCGGATTTTAGTCCGTGCACTAAATTTTAGTCCGCAGACTAAAAATAATCCGCGGATTATTTACTAAATTGATTCCCTCACTGAGAACTACAGAGACTTAAAACTCCTGCTGAGACGTACGTGCGAGGGCTTCATGGCTCACAAGTTCCACTGTCTATCCGTCCTCCCACCCCTTCCACCACGGAGCATCAGCCCAGCATTGCCTTGGCGTCGGTGCCCCGTGGCATGGAAGTGCTGGCATATCCGTTGCTGTGGGCGGCAGCCGCTCGTGTAGTTCTCCGTGGGTGAATTGGGCAGCTTTCCCGGTGGAACTGTGTTGAATGGGAAGAGCTGAAAGACTGCAGAGGGTTTGGCTTTTATTTCTTAGGGCATTATTCAAAAGGGAGGTGGGAGGGGACAAATTGAGGGGAAAACAATTTCTTAAGTAATGGGTGCGACGGGTATGAGGGGGAATAAACCCGCAATAGAAAGAAATTCAGTCCATACCCGCACTCCTGAGGTGGTACGTCCAGTTCCCGAAGAATCCTAAAGAGATAATGCCAGCAAACAAAATCCAGTGGCGGGGGAAGTCAATCCAAAATGGAGAATAATCCGCGGCGGCCTGAGGTACTTGTAGCACACACAAATTAAAAGTGTCCAAATTTAAAGTACAGATCTTTGATTTTTACTTTGTCTTCAACACAAATTATAAATGGCTAGGGGTTTGGGTTTTTAAAAAAAAAAAAAAACCAAACAACAACAACAAAAAGAAACACCACCCAAAAGTTTACATTGTGTGTCTGGGACAGATTTACAAGTGGGATGAACCTTTGGAGACTAACTAATCTGGCCACATGGTTCTGTGGACGTTTATATCCAGGACCAAGGACTGAAAATTCTTTGGGAATTTCAATTACCCTTTTAGTTCAAGTTAGAGTTTTGATTTCAATTTTTTTTATTTTTTTAGTAAATGCACTGGCATTGGAACATAAATTTCATATAGAAATGTTTCTATACTATGCCTCACCATTGCACAATCGATTTTTTGGCATACACTGTGGTGAAGTTGGACTTGCTGCTATGGAGACTGATGTTTAAACTTTCTATTTGTATAAACATTTACTATGTCCCCCACAACATGGATTTCTTATAATATTGGCTATATTTTTCCTTGCTGGACTATTCTCTTTTGGATTGACTCCCCCTGTTTGGATTATTTCACTGCATTATCATCTTTAGGACTCGTCAGGAACAGGACATTTCACCTCAGGAGTACGGGTATGTACTTAAACATTTTTTCAAATTACTAGGCCTAGCCTTGACAAAAAAAAAAGAGAAATGCCAGAAGTGCAATATTTGAAATCAGACCGCATCTGTGAGGTAGCAGCCAGGCAAATGTAACACAAGGTGGTGGAGATGATGTGGGCGCAGACCTGTAACTTGCTTCATGTGGTAGTCACCACTTGTTGCAGGGGAAGGTCCTGTGAGACCTTCTAATTCCCCCCTCCCTCCTCCCCTTCCTGGTTTGAAGCAGTTAGAGCAGAATTCAGGAACTGTCTATCCCAAGTGACTTTACTCCAGATATAAAGGCAGGCTGAGCAGTTCCTAACAGGAGTTTAGAAAACATTGTTATGGTTTGATGGACTTGAAAATGAGGAGTTTGAGTGGACAAGCAAGTACTCCTTTTACAGATAACAGATTTGTGACTGTCTGCCTACTAATTTGCTCAGCCTAAGGGCTTGTGGTCTTTACCTTAAGGAAAAAAAATGGTTTTCTTTTTAAAATCCATAGTGGCTGTCACATGAGCTGTTCTGAGGGGAAAAAACACAGCTAAGGGTGAAGTACTTAAGTTTCAAGCTCTGGTAAATCAAGCCTGTTAAAGTATCACTGCTAAGGTGCATGAGGGACACCTCAGTAGTTTTACCTGATTTTCAGTATAAAACAACTTCACTTCTGTGGGTTTACCTCAGGACATACTCATTTGTGCTACTCACTGTGGGGTGGGGGGCGGAGGGGAGGGAAAGCCACAATGTTGTCTGGTTGTTTTTTTAATTGGAGACAGTCTTAGATTTTGTTCAGGTCAGGCCGTGACTTGGGAGTGATAATTGTATCCATTGTGTGCTGTGGCCAGCAATCTGAGCTCTGCAGGCAGCAGGCACAAAGCAGCTTCTGCTGCCCCTTCACATAACCCTACATAGATGGCACAGTGCTCAGTAGAGGTTCTCTGCCAGCAGTGTTAAGCTAAAGCCTTTCTTTTTGTCATTATAGGCCTTGTGCAAAAACTTTTTCAGTTTGTTTTGCAATAATCTCGTAATAGGGATAAAGTCAGCTCGTTCTGTACCTGTCTCCTTGACTCCCAGAGTCAGGATTCCTTGCCATACCAGTTAGTACAGCACACACTGCAGCAAACCTGGGTGCTCCTTATCCAGTCGGGCACCAACGGGATAAAATTTCAGTTCCTGCAGAACTTGTCATTTGTGTTTGATTCTCGTTCAAGAGAGCATATATGTCTGGTTTAAAACCTACCAAAGGAGTGCCTGTGCAAGTTCCTTGTCTGTGATTAACTACCATGTCATACCTTTTTTTTTTTTTTTTTTTTTTTTGCTCCTTGGTGCTGCGTGGCTTGAGTTCACCTGCACTGGTGCAAAGGCATTTTGGATTAGCTCAGTTTTTACCAAAAATGGTGGCATCAGGACTTAACACTCGTGCCCACCCTACTCCCTTTTCCCCAGACTGCATATCACCTGCAATGTAGCAAGAGGCAAATGCCTGAGGAGGCTATCCAGGTCACGTACATTATTAACTCCTATTTTGCTTATGATGTCATGAGAAAGGAGGATGGGAGTGTGATTAGCAGTGGGTAGAACCCTCCTTAGAGGTTTAAAACAAAGCTGCAGTGAAGAATTCCTTTTTGTAATCACTCAAGGTAAAAAAATCTGTTAGAGCAAAATAGTTGGTTTTCTTGACACAGTTTTCAACTGTCCTTACAAATACCAAATGTGCAGGAATTATCCCAATAAACTTACACGAGTGACTTGCCAGAATAAGGTCACAGAAGGAGTAACTTGCAAATTGGAGCTAGACATTTCCTGCAACCCCACCCATGCTTTCCTTGTTGTTCTCCAAAGTTGAACAGCAGCCTCCATAGCAACAATCTGACCTGCCTGCCTGCAAGAGTCTGTGTTAGTAAGACTTCATTCACTAGCCAGAAAAAAAACAACCCAGAACCGTAGCGGGGCTTTATTATATTTTTATATTCGGTGAATCCTGCTCATTTGAACCCTCCTCCCCACCTTCACTCCACCCCATATGCATGGCTGGTAGCACTTGTGTGTGTTCATCATGATTTTTGAATGAGTTTCCCCTTCATTCTCGAAGTTGTTTTTCCGAGTGCGCTCTCATGAAGTCTCTTGCTGGCATTGCACCTTCACTCTAGTGCAAGACATTGCAATTAACCCTTTCTCAACCCCAGGAACTGGATTTACCCCTACTTACTGCAGGACTTTGATTAGCACAAAAAGCAAGTTTGTTCCAGCTTGCTGGGCAGTGAGAGGTTTAATTGCGCTGACTTGCTTCTGGTCAACAAAGAAAAGAAGTGTACCCAGACAACCCGTTTCTCCTTGCTTGTTTTCTTGTTGTTCTTTTAGGTCTTCCGGCCCCGCACTCCACCAGAAGCGATCGCGCTATGTAGCCGTCTGTTGGAGTACACCCCCACTGCCCGCCTGACTCCCCTGGAGGCCTGTGCACACTCTTTCTTCGATGAACTACGGGACCCAAATGTCAAGTTACCAAATGGGCGAGATAAACCTGCACTCTTCAATTTCACCACTCAAGGTAGCCTGAGAGCATTGAAGGATCACTTCTTTAGGAAGAAGCGCTGGGATGAATGTTTGTTGTAATGCAGATGTTACTCCCTTGAAAGTAAAAATCTCTGAGCAGATGAAATGTCATTAAGCAGTTGCCTAACCAACTGTCCATTTCAAAAAGAGAGAAAAGGGATGTGGAGTTACAGGGCAGATTCCTGGTGCCTTCAGTTCAAATTTTGTGTTGAAGAGGGGTGTTATTATTGGATTGCATCAAGAAGGCTTACATTTGCAGTTCACTGTCTGCAGCCTAGCTGGTGGCTGTGTGTGAAATGTCACAGTCAGTGGACCATGGAGGTTAGATTATCATTTGAAGATGATCCTACTTCTTCATACCTGAAAAACCATAATGAAGTAGTAATGCATGTTAGGTTTGGCAGGGAGGTTTGTAGTGTTGCTGCCCATTTTAGTTCTGGATGCAAGGTAAATACAGATGCTTTAGTGCCCAGATTTTATGTGCTGTACAGTACAACTGGCATTTGATTGACTCAATCATTTAGAAAATGTAAAAATGATGGACAACTAAGTGTTTTATTTGAAGCCAGGCTAGTATTAAATTTTAAAACCATTCATGTATTTTTTTCCACAGATGTCAGAAATGTAAAACTGATATCCCTCTAGAATAGTTTTGCCTGCCAAGACAGAGAATGTGAGAAGTATGGCATAAAAATATGCTAGTAATTAATTTTGGAGCACTTTTCCTGTTTGTTTTTTTTTTTTAAAGTGATTAGCTGCCAATTCTCACCCTGTGGGCAAGAATAGTTCTGTGTGCATTTTCTGTTGAAAGTCTAAAACACCTTTTGGCTCAGTTAGCATCAATATAATTTTTCAAACTCTTTGCCCCTCTGCCAGAATGTGAAACAGAGCCCTCTCCTTCAACATGTGGAATCCTTTTATATTAAAAAAAAAAATATATATATATATAGCTTTGTATCTGTACAAAGGAGTATTTTAAGCTGCCTAGAAATACACTTTTAACTTAAGTATTGAAAATACTAAAACATTTCCAAAGCATAAACACATTAAACTGTTCAAGTAAATAGCTTGTGCTTCCAGGTCACTGTCCTCTGTGCTGATTTTTGCATCTCTTATAAATTTAGTAGTTATGCTACAGGTCCTTTCATGTATTCCTGAATTGCTAAGGCTGTCTTCAGCAGCTAAAGTAGTTTTGATCCCACTGTCTTAATACAGCTTCACCCCTATTCTTTCTGAAATTATTGATTAATTGTTTTGTTATGACATTGATTTGGCCTATCTACTACATGAAACAAGGTTTCTAAAAAGGTTGGAAGGCTCTAGAGTGAATCTATTTAAAAATCCTTAGGGGAAAAACAGGAGTATGTATTGGGAACGTGTCCCTGATTCCCCTCAGGTGGTGTAGAAGCTGCTGGGTAAGCTACCCTAGTGCTCAAAAAAATTCAAAGCTGCTATTCCCATCCTAAGGAGCTGATGTGCTCTCCTCTTGCACAGTGACTCCTGCGAATGGCAAGGGAAAACAGTTCCTATGGAGCAATTTCCCTAAGATAAAAAAAGCAAGTCATCAACAGGTGCCAGTTTTACCATCTGTAAGGGAAAGGCAGAACACAGAGTGGTCATTAATGCATTTCCAAATAAGCTGTGTTTCAGGTGACCATAAAAACTCAAAAAAAATAACCAGATTTGTTTTAAAATTCATAAATTAGCACAGTGATTTTAGTAACTGTGTAATAAGTAAATGTGCAGCAGTGAGTCTCATGGGGCACCAGTCCTGACTGTGAACTCAAGATGCGAAAGAAACTTTTGCTCCTCCTGTGACTACTGTGCAGACCTTGTTCTCTAGTCCTTATCATGCAAGGTCCCACCAAATTGGCTGGTCCAGAGCAGAAATTCCAACTGGGAAACAGATCAGATCATTGGAAATTGGATGATGAATCATTTTAAGTCATCTGTAGTAATTTCAAAAGTAAAGAATCATCCTTTTGTTTTAAATGGCATCTGTTTTCAACAGACAATATTAAGTTTTAGAAGTGTTTTATTTGGCTGTATCCAGTTGCCTGAAACCCATGAAGTAGGAGGTAGCTGCGGGAGTCTTGAGGGCAAAACTGTTAGAAATAGTAACATAAATTCTACCGTTAATGCACTGGATTGATTTTCGGATAGAAATTAAGCGTCACTTCAGTTCTTCTGATCTGGGCACTGGTGCTGGTCAGATAGTCTAGGAGAAGAGCAGGGAGAGTATAGGGGAGATAAAGATCATGGTCTTTGACTGCCAGCTATAGTTATGGAGCATGTGGATGCTGACTGTATTGTAGATATGAGATCTGTGGAAGAGAGTGTTATCTAGTCATCCTGTATGTTTCTTTTAATGTGAACAAATGTTATGCACCAATTGGGTTTTGAAAAAATTATTTTGGCCAAGGAATCATCTCCACTAGCCACAGAGCTGCAGTTCAGTGGCTGTTAGACCTGCAAGATGGAAAGCAATTTTTCTCTTAGAAGCTGAATTTTCAAACAATCTTTGAAACGATTGCCATTTCAGTGATTGTGCTGGGTCACAAGAATGTCACTCCATATTGGCCATTAAAGGCTGTAAAATTCTTTCTGTGACTCAACACTGAGGAATGGTTATCATGCTTCTCGATGACAGACTACGTTTTTGCTGAAGGGGAGTGGGGTGGGGGGGGTTTTGTTTGGTTTATTTTTTAATGACCCTGGCTAACACAATACAAAAATAATTTTCCCAGGGAATTCTTAGAATTGATATATCACATGTAATGATACTGAAAATGAGTACTGCACCATTTGCCAACACCAGGCATTTTGTTGTGTTTGAGAATGAAGATGATCTGGTCTTTAAGTAAAACTGGACATTTTCATTCCTGCTCTTTATTGGAGATGTTAACTGACTGCAAATGGTATGACTTGATTAAGAGAAAGCCAGAGGGGTTCTCCCAGCTGATGTGAATGGAAGTTGGGTATTGTGAATGAACTGTGATGGCTGCTCTGTTCACATCATGATATTGAAAACTTGTCTGGATTGCCTTGACTATAATACCTTCTTGCTGCAGTATTGGTTGTAATTAACCCAACCTGGAATTGCATGTTTGATTTGGATAATCATGCTACAGTTCAACAGCTTGTCCAAATACTGTGTGGGAAATCACTGAGGATTCTCTGAGATTCTCCACACTCCATAAACTGCAGCTTTCTCCCCAGTATTGCCATGTCTCATCCTTACAGGTGGCATAGGTGCAAAAATACACTATAACAGAAGTTCAGACAACTTCTCAAGGAAAGCTGCTAACAAACTTCAACTGAAAGAGCTCAATTTACTTTGGTTGTTTCTTGTCTGAATCAACCTGCTCCTCTTAAGTGAAGCATCAAGACATTCAGAGCATGCTGAAATTAGGAAACTTCATACCAAGAAAGATAATGTAGGGTTTGAGAAGACGGGAACAGGGTCAGTCTTCGGGTCTCTATGAAAGTGTAAGGTAGCTTCAGAGAAAATGGTTGCACTTGCATTAAACACAACAAAAAAATAGTATTATTGCCATAGCTGGTGCTGCAAAGGGAGGAGTTCTGACAACATCAGATGAGAGAGAATAAGAATGGGGTTGAAGTGCCCTTGCAAGGGTGTTGTTCTGTCTGATCAACGGGTTCTTTGCCTACAGCAGTGTTGGCAGTCTGTAGCTGCATCCTCAAGGCACCTGTGTAGCATTGGAAGGGAGCAAATTTGGTTTCCTTGTCATTTTAGCTCTGCTTTTGTTTGGGTCACAGCCCTGTATTGCTTCCAGGAAGTAATGCAAGGGAGATGGGGATTTAAAAGAGCAAGGTAAAGAGTACATTCCCAGTAATAGCAGATTTGGGAAACAGATTTGGCATTTTCTAGCACAGAGCAAGATAGCATTGAAGTATAGGTTTATGACTAGTGTTCCACTTTGACACTTTATGATTCATGATTCTTCAGTTTATTTTTCCATTTAAAATACAGATTTGCAAATTCTGCTTAACATGATGAATATATGAATTCTGAATTATTGCCACGTGAATTGAGGATTTTGTATTTGTAGCAGTGCTTGAAGTATTGAGGCTTTCTAGGAGGACTTACTTAGTCTGCTTAGACCTGAACAGATATTACAGAATAGGTTGGATGGGTTACAGGTAATGTAGCAACTTGCTTATATTCATAAGTGCTGAAATGCAATCTCAAAGTGTACAGTAATAGGAGGCTTGTAAACAGGTGAGTTTTCTATATCTTGCCCTCCCAGCAGTAAAGAAACTCCATGTAGCAGTTAACTGAGAAAAAAAAAAAAATCACCAAGTAGACTACTGATCCCTTTAGGCCGTGAGTTTAAAACTAGCATTAAAGAAAAACAGCAGGCTCTCAAAAATGAGCACAAATAATTTGAGACTGTGTCCAAAACCCCCTTGCTGAACCCGTGGTGTGATTTGGATGGGTTTCTGTACAGCCTGTGCTATCTTGGAGGTCTTATGTAAAAAGCTGTCTATTCTCATTTCTCCTCCAGATGACCTCCTGGAGCTCCAAAACTCATCAGTCTCCTTCCGTGAGGTGACTGTTCACATCCTTTTTACCGGATGTTGCTTTCTCAAGAGACAGCCAGTCACTCCTGTTTCTGAAACAAACAGGACCTGTCTTGTCTCGGCTCGGTCCCACCTTCTGTGAGGCATTAGATTCTCTTGAAAAAGTGCCAGAAGATTGTCATTTGTTGGCAACGTGTTGCCCTTAATCCTCCCACAGTTGTGGCTGTAAAATGCCTATTTCTTATTCTGATACACATTAAAACTGCATTAGATTTGGAGCCTAGAAGACATGACTGCTTTTTCCTTGGTTAATGTCCCAGAAGGAATGGTTGCATCATTTTACTGTCCATTTAAAATGCCCAGATGACCAATTTGCTTTGCCTTTCCCTGTCCTTTTAAAGGATATGTCACCTCTCCTTGGCCTCACTCAAGGAGATGGCTGTGAGAAATTGGTCTTGGGTTCCTGGGTCCTTGAATAAAAATGATGCTTGAGTGACCCAAAGAACTAATTCCTGAAGCTCTTGGAGCACCTGTTGCAGCTGCTTGCTTGCTGAACCAGTGCCCAAAGCAGCACCACTGCTACCAGCCTTCTTCCCGAGACTGATTGCAGGTGAGCTTGTGAAGGGAATCCTTCCAGTGCTCAGAAGCAAACAGCATTTTCAGGCCATTGACAAGGAGCAGGCTTGGCTGGTTCTTTGTTGACTCCCAAACCATTGTCTTTCTCCAGTAAATAATTCCCTTGCACCTCTACTTGTAGTTTTGACAGTGTTGCTCTGGAGAATACCTTGCCAAATATCACTTTGGTTTCCTCTCTCTGGTTGGCAAAGAAGAAAACGTAACGTGACCTTGTAAGGGCATGTGTTTTGCCTCAGGTTGCTGTTACAGGGGGAAACCCTAGGAGCTGAACCTGCATGTGGGGCACTTTGTGGATGATGAGCTAACTCTGTTTGTTCCACCTCCCCTCCAGAACTGTCAAGTAACCCATCTCTGGCTTCGATCCTCATCCCTGCTCATGCCCGGAACCAAGCAGCTGCTTCAACCCCTACAAATGCTACAGCGGCCTCAGGTGAGAACATGCAACTGCCTGTGTCCCTCCCTACCCTCGCTCCCCTGCCCAGGCACCTTCCCTCTGCTGAGGCCCACAGGCCACCTTGGTCCTCAGAGTGAACAGAGAAGAAAGGTTTGTTTCAGTATCACCCAAACCTTGGTCTCAGGAGGTGGTCATTTGGGTCCTGGCTGTGGTCACCAACCCAAATCCTAACTCAGGGCACTCAAACTCTGTTTTTTGACTGCTTAGTTTGTTGGTCCTTCTCACTCAGACTTCCGCTATTAAAAAAATCATTATATCACCTGGTTTTTAGCAGTCCTTGTGGATTGGTTTGCACCTAACTTCTGAGCTCTCAGCTAACTGGAAACTAATACTGACTTGGAGCATGAGTTTGTGATGCCTAGGAAGAGAAGAAACAGCTAGCTCAGTACATGCAGCCTCCAAGTAGTGTGGATGGAGAGGTTCCCTAAAGGCATTAACATTTAAGGGTTGAGTTAGGCAGTTCAGTCAGTGTGCTCACTGCCTCATCTACGTAGTTGCAGTTGCTTTTTACTGAGTTTGTTCATGTCATCTTAAGCCACAAGGCAGATTCCTTTTGGGTTTTGGCCAGCACTGAGTGATTTTTTTGTGTTTGTTTGCCTCTTGTTCTGTCTCAAGTTTCTGTCAGAAACCTTCTAAAAGCTCACTGTTAGCCTTTAGCCTTTGCATATTGTATTCTGTTTCCAGTGAAAGCTTAAAAGCCTGGTAATACCAGTTGGGAGACTCCCAAAGAAAATCCCAGGTGCTGCAGGATGTAGCAGAGGTGATTCAGTACACGGCACTTTTCCTCTGAGTCAGCCCTGAGTCAGCACACCAGCTGGCTGTCTTGGGGCTGGGCAGCCAAAGGCAAGCTGCAAAATGGGTGTGTGTGTCCTGCATGCACCTCAGCCCCCTTTGACAAGGGCTGTGACCCCTTTTTAGGTGCAAGATGCTGACTTACTGTAGGATAGCTGATAAGGAGAAGGCGTGATTGAAAAACTGTTCTTGAAACGTACAGGAAAGCATTTGCTGGTTGATGTGCCAGGCAGTTACCTGATATCTGATGCACTTGATCCAACCAGTGCTGTACAGAAAGCATTTTCATGCTCTGGGACAGACAGATGCACCCAGGTTTGAAAGATGAGGCTTCTCGCTGAAATTGTAGTAGCAGTAGGTAAAAGCTACAGCTTATACAATTTATATGCTCTGAATTTAGGAGGAAGCAAATTGCTATTTTAAAATTTAGTATGTTTGTTTCATACACTTTGGTGGTATTTTGCAAATATTCTTGTTCTCAGTGTGCATCTGTTGCCCAACAACTAGTGAGGAAAAAAAGCAGATAAAGTAGTAAAAGTGATTAAAAAACTACAAAATACAAACATGGAAAAATATTTTAAGCCTTTCTGAAAAATACTGTTTTGCTTGGTGTCCCTTTCATGCCTTTTATGGAGTTCTCTTTGCCAAGATACAAGTCTCGGGGAATTAATAGGGTTAAAAAATCTGTTTTCAACCAGCACTTTTCAAGGGTCCACATGGGGGGAAAATGCTTTAGATTGAGTCCTAAATGTGAAGTATTTAAAAAACAAACAAAAAAACCCCAGAAAACCAAACCAACCAAACCAAAAGAAACAAAGCCCACCCCACCCTCAAAATAACGTCTGTGTTAATTATCTCAGCGTTTTTAAAGCTTCTGTTTGCAAGCACTTCACTGAGTTGGGATAAGACCTTCTCGTTGTAGTTCAAAACAAAAAATAATATTCTTGCAGCTTGGAAATAATTGAAATTGGAAAGAAATTGTGAAATTAAGTTCAGTATTGGGCGGCTTGCAGCTTTGGGTTTCTGCAGCACAACAGGTTAGTTGTTTCTTACTCACATGAGGTTCTCACAGCAGATGGTGGCAATGTCATCACAGGTATGATTTTTAGGATTAAGTCCTGTGGAGATAATTTTAATCTTCTGTGCCACACTTAGCAAGAAGTTTTCGTAGAAGGGGGTTCCTTCTTTCTCTATACTCCTGCACCTCACAGGGCAGTGAATGTTGAGTTGTTCAGTGACTTCAGCAATACTCCCACCTAACCCATGGCATCCTGAAAGGCAGGAGACTTTTCTGCAAAACGTTTGCTTGTGTGACTGAGCAGTACCAGTTCAGAAGCTAGGTTTTTGAGTGGTGCTGATGCAGCAAAATACAGCTCTCAAAGCAATAAAGGGAAAAGCAAATCATAAGTAACTGACTTGATTAGCATGTAACTTGGGCCTCTATCTAGCAAGCAGAACTGACACTGAGGTTCAAGTGCCCTCTGTCATGTCCGGCCTACTCCTTGAGCTTGAGGCACAGGTGCACGTACCTGCTTGCATAATAAATAGCTCCTGTTGTTTTTATAGCTGTCCTGCGGGTGTGCAACCATGTCAGAATCTCAGCTTTGTGATAAGGTGTAAAACACCACTTTTGATCATGCAGCAAGGCAGTCATAGTTAGAGAATAACTAGCAAAGAGCTATTTGTCCCAGGTTTATCAAAGTAGTGTTTCCTAGGAGACTTAGCAGCGGTGCGGTGTGTTAAGAGATGGGAAAAATTGACTTTGCAATATACCACATTAACAGGGTAGGTTTCATCAAGCCAGCAAGACTGGCTGTTGTGCTGACCAGTATGACACACATCTGCACTTTCAAAAGTTATCCGAAGCAAGTGATTTTTGTTAACTGCTAGATTCACGTGATGATTCAATCACCCAATGCAACAGTAATACTGAGATCATGATCTTCAATGCAGGGGAATTATTTTAAATAATTTTTCAGTGTTATAAAAAATTATTTGTTGTAAAATTTCTCTTCTCTTGAAGCATGAAGCTAGACTTGCTGTACTAATGGCACCAGTGAGAGTATGAAGCCTCGCTGCACTGGCATTGGTAAAGTCACCCAAATGTTTCTGAGAAATTCTCTGACGTTAGCAGCATGTCTAAAGCAAAGTGGAGGAAAAGGAGTATAAGATTTATTGGCCCCTGTTTGAAATAGTGTGGTAGCTCTCTGTGAATTACACTGGGCATTGATTAAAAGTGCCAGTTTGGCCATGCTTCTAGGGATGCTGCCTTGGTGTAGATGTAGCTGGAGGAGGAAGAGGATGGTTTCATAGCTGTGCAGCCATGACATCCAAGAGGGGAGCATGCACACCAAGCTGAATGCATATCTGCTTATGTGACTACATATTTTTCTTCCTGGATCAGCCAGCAGCAGTAGTTACCTCTCTGTTAGTCAGCAATAAGATAGGAAGAGCATAATTACCATCTGCAGGGAAGTTGTGCCAACAGGGATTCTGGGGTCATCGTCTTAGGCATCCCGCTGTGTTGATCCCATGTAATCCCAAATGCAATGGTGTGCCTGAACTTTCAGCAACAAAACAGATTAGAACTGCTGTTACCTGCCACTCTGTGGTAGTTGAAAAAGACCACAGTGCCCTATAAAATAAGATTTAGTGCTTTTGTGGTATTCCCATTGAAGGAATTTTGGAAAACTTTCAGTTTCTTAACCAGGAGAATATAGGCGAACAATTCATTCAGGCTTCTACAAACTGAGCACAGGGATGCATCCATGACAGAGAAGTAAAACTTGCACATTTTACTCTTGCCAGTTTTGCTCAGAGCCTGGATTTCTACATCCACAGGCAGGCACAGTGGGAAAACCGGGCTTTTCCTTCTCCTTCCACTTACCTCCTCAGCTGTCTTGGGAGGATTCCCCCACTGGTGTTAGCTTTGTTTCTGTATCTTTGCAGATGAGCAGCACGGTCTGTCAGCATTACAAATCCAACCAGCTAATGCTGTCATTAGTGCTAATGGGCTTTCTCAGACTGAGCTGGCATCTCTGTCATTCTCTGAACTGTAGCCCTGTCTTTGCTTTCCGGGAGGTTTCTGAGGAGTGTCACGTACCCTCCAAGAAAGCTGAGGCATTCCTCAGAGGGAAAAGCTGACTTGGAGGAGGTTCTCTGCAATGATGAGAGAATGCTTTTGCCCTCTGTTGGAAAGAACTTTTGGAAGCAGCTGACACTTAAGCCCTGGTGACTGTTCCTTGCCTGCACAGGCAGAAGTGTCAGGTGGGTGGTTTAGGACAAAGAGGCTGCCCTGACCTGGAGCCACATTCTGACGGATACTTATCTGTCCTGTGCCAGAGAACTGCATCCAGCTCCTGGCTGTGCTCCTCAGCAGGGCTTTGGCAGCGGCACAGACCACTGCTTTGAAAAGCAGATGTCGTATACCAGCATTGCTGAAGGCCTAGATTTCCTTCTCTTATGCCCAAATACTGATTTTTTCATGATGAGAAGAAGTAAAACAGTGTCCAGAGAACCTCATACTCCAGTTGTGCTGTTTTTCCAGTGCTTCAGCAAAGAGATGCTGGAACAAGCCCCTCTTTGTTCCTCAAATGTCCTGTCAATGCAGAGTCAACGAATGAGCTGCAATATCAAAATACTGCATTTTCTCGTAGGTTGGGAGCAAGTATAGCCTTGAACTTGCTCTGCACTCTGTCCCAGCCTGGGGAAACTTCTATATATTGTTGGGCTGCATCACGTTACTTTCTTTTAACGTGTGGCATATATATTTCTCAGGAACTCCCCTATTAGAGTGATGACAGAAAGGGAGCATGTATTACATGGAGCTCCATCCCCTCCTCTTTTTTGCTTTATTTCTGTGCAGTGGCAATGTAATGATAACGATTTCAGCCTCTGCTGTCTTCAGGAAATGGAGATCAAAAGGCGCATTTTATATCAGCAAATGAAATACAAGCACTTTCTGTACACATACAGAGAAATCCTCTGCCAACAATACAGACTCCAGCTGGACTGCTCGCATCAGGCGCTGCCAGCAGATGTTGCGTTAACTGGATTTTGTCCCTACTGGAAAATTAATCTAGAACAGGCACAGTGAGAGTTTAAAGTGCGGAAACTGTTATCTGGCTTGCTGGGTCACTTTTCATTTCTGTAGTCATCGTTGGTCTGCATGCATGTGGGATTTGGGGATTGCTCCTTCATGGAAATTCTCCACATAGGAGGATGTCTCTTGCCTGCAAGGCTAGCTTGCCAAATAACGTTGGTATTGTCGTCATGCTGCCTTGGACCTTTAGTTGTATGAGGGTATTTTTTTATCATGGTGGTCATTCCTTCATGAGGGAGGGGATGCAGTTAATTTGGCGTGAGATGAAAAGGAATGGGAAAATCCCAGAGCGGTTGTCTGGCATCTTCTGCCCACAGGACAATTTGCCTTTCTTCCCACACACTCCTCACAGCATTTCCTTTTCAAGTAGAAATCACCCTCTCTTCCCACTTGTCCATTGTGTTTCTGGATGCTGCTGTTTGTTTGATTTCCTATTTTTGTCGCAGTTGCGTGTGTTATTTCACTTGTGACTCAGCAAGTGCTGCCCATTTCTAGACAGCGTGTCACGCTGGAAGGAAGGGATGCCATCCAGAGGGACCTTGGCAGGCTTCAGAGGTGGGCCTGTACGAACCTCAACAGGGTTCAACAGGGCCAAGAACCCTGTTGGCACAGGTCCTGTACATCCTGTACCTGGGTCAGGGCAACGCCAAGCACAAATACAGGCTGGACAGAGAATGCTTTGAGAGCAGGCCCGAGGGGAAGGACTTGGGTGTGTTGGCTGATAGGAGGCTGGACATGAGCTGGCAACGTATCCCATGCTGCATCAGAAGCATGGCCAGCAGGTTGGGAGAGTTGATTCTGCCCCTCTTCTCCACCGTTGTGAGACCCCACCTGGAGTACTGTGTCCATCTCTGGAGTCCCCAGCATAAGGATGTGAACCTGCTGGAGAGAGTCCAGAGGAGGGTGATGAAGATGATTGGAGGGTTGGAGCATCTCCTCTATGAAGACAGGCTGAGAGAGTTGGGGCTGTTCAGCCTGGAGAAGAGAAGGCTCTGGGGAGACCTTAGAGCACCTTCCAGGACCTAAAGGGGGCTACAGGAGAACTGCAGAGGGACATTTTACAAGGGCATGTAGTCATCAGACGTGGGGGAATGGCTTAAAACTGAAAGAGGGCAAGTTTAGATTAGATATTAGGATGAAATTATTTACTGTGAGACACTGGAACAGGTTGTTCAGAATAGTTGTGGATGTCCCATCCCTAGAAGTGTTCAAGGTCAGTTTGGACAGGGCTTTGGGCAGCCTGGTCCAGTGGAAGGTGTCCCTGCCCATGACGGGGAGTGGAACTAGATGATCCTGAAAGTGCATTCCAACCCAAACCATTCTATGATTCATCCCATTGCCTTTGCTCGTGGTTTCACTTCCAGCTGTGGTCAGGTGAGTGTGGCAGAGGAGTGGGGATTCATTACTAGGTGACTGTAGAGCAGTGTCCGGCTGCATTGCCCCACAAGCTCTTCCATGTGGGGAGAATGTTACTGCACCCCCCACCCACCAGCTGTATTTTGTCATTGTCTAGTACCTGTGCTAGTCATACAGTCCTTCGCTCTGAGGTCAGTAAATAGATTCTTCTATAAGCCCTTTCCATGTGTCTTTTGGAATACACTATTTGCCCAGTCTGTCCACTTCTGTACTGAGATAGAGTCTTTCTGAAGGTTTTTTTGCTGTTGCAGTTTCGATAGCTTTGCAGTTAACCTTACTTAAATAAAGTGGTCGAAATGTGTGGAGGTCTCTTGTAGAAAACCTCTTTTAATATCTTTTTCCCATTCCATATTTTACATGTTTAGATGTCCATCCAGTTACTTCTTTGTGTCTTGACTAATCAGATTCTAGGTAAAATGATTCCAGGTGAAATTGGTGCATTTTTTTTCCCCTATCAACTCTTCTAACACTGCAAACATCTTATATCTTTTTTTACAGAAAATACTTGATGCATGTGGCCTATGAAAACACAGTTACAGTGAATTCCCTTTTGGTATTTCTTTGCAAACACTGCTTTATTGGACACACTTTGACATGTGCCCTTGATCCTGTGACTTGTGTCTGTGAAACCCTGTCCCTCCCTGAGAAGAGAAGGTGTTGGAGACCATTTACTGCAGAGACACAATCCTCTAATGATGCCATGTGCTTGTGTAAACCTTGTTACTGGCTTCAGGCCTTGATGTTAATCTGCTTCAGCAGTTCAGAGGGTGGCAAGTCCAACTTGGGTTGAGCAACACAGAATAAAGTAGTAAATTTGAAAGACATTTTCTAAAGCAGCAAGTGCATGAGTTACAGAGGAGCATACAAGCTGTTTCAGCAGGCTTGTCATGTTCCTTGTCTGTGCCATTCGCCCAATTAATAAGCAACTTTGTTATGAGAAGGACTAACAATATGAAGCTTCAGCACCAGTGTGAGACCTTGTAGTGACCACATAGACACTTGACTTGTTGGCTTTGGCCATGCCAGAGTGCCTTGTCGTGCAGTTAGAATTAGGGGAACGTAACACAGATGACTTGCTACTGCTCAGGTACTGCAAAACCTGCTGGAACCCAGCTGGGTGTTTGCATGCCAGCCCTCAGCCCTCCAGATTGCCTTTGTCCTGCTTAAAGGCCATCTTTCCCCTCTCCCCAGATTGCATTGTTCCATCTGCACCCCTGAAGGCAGGAAAGCATCCTAACCAAACAGCATCTTGGTGGGTTTCCCTGTGTAGAGAATGTTGTAGTTGTTGTTTGAAATGTCTCTATTTTGGAGGTAATGCTGGTTGTTTTATCTCTCTTCCCTTCTCGTCTGTTGTTTGCAGATGTTAACGCAGGAGAACGAGTTCAGACCAATAGTGTAGCTACAGCATCAGCCTCCAACTCCACCTGAACCAGTACCAAGCAGCCAGCTGCACAGGAAAAATCACCAGTAATTTGAGTCTTGCTCAGCAACACTGGTCACATTTGGAAAGAAAATTAAAAAGAGGAAAAAAAAAAACCAACAAAACAACAAACCAACCAACCTGTTCATTTTAGTGTTCAATTTTTTATTATTATTATTGTTGTTCTTATTTAACCTTGTAAAATATCTATAAATACAAACCAGTTTCATTGTATTCTCACTCTGCAGGGTGTCCAGGGCAGGGGACTAGGTGGGGGGAGGAGGGAAAGCGGAGCAATACAACACACCAATGTCTCTCCCCTCGACAATCTCTTCATGTTGGAAGTTTGCTGTTGTGTACTTCAGAACCAGGACTCTTGCCTCATACCCCCTCCCACAACAGAAAGAAGGAAAAAACAAAACAAAACAAAAATACCCCAAACCTCATTCTCTGCTGAAGTTTTTTTTTTTAACCCTCTTTTTTTATTTTCTTTTTAAGTGAAGTTTCGGACTTTGATGTAGTGCACAGCTTGAATTTGGTCGGGAGCTTAGCAGGGGTCATTCAACAGAGCTCAGCGTTTCTTGTCAGCAAATCCATATCCCAGGTTATCTGAAGAGCTGCCCCAGCTTGGCATGGGGAGCAGGCGACGTGGTAGGAAAATAGGTTGCCATGGGGTGGGGGGGAGGGTTTGCCGTGTGTCTAAGGCTTGAACCGCTAGTGGAAGCCTTTCATTTTAAAAGTCAGTGCTAGCGATGAAGAAATCTACAGCTTCATATGGGAAAAGCCTTTCCTGAGTGGGTGATATATAATATAATACACACACATGCACCAACACCAGCGGTTGGCTTTGCCGAAGCAGCCCCTTTGCCCAGCCGGAGCTCCCGCTCCCCGCGTGTCGGGCCGGCGCAGGGCAAGGAGGACGCTCAGCTCCGGCTTCAGCAGAGAAGAGCGGACGAACAAAATCCTCAGCAGGGGCGGGGGCCCAGCTGGTGGATGTTAAGGGACTTTTTGGAAAGTGGCCACTGTGAAAGCTTGTTTGGTTGGGTTTTTTTCTCTCCCCGCCCCTCCCCGGCTCTTGATTTGAACAGGCTTCCCTTTCCCAAGGTGCGTACAGGAAAAGGACACCAGGGGTTATAATGTGAACTGTTAACAGGCTACTGGTTTATTTTGTAATATTTTTTTAACTGCAGTTTTAACTTGCAGGATGCCACATTCGCTGATAGTTCTGATTTTATATCCACAGCTAGAATCTGTATTTAATTTCATCTTTTTTAATCTCTTGCCTTTTTTTTTTTTTTTTTTTTTTTTTTTTTGGATCTCTATTTATTGATGCATGTTGCCACGTCGCCATTATGTTAGAATATTAAAATACACATCTGAATGCTCTTGACGGTAATTTGTACCTGCTGACTTGTAGGAAAGCTGGCTCTATGAGTGTGTGTGTATATATATTATATAAATATATACATGTATACATAGATACAGTACTGCTTTTTTTATTTTTGTCTACGATCTCAAATCAGTCTGACTGAAGCGTGAGGTGAATGCTTGTTCTAATCCATCAGTTCAGGGTCCGAGTTTCCTCCCTGCAACAGCGTGTGGTGCAAGCATCCACATCTCTCTTCCTGAAGTCAAAGCAATATTCCTCGTGAAAGGGTCAGGGGAGCGGCCGGAAACGAGACTTTTGGAGACCTGATCTTGTGGTAGTCTTGCGGTTGGTGTCCGCTCCAGCCTTATCTTCTCCTTCAGAGAAACTGTAGTCGCCTTTGGTGCTTACCGAGCTGTTACCGACCTGCGGATCTCTAAGGCAAGCAGTTGCTTTTCGGGAGCACGCGGACCTCCATGTGGCCCGGGGGTGACCGGCAGTGGTGGCTTTGGCGAGTTCGGCCGCCGCAGGGGCGGCTGGGGCTTTGTCACGAGCTCGGTGCGTTTCTTCTTGTACCTTTTGTGCTGTTGACGTGGGATTTTTTTTGGAAACTGTCTCTTAGCAGCCCTGGAACTGATAAAAGCCCTGCCTTCTCCCTCCTGCCTGACACACGGAGGGTTTGGGGAGGCAGGAGCTGTTTGAAGAGGTGAGTGACCACCTACCGTGAAACCGATAAACCCTCATGTTATACCCCGCGGCAGTATGCTGTTGGGCACACACACACACACAAAAAAAGGTTTTAAAACTTAGCTGTCATTGCATTCTGGCTGGCTGCAAAGGAAAGCACACCCACGTTGAGAAACAGAAGGCTTTCCAAATCCTTACCTGCAGCTTAATAGAAAGGGCTGAAGAGCGTCTTAACGCATGCGCTCGGCTAGTCAGTGTCCTGAAAGGTAAGTAAAGGGGCTTGGTTGACCCAGTGATCCAAATCCATGCGGGAGACTCAAAAAGTAGGACAGTGGCAGGGTATGGATCTGCTGTATAGGCAAGACTGCTGAAGCACTGGCCACAGACGCTGTTATTTGGAGGCGGTAAATTACCGAGTCTTTAAAAAACAAAGTAATAAAACTATCAAAGAAAAATTGCTGCTTGTGCCAGGAAATGTGGCTTTTCTTTTTCATTTTTTTTTGGTTTTGTTTAGGACTGGTGGAGGGGAGTTAAGAGCGTTTCTCTCTGGTTTTGTGACTGTGCCGGCGTCTGTGTGTGTCTCGTGTGTGTGTTAGGCGGGGGGGGAGGGTCAGGGGCGCCCCTCTGGTTTTATTTCTGTTTTCAAGGATCATAGCAGGATCACACACTCTTTTATACAAGTTAGGTCCAGGTCTTTGAACAACCTTTTTTTTGTAAATAAGGAAGAAAAAAAAAAAAGAAAAAAAAATCACAGGAAAAAAAAAAGAAAAAAAAAAACCAACAAAAACAAAGCTCCTCACCAAATTCAAGCTTGTACATTATTATTTTTGGTTGTTTTTGAATTCTGAGTTTTATTGTTTTGTATGTAAATATGTGGACCCAGGAACTGTTATTAATGAGCAAAAAGTTACCGTTCAGGGCAGTGATTCTGTTTAATAATCAGACAAAATGTAGACGAGCTTTTTAAAGCCATATAGTTTTAACTCTGTACAGTAGGTACCGGCCTGTATTATTGTAACAATAACTCTAGCGATGTATAGTGTATCTATATAGTTTGGAGTGCCTTCGCTTCCATGATTTTTTGAATTTTATTTACCTTTTATTTTTTTCTCCTCCTCCTTTATTAACGATGTCTCCCACCCCAAACCCGCATCTTTGCGCCCCCCTCCCGCTTTCTAACTCTTTGAGTGCTGTAAGGTTTCGGTGATACCCTGATCAGTAGCGGAACGAAAGGAAACCGTCTCCACCGTCATGCATTTCATTGGAGCCGTGGCTTTGTTCTGGAAGTCTCCCAAGTTGCCCACCCTGCCCTTTCCTCCTCCCGCTAGCAGTGACTGATTTTGTTCGGACACTTGCCCCAGAGCTCATTTAGACTTTGCTTGCCTTTCCCCTCAGTCCTGTGCCCAGAAGCCCTCTGGGCAGTAGCAGCTTCCAAGAGACTCGGCCTTTCCACCCTCCCTGCGGCTGTGCCGGGGGCAGCAGCTGGGCTCAGCGAGCGGAAAGGACCCCCAAGGAGGGAAACCCCCCACATCCCACAGGGTTGCTGCGCTCGGAGCCATTTGGCTGCGGTGGGAGCAGGGGCATCGCTGTAGGAGACTGCGGTGGTTTTTTCTACTGGGAGGACTTTCTGTTCCCTTTCTTCTCCCTATTTTTCCCTCACATCCTTCCCCCCAAGTCACTTTTGTTTTCTTGAGATAAGTTTAACATGACTCTTGATTTCTTGTGCCCAGCACGAAGGCCTTGTTTCTAAAACTAGTTTGCTTGTGTTTTACTACCTTGTTAGTATTCCACATAAGATTGTCTTGAATGGGAAAACACGTAACTCTTTACCAAACCAAAGGTTGCTGTTTTATTTCGAAGCATCTCGTGTTCATTCCAGTGAAGCAGAGGCTGCACTTTCTTTCTGGTGACACGAAGGTCAGTGATGCCAAGCTGTTGGTGACAGTCTGCTCAGAGCTGTCCCTCTTTTCTTTTACTCTCTTTCGGGCTTGTTTTTTAACCCAGTGTGGTCTTGATGTGTCCCTTACGTCAGCCCAGTGCTGTAGTGTGGGTCTCTGAGCCGGGCTCGGTTGCAGTCTGTCTCCCTCAATGGGCACCCGATCAAGACACTGGTGTTGTTTAATATTAAACTTATCTACCTTGCTAGGGAAAAAAATAATGACCTGCAAAAGAAAATTGGCTGGTAAAAGATCCCTGAACACTCTGTCCCCTTATTTCGAAGCCAAGCTCTACCTAAAATAATGACAGGTGCTTGCACCTTGCAACTTAAAATTTCCCCCTCCCCGGTTTTCAGTACTTGGAAAAACAGAAGTCAAGCAGCCTGTCAGACTCGTACTCCTGTACTAGGAACCTCGGCCACCGCGGAGAAAAAGGAAAAGCCGATGAGGAAAAGCACAGTAGGGTATTCGGTCCAGGCTCTGCCTTTTGGAGACTGCCAGCGGGTACCCCTGGGGTGGCAGCTGATTTCCACGGGGCTCTCGGCCTGTTCTGGTCGTAGTTGGCTTCGTTTTGCAACACTGCAATAATGGCAAAACGACAGGAAAGGAAAACAGTACCTAAGGGGTTAGCTCGAGAAAAGTAGCTTCCTTGTGTTGGTCTTTCTCAATTTATTTTTAATATATATATATAAAATATATTTATATATATATAATTTGCTTGCCTGTAAAATTTGCGTTCATTAATGTGTTGCTGATGGATCACTTGGGCCTGTACACACCAATTAGCGTGACCACTTCCATCTTAAAAACAGAAATCTAAATATATATATATATTAAGGACTGTGGGTTGTATACAAACTATTGCATACACTTGTGCAAATCTGTCTTGATTTAAAGGAAAAGCAAAACCTGTATAACATTATTACTACTTGAATGCCTCTGTGACTGATTTTTTTTTTTTTTCATTTTAAATATAAACTTTTTTTGTGGAAAGTATGCTTAATGTTTTATTATTTCCCCCGACCCATTCCCCTTGTAAATACGTTTTGTTCTGTGTGACTCGGTTCGGAAATAGTTAACTGGTACTGTAATTTGCATTAAATAAAAAGTAGGTTAGCCTGGAAATGAAATTTAAAAAATACCAAGTGTGTGGTCTTTATTTCAAAAAATTGCCCCTTTCTTTCCTCCTCCTCTCTCCCTTCTCTGCCCCTTGTTCCTCACCCTCACGCCTCTTTCCACTCTGCAAGAATAGGTGGACGTGAATCTTTGTAATAATAAAAGAAAAACCACAAGAAATGAGCATGTTTTCTTAAATGAGCTGTGTTATTCCATGCTATTTTTCAAGAGATGCCAGCTTGTCTATGATACTGTTTGATTTGATGGAGAGAGGAACCCTGGGACATAAATATTTCAAATTGAAACTAACCAATCTTCCTTTACCGTCCACCTATAGATACAAACTTAACCTGTGTAAACTGCTGGCTTGAATCCTGCACTCATGGTTGTTTGGGTTGTTTCTTTTTTAATCATTGGGTCCCATTAGTAATGTTATTTGGTGGTGATCTGTAAAGTTTGTTGAGACCACGTCCAGTGGACCGTTCCTCCAGCAAATCAGCACGTAGCTATCTCTGAGTTGGGTTTCCAGTACTGGATAATGTATGTATTAAACATGACATGTCTATTAGCGCAAAAAGAAAAAAGAAAAAAAAAAAATCCTTTTTTGGGCTGGCTGACCTGGCCGAATCCATTCTGTCGCTATCCTAAAGGCTAGATGCGAGGTCATGTGACTGCTGCTTCAATAAAAACAAATTTATATTGCAAAGAGACTCCTCTCGGTTTGTTCGTGTGCCACAAGCCGCGGTTGTCCCCACGAAACCTCTGCTGGGCTCCAGGCTGGAGCCTCCACCCCGGAGCCCCTCCAGGAGAACTGAGAGGAGGGTGGGAAGGGCCGCACTGCAGAGGCATCGGGACAGATGCCTCCAGAGAGCAGCTCGGAGAGAGGCCTTGCTTTAGCCGAAAGGCCCCCGTGCCCAAATTCAGCCGGGACTGGAGAAGTGTCAGTCTGGCCAGTGCCTTAAAGGACTGAGGGTGTGAAGTCCAGTGTTTCCCGCAGAGCGAGGCTTCCCCTGCCCCGGGCTGCTGGCAGGGACAGGACAGTAAGTATTGCTGCACAGTAAGTGTTGCCTTACCCTGCAGTCCTCTTCGGACTGCTGATACACGCAGTTTGGGGGCTGTTCCCGCCCTTCCTGGGTGCTGAAACTGCCCTTGAAGCAGGTACCAGCCCACCTCGGCTCCCTGACACAATCGTTGGGCTTGGTTTGGTCAGCCCCTGCTCTTCTGGGGCACCAGGATGAGGGGGCCAGGCAGCCACCGACAGCCTGGCCACCCCAGGAGCAACACAGGTGAGCGGTGGCTGCTGTCCCTTCACTTACATTGTTCCCACAAGGTCACCGGGGCGGGGGCTGCATCCAACTCGTTTCCTGAGGCTGGGGCTGCTCTGCTCGGCCTGTCAGGTCCCTGGCATTAAAGGTGGCCAGTTACACCTGCAAAGGCATCGCTGCCTGAACTACAGCACCTCTCTAGGTGAGTTTATTGATTTAAAGCTTGCTTCTGATGGGGGTAGTTCATCACAATCCTCACTGATTTGGGGTGGTGGTTAGTCATCCCTGGGCACTTTTCTAGATGCACATGTCCTGGGGCCTCCTGTCTCTTCTGAACTTCTCTCCCCACGAATGTGAACTGTGGACTCTTTTTTATGTGCTGCTTTTTTGCACAGCAACCCTCAGCTTCAGTCTCAGGTCTCCTTCTGAATGTCAGAGCCCCTTGACCAGGACTCGGACACCTTATAACTTCTTGGTAAGCTGACTGGAAGGGGATCTTCAGGTCCTTTGCATCTTTGTAGTATTTCCAATTGTATCTCCTCTGCCATTGTTTTTAACACCCTCTTTAAGCAGTGGGTACCAAAAAGAGACAGAGGTTTCCTCAGCAGTCTCCCCAGTGTCAAATAAAGGCACTAGAGAGCATCTTGCAGCTGGTGCCTGTCTGACTCCTTACCTAAGGATTGCATTCGCCCTTCTGTGTGGAGACTGCTGTTGTCCAGTTTATCCATCACTCCCTCCTACTGTAACTCCTGCAAGCATTGCCAGTGGGGCTCCTAGAGTTTTATATTCCTATCACCCTTTCAAAGATGTAGTAAAACACGTTTGCATCAAGAGCCAGTCCCCACAAAACCTTCCAGGGAATGGGCATTCTGTCACTGTTCCCTGTGAGAAAATACTGCTTGGGACCCATCTGCAAACCAGGTTCAAATCCACTTAGTTGTCGGTCACCAACGCCTTTGAATGACTTAAAATGCTAATCCAAGTGCAAAGCAAGACCAAGCTGAATGCGGTACAAAAGTCTGCTCCGCTGATGTGCTTTGTCTTTATCGACTGAACTGCCAGCCATCTGCCTTGGAATTAAAAGTCAGTGTCAAGGCTACAGGCACCATTTGTTATCTGGAAGGTGGCAGCTTTCAGGCTGCTGGTGGTAAGGTCTAATTTGCTTTCTGTGGGAGAAGAACAAGAACCACAAAGGAGAAGGAGGGAAGCGAGCCACAAACTACGGAGGGGAGAAGAGCAGGAGCGCTGCAGTTTGTGTGTGAAGCTCCAAGTCCAGTTGCTTGGAGACGGCGAGCCCAGCAGATGGTACACAACCTCATTAGCTAATCTTGAACCTTGCTTCCCTCCCCTGGCTCCGGGAAGGGCTTGGCTGGGTCATTGTCCTGTCTTCTCTCACTAGTCTTGCAGGGTGGTGTTCCTGGCAAGGGCCAGGGCTGCTCCATCTCTGCTGGCTTTGCTAAAGCAAAGGCTGCAGGGTCAGACCAGAGCTGCTGCCAAATTTGAGGTCTGTAGGAAAGGAGGTGTGTAAATATCAGTGCCTCATGTGGCACAGCAGGAAATCCAGGCTCCTGTCTGGGTGTGTCACACAATGCCAAGTCTTTGGAGCAGAGACCAGTCCCCCAAACAAACTCCTGCTGGTGCTCGTCACAGGAGACAGCACACCTGAGTGTCTGGGCTGTAAGGGAGAGCTGGACTTTCGTGGCAAACACCTACCTTTGGTCAGTGCAGGGATGCAGCCCTGGATCTTGTCCTGATGTCCTGGAACAGATGTTTTCTTGGTGTGTCCTATTGCCCTCTGAGTATGCATGCAGTCAGTGGAGTTAAAGCCTTTCTCTTCCAGGGATTTCCTGCTCTCTGAATCACCTGTCTCTGCTCACATACTCCAGAAGTAAGGCTGGGTCCTCCATGACAAGGTAAGTGGGGAATGAACAACCTCTTCCCATGTGGAAGCTTCTAAGTGGCTGCAGCACAGCACTGGTGACCAGGGTGCCCTGTCAGAGAGCTGCAGTGGGGCAGCCTGCCCAAGTCTAGGGCAGTCTGCATAGCCCCCTTGCTTGCCACAGAGTGACAAGATGGAGCCATGGGCAAACAAACCCTTGTCCCCTGGCAGAGCTGCCTGGCAGAACACAAGCACCTGTACCAGCAGAGGAACCACGGGCCCTGTGTTACGGTGTTGGGGCTCTGGGAACCTAGAATGTAATGGAAGGCTAAGTAGAGGGATGGAGGGGCTTTGGTTGGATTTTGGTTGGTGGATTTTTTTCCCTAAGCAAAGTTTTTAGAAACTGGTGAACCCGTGACCTAGAACAGGACTGTTCGTTGTAACTTGCTGCTTGAATTCCCTGTGCTTTACACCCCCTCCAAGTGCTGAGCAGTCGCGGGTCCAGACGCCTGCTGCTGACAGAGGAGCATGTGGCAGGTCTTGCCAGGGGGAGGCTGGGGCTGCAGGGAGTGAGGTGGGGTCAGATGTGCGGTGGGAACAGCACATGAGCTTGAGAGGAAGCAGGAGGTATTCACCCCCCTCTCACCAGCCCATCAGCTCCCTCATTACTGCCCTCTACAACTACCCGAAAGGAGGTTGTGGTGAGATGGGGGTCAGTCTCTTCTCCCAGGTAACAAGCAACAGCACAAGAGGAAACGGTCTCAAGTTGCGCCAGGGGAGATTTAGATTAGGTATTAGGTAAAAAATTCTTCATGGAAGGGATTGTCAAACCCCACAACCGGCTACCCAGGGAAGTGGTGGAGTCACCCACCATCCCTGGCAGTATTTAAAAGACATGTAGATGTGGCGCTTGGGGACACAGTTTAGTGAGGGGTTTGGCACTGCTGAGTTAATGGTTGCACTTGGGGACCCTAGAGGTGCTTTCCAACCTAAACAATTCTATGATTGTTTCCTATGGCATAACAGTAGCCACGCCCTCCTCCTCCTCCCTTTTGCAGCTCATTGCCGTAACCAAATCTTTTGCCAGGCCAGAGTGTTCAGAAGGAAGTTGGTGCTTACTGGCAAAACCCAGGTTGTTTGAGAGCATTTTTACTCCATGGAAGTTGTTTTGGAAGCTGGTGTTTGTTAGCAGCCTTTGGAATACTGGGTGAATACTCCAGCTGGAGAGTCTTTGGACAATCTCAGTTACACCTCATTCCTCTTTTGAGATTTTTGTCTCATGACACCAGGCCTAGGAACAGGTTGGTCAGTGGAAGCTGTTTCTGCGGGAGACAACAGATTTGGGACCCACACAGTCATGAAAAATGGTTTGCATTTGGCTGGAGGCAGAAAACTTACATTGGCAGGTGCAGAAAGGCTTTAACAGGTAAGGAACCAACACGGTGTTTTCAGGAGGCTTTACAGGGAAGGGCTGGCTATGACTGGCTCAGTAATAAACAAAAGGGAGATTCTTTCTTAGGACCAATCCTGCGGCAACTGAAGGAGAGAGGAGCAAATGCAGCTTTTCAGTCTCCTGCAACGCTGGTGGGAGCAGCTGCTTTCCAAATGCTTGTGATGTCAAAGGGTGAGTGAGAGGCCACTGGCCGAGAAGGGTATTTAGGAGAAGATGCACCGCATTTTCAGTTTAGGGGCTACATAAGAGCACTGGTTAAATATTTCAGGCTTCTTTCTGCATCTGTATTCAGGGCACTGGTGCTGCTCACGCTCAGCGCTGACGTTGTCACCAGGAGCAGTAGCATCGAGTCCTCGCTGCGCAGCTGCCACTCGCTCACTGCAGTTTGCATCGACGTAGCGCCACATCCTTCCAGCCACTGCCCCACGGAAAAGGACCGACAGCCCCATGCCCAGCACTGACTGAGGAGCTCCAGGATGGGCAAGGAGTGCAGGTCACCATGGAAGTTCCCCTCCGGGGGAAACTGGGTGCGACAAATCTCTGCCGTCCGGGCTGTGCAAAGGGTCCAACCAGCTACAGAGCAGTGGGCAGCCACAACGGTGAGTGTTTGCAGGAGCAGTCGCAGCTCCCAGGTCTGCTGGGGATGGTGTGCTGAGCCAGGCAACACATGTGGATGCCGGTAAGCAGCCCAGGAAGGAAATGGGAACAGGACATCCTTTCCACGTGCTACGTGAAGCACTGGGATGTGGCGCATGGGAAGAGGACAAGAGAAGTGGCCTGGACTCCAACCATGAGAGGTGGGTTGACACAGTGTGTGGGGAAAAATAGGAAAATGAAGGGGAATGAATTATATGACTGGAGTGGAGAGCCAGAGCTGCCTCTCCTCCACAGGTGTCAGCACAGACCTTCCCATCGGCCCTTGGGGATTTTCTTTTTCATGCAAACAGTGTCTGTTGAGATGCTTTTCTTGCTAGTTCTACTAGTCCAGGGTGGATCAAGGAAGACTGAATTTAGTAGTCCAGGTTTACACATTATGTCTAAGGGATTTGGTAGTTTTGACAGATGTTCAAACCAATTCCTGCCTCTCTGGTGGGGTGGAGGGCAGGCATAGGAAACAACAGCACCTCTTCCAAGCCCAAGCCCAACTCAGGAGGGCATTGTGGTGAGGAGACTGGTGAATGCCAAGAAGATACTGATTCACCAATCATAAAAACACAGGGAAGGCTGCAAAACCAGGATTTTGGTGGAAGCAGGGAGACAGGACTGGGAGGAGGTAGTTAGCAGTAGTGCAATTGGACCTTGTTAAAAGCCTTGGGCAGGTGAGGACCGTACTTGAAGGGTTGAGTTCCCCTTCCCACCCCCAAAAAAAGGATTTGTGTGAGGGCTGAATTGAGCCCAACAAAGTACCAGGCAGATCCTCTGTGCTTGTGAGACCAGGAACAGAGAGAACAGCAGTGCTCAGAAAGTGGCAGGAACTCTTTTACCAGCACCGCATCCAGGTCTACGGCAACAACTTTTGTGACGGTCATGTTGCTTTTAAGGGAGGCAGGAGAGGTGGGAGAGTGTGGGCTTGGTGTGGTTTTATATTGACAGAAATGCAGATACTGTGCATGTCCAGTGAAAAAGGTGTACCAGCTTCCAGCTCTCCTATTGAAAATCCTTTTTGCTGAACTGTAGTTAGCATGATAGGATTTCCTCCTTCCACACCACAAGAGCCATTTGAGCAGGGAAGCCCTGAGACAATTTGCATTCATTCATTTACTGCAAAGAGGCTGATTTTTCACCATTCTCACAGTGCAGTGACCCCAGAGGCCCGTTTGGTTCAGCCTGTCTCCCCCACCTGCCAGGAGGCAGAAGCCAGCAGAGCAGCACAGCCAGGCTCCCTTCCCATGGGCAGCTGGTGAAAGAAAAGCGGGACAAGCTGAATTTTCCTTGTGTTTCCACTGTATTGGTGCAGCCCTGGAGGCATCTGCTGTGTTTGTTTCGGGTACGGGCTCCTCCCCAGGGTTGTTCTGTCTCCTGCTTGGAGAGGGAATGGTGCATTCTTATGCTGTTGATTTATGATCCCAATTCCCTCTCACTGTGCTCATTTTCTTTCTCAAAGTGCATTCTGCAAAGCTTGAAAAAAACCCCACACATGACAAATGAAAGCAGTTTCTACAGGAGAGTTTCCTGCAGGAATCCTGCTGTGGCCTTCAGTTTACATGTTAGGCAATGTCATGTGGAAAAGATGGCTTTACTCTGATGGTGTCCCTTAAATCATAACAGAAGCCAAGACATTTATAGCTCAGCCTGTGCACAGCGTCTGGAGTCCCCTGCCCCCTCTGTTGTCATGCAGAGGGCTGCATCCCTACAGAACACCGGAATTATGAAACCTCCGTCCATTCCCACACCTGTTGGAATACTTAACTTTTTTAAACCATGTCAAATTGTACAATGAGCTACATGGATAATGTTTATCTCAACAGATCACCTTCAGAAATACAGCAAATGCCTCAATGGATCGGTCTTCCTGTTCTACTGTTCTGCTGCATCAAGTTTTCCATGTCTCTCCTATGACACTGGATCTTGTGATTCATGTTATCCACCCCCCACCCCCCTTTCAACTAAGCTAAATTTGTCCAAGGTGGCCTGAGGCAACACAGCCGATCCCTGCACAGCTTCTCCTCCCACACTGTGGAGTGTTTCATTCCATATTTTTGCATTTGGAACCTTCCCTTTTACTGACTCCCTACGTGTGCTGTGAGAATTGTCCCAAATCCATGGTCCCTAATGGGATGACCCTCACAGAGTCCTAACCAAAACTTATCACCCATTTTTGACACCTGCCAGAAGCTGCAGTACTTCCAGAGGATGCCTGACCTCACCAGCCCCTTGGTGTCCCTGCTTCAGTGACCTGAAGACCAGCAATGGTTTGGTGCAGCTCTCAGTTTCCTCTCTCCAGCTGCTATTTACAGCCCAGTGTAGCACAGGGGTATTCTCTCCCCTCCCTGTAATTCCTTTCCCTATACCCTGTCCCAGCCCAATCCACAAAACAAAAACCCGATGCAGAATTTTTTCAGGAATGCACTAATGAGCCTGAATTTTTGACCAGCTGCTGGTTTGTGTTTTGTAGGAGCAGAACCATGGTCAGGATTAGCTGGAGCCCACCTGAACTCTACAGACCCAGCACAAGGATCTGTCACTGAGAAATGATGGAAGCAGGGAGAGATGAGGCAATTATCCCATTAGCAGTGAGGGCTAATACTGCTGTTTGTTGTGTAAGCTGTGGCCATCAATGAATAAGCATTTTATGTGTGATGCCTGCTCCTCAAAAACGTGGATCTGACACTGGTATTGGTGCAAATTATACCTCTCAGGTGCTAAAGCCACAGACCTCAGGAATTTTGACAGGTGAGTGCTGAAGAGCTCTGAGAGCTCTCTGACCAGATGCAGTGTGCCTGTCTGCAGCCTCCTGCTTCCTGACATCCTCAGCAGGAGCACCCCTGTGCTTGCAAACACGGCAAAGCCAGCATCCTTTCTGTGTGGCCCCCTGGAGCTGGAAAGCCAGAGTGACTAACACTGTTCTAAGAAAAATAAGATTCTTTCAAGAATTGTTCTCCTTCGGGATGATAAAAAGCAAGAAGAGGTGAGTCCAAACATAATATTTCTGGAAAATACATCAGTCCCTCTATGCCCATGTCATTCAGCTATCACCTAGCCTTAACTGTTAGTGCCAGACGCTGCCTGCTGAGCGGGAACCACTCTGCTGAGGTCAAAGGCACTTTATGCAAGGACTAATTATGTGAAAAGATGATGCAAAATCTGTCCGTTTTCATTCACCTCCAATGCTTTATTAATAGCAGTGCTAATGCAGGAAGCCACTCGGCCTTACACCACTAAGGAAATCAGTGGGACGAGCTTGACTGCGTACGGTCTCAAAATCTCCCACTGATGGAGTATTTTCTCATTTAATATTATTGATGCAAGGAAATACCATCAAAAGCCCAGGTGCAGATTTTTATTGGTCTGTGCCAGAAAAACAAACAAAGAGTGCTAACACTGCTTTCTCAGTCAAGCTTCTCTTAATAATCAGAAGAGGAAAATTAGCTAATGAAGTCCAAAGCAAGCTGGGGAGGGAGTGGAGGGAGCTGCCACACCAAAATGTATACAGAGTGGCTCCAGGACAACATTGCTGGCAGGCATCAGGAAGGACAGCCCAAGGGAGAGAGAGGATTTTCCATTCTGGGTGCTCTGAAAAAGTAGATACAATGTGCTTCCCTCTCCTTCACCATGCTCTGAGCTCTAATCACAGAGGGGAAGGGAAACTCACCTCATTCATATTCTACCTCTAGGAGGCTGTGGGATCCTTACTTTCTTTGCACAGAAGTCCTGGTCCAGCAGCTGTCCCACTTGGAGCAGTGCTGGCTGTCCCAGCAGGATGATCTCCCTCTATCCTGCTGGCAGATGTCTCCCGATGCAGCGCCGGATCAGCCAAAACCCCCTCTGTGCCCCCGTGGATGATCTGATGAGCAGCGTAGATGTGTTTTCTTTGGGACTGCCTCACTGCACATAAAAAGAGGTAAGGCTTTTACTTGGAACTGTACAGCAAAGTGTTCTCTGTAGGGGAGAAGGGAGGGATAGTTTTAGCAATCCTGCAGCTGTGGAAAAGTCTATCTCAGGAAAAAAATCACGCCCTTCTAACTTTGGCTGAAAGTGTTCTACTGCCACCTAATAGCAGCAACCAACTTTGCATTTCCCTTTGAAGACTAGCCCCCACAGTGGGAAGCCCAGCCCAATGTTTTCCTGTCCACCTTTGGGCACAACTGCCCAGGATACATTATGTGGCTTTAAAAGAACTTCTCCCTCAGTGTCTGTTAATTGCAGCAGGCCTCTGGAAGACTCCAGCTGAAATCTGCCTTCTCCTGTGCTATGATTCAGCCTGCACTGAGAAACTGTTACTGAGTTCAAAGTCAGACTCGAGACACTAAGTCATCCACCTTATCATCTCCCCTCAGCTACTGCAGGAATGGTCCTTACTTTTTCATCCAAAGGCATTTATATGTATTTCTAAACTGCCTCCTGGGAAGCAATTACCCAAGCCTAAGCATTCACCCTACAGTTCTCTTCATTGCTCTCCCCTGTTGTTTGGTCCCTGCTTCTCTCTTTCTTTCAATCATGGGGATTGAAATACTGCCTGCTTTTAGGGAGAGCGTGGGGAATGTTGCAGGAACAAACTGTGGTTCTCATTGTTCACTTCCCCGTGAAAGTCCAAGTCTGTTGTAAAACTGAGCTGTACTTTAACTGTGAATCTGAAGCACTAGTGTCCTGCATGCTGTCAAACAGTTCTGCATGCTGTCCCTGTCTCAGTCACTACACGTTACTAACCTACCCTGTTTATGTTTCTCCATCTCCCAGGTCCATTCTGTCAACAATGAATGCAACTGGATCTCACTTGCATTTGAACAGCTGACCTTCAGCAGCCAGCTCTCAGTTTCCAGGAGAGGTTTCTCTACCCAAGGCATTTTGGCTTGAACCGTGTTTGCATGAACTGCATCAGCTGTACTGGCAATACTCTCCTGGTATTGCTGCAGTCCCTTTCTCTATCCACAGTGAATTCCATCTAAAAGAAAACAGGCTCAAACTGGTGAGTTTGTCCCTTTCAAAGCAAGTTTTTTCATATTAGCAGAATGACTTCTGCTTTCAGTGAGGCAGGGTTCAGAAGAGAGGTGTAGAGAGGTATAAGGATGAGCCAATATTGGATAATCTCTGCTTTCATGCACCAAAATGTGACAAGAAGAGGAGGAAAAAAAACCTTAACAAGTAGATAACGGCAAAATAGAGATATTTAAGGGGAAGCTAAAGTGTAGGCAAAGACTGAACTTGCAGGCCCTCAAATCTTTGTTCTAAAAATGGATTTGCTCTTTTGACAGCACAGACAGCTGTGCTCTCAGATCACTTCCTGATAGTTTCAAGGAAGGTGAATGCTCAAGCACGGGCCAGGTTGCTAAAACAGCTTCCTAATAAATAATTTGGCTCACTACAGGGAAAGCTTTAAAAGCCACCACAGAAATGCAATATACTAATGTGCTTACAAGACCTAATGCCATTCTTTGATACTACTTCCTCTGTATTTATACGGAAGTTAATGATTCTACTTCCCTGAAAGTATCCCTGTGCAGGAGGTTTACAGCAGGGTGTGTTCATCAGAGTGTCCATCTCACAGAATTCAACTGTCTTTTAAGTGTGTGGGGTCCCCTCCACCCCATGCAGCAATAGCAGGAGAGAGTATGAGCCAGGTCTCTTCCCGATATGTGATTTCTACCGTCAGAAGAATATTGTGACAAATTTCATGTGATCACATTTAAAGGAGCTCTTGTGCTTTATCACCTATTGCTCTATTCCACCAGAATCCACTTTAATTTTTGTCTGGGTCTAGCTCTGCTTTCTGGGCAAACCCACTGTAGCCCTCATAGATTTTGAAGATTCCTTTTGCGTGTTGCTTGGGAGTGCTTCTGAGGTGCTTTGTTCATTAACTGCTGTTGCATTTAAGGGCAGTACGTATTTTATTCCTCTGTGTGTCCAGAATCCTAGGCCATCTCCAGGTCTTCTTTCTGTTCTTTCTGAGGCAGGCTAACCTATGTGTGTTAGTGCCTCAGCTGCAGGCTTCACTGACTAACATTACATCACCTGCTTTAGGAAGGCTGGCAGAAGCAGCGCTAGAGAGAAGGGAGCTGATTTAAGCTTATGCAGAATTGCTGAACAGGTACTGTTGCTGAGGCAATCACACAAACTAGGCAGAAGAAAGTCTGCACAATTCAGAGGCCACAAAATGCGTATTGGGCGTTTGTGTTTTCATTCACAAAGCAACAAAAAAGGCAGTGAAGTAAGTGCCTTTGTTCTCAAGTCAGAGAAGTGCACTGCGGCAAGGACCACGTTAGGCTCTGTTGTGATACCATCGCTTTCCTTAGGTCATATCCACTTTCCATGGGTGACTGGTTTAGTCACGGTCTTCTGAGCGTGCTGGTCAGTGGAAACATCCCAGTTAAGATTTATTCATTATAATTAACTACTGTAAGACATGGGTTTCTAGGGTCTTCCCCTCTGTATTTTGATGCTATTCCATTTTTGTTAAATGGAAGTATCCTTTACAGCTGCAAGATTATCTACTTACCAACCCTAAAACTTTATCTTTGCTTCTAGCTCTCAACCAACTGGGGAGGAGGAGGAATCACAGGAGTATATAACTCCTATTATAGTGTATAACCCTCCTTCTACATATGGCATTTTGAGTATCTCTTGTTAAAGACGTCCACAGTTTTCAGAAATTGCCGTATAATAGCCAATTCACAGTTGTGCTACTTAAAGATGTCTTCCAGGTGGTTTTTTTTTGAAGGTGCGATGGGTTGCTTCTTTTCATGCAGTTTTATTGCTGCAGATACATCAAACTTATCACAGAATAATAGGTGGGAAGGGACCTCAAGGATTGTCTGTCCCAACCTTTCTCAGCAAAAGCACAGTCCAGATCTTAGAGCAGGTTTGAATTCTGGTCAATTAAAAAGACTAAAGCTTATGAGAAATTGGTGAAAAAAAACGGTTAAAGGGCTTAATTTTCTACCTGCATATGGAAAAAGGGAATCTCAGAGACCCGAGACAACTCTTGGCACTGCATCTTTCCTTTCACAGAGCTAGAATGAGGAGAGTGAACCAGTTCACAAAGAGAATAATGCTACTAGATTCCTTACCTCTTTCTCTCATAGCACTTTTCTCAGCTTCTGGAATCAGAAAATCATAAACCAGCTCTGCTACAATCTCTTCAGACTGCAGGCGAGTTCGACTACAGAACAGAGGCACAATGGTATTAGAATTTTCTCTCCAGATCACCTCTGCAAACACAAGACTCCCTTGAAAATATTCTCACTATTTCCAAGGGAGTGCATTGTCCTGGCAGTAACTGTCAGCTGGGTCTCTCTTTATCCTACAAATAGGTGACAGTTTGACTATTCCCCTTTATGCTGCACTGCCAGTGTTTTCAATACTGCACTGGAAAGCAGGAAGAGGATCACCTTAGACTTCCTATCCTCAAAGATATCTAGGCGTTCCATTTTCACTGATGACAAATGAAGTTAGTTAGACACACAGATACCTCTGAACATTTGTGTCTTTGTCAGTTTAGTCTTTGCCCTATTGCTGAGTTTGCTAAATTCTTCCCTTTTGTGACTCTGCACTTGGCTGGTCCCCATGCTCTTTTCCATGCCAGTGTGTGGTGGGTTCCCAGTTGGCCCAGGGGCTGCATGCATTATCTATGCTTCATTCTCCCCAAGGATTCCAACATTCTGGTTGTATTCATCTAGATACAAAATACACAGCTGCTGTACCATAGGAGAGTCACTGTGTCATGGGGATTTTTATGGCTCAATTCCAAAAAAAGAGCATAGAAACTGAACTGGAGGTTTGGCAAGTCCTAAAAAGTATTCACTGCTGATGCCCCAGCCAAACACAAGACTGTGGTGTTCTCAACAACTTACTTTACTCAAAGTGCCTTGTCAGGCAGCCATCAATATGACTGACCTCCATGGAAATTGGCAGTTTCCTAAAGAACAGCCACCCCAGAATGAAAGGCTGTTGTATAGCTGTATCTTTTAGCATCTCTTTCAAATGGATTTTCTGTAGTAGTATAAATAAAGGAAAAGATCGCCATGAATGGGTATTGCTTTAGGCAGTTCCCAGATTCACTTAAAGCTCAGTCACAGCCTCCCATTGGCGTGGAGGAATCTAAAAAGGGTGATTCACAGATTGCACAAGCGATTTGCAAGGGGAATCTGGCGCATGCTGTATGGAAATGAAGCTTTGATGGATTTATATGTGTATACCAGGTAGTGAAAGTGTGGTTCCCATACAGCAGCCATAGTAATGGAGTGACCACAAACAGCACTGCTCTGCCCTTCCCATGTCTTGGATGATACACAGAACCACAGATGCAGATGGTCAGGCAGTCTCTAAACTGCTGTGAAGAGCCTCTAATGTGCCATTTAATAACATACCGACTTTCCAGCTCATAAGCAATGTCATTGATTTCTACAGCCCTTCTCTGAACCTCTTCCCTGGCTTGTTCTTCAGCTGCCCTCTCCATGCTGCTCAGGATAATGTCTTCCAAGTAGGTGTCAATGGTTCTGTGCTGCACCTTCACCACCTGGAACAAAACACCAAAATACTGTTCCACTGCCTATTCCTGTGCCAGGAGCATAGTGGAAGAAGACTTCCAGAGAAGCACAAACAATGGATTTTCACAAGACTTCATTTCAGGCAGACCAGCCTGGGATTTGTTTTCAGAGATGCTTTCTGTAAAACATTATTTTCTAGTAATGCTTTCTGACAACTAATAGAACAGAAACAAGTGCAGGAAAGAACCAGAGGTGGAAGAAAAACTTATCCGCAGCAGGTCAGTTCTGTGAATGCAATGGCAGTTGCTTCCTCAGTTCTCACAGTCCCCTGAGCAACAATTGCCAAATAATAATCACTGGTATTGACTTCAGTAAATTATCAGCCTTCATTCAAGCTGGAATGGAAGGAAAGGGTTCCATCAAACCAGTCAAAACCCAAGATAGAATTATTGGTTTCCTTATGAGAGTTGTAGAGCAGAGATTCTAGAAATGTGTGTTTTCCTTCTGCTAGTCTGAAGGGCATAAGTTTATGGCACTTTAACCCTACCTGCTTCCTGCTCAGAAACAGAGAAAAGATAAGACGAGAAGCTAAAATTAAAAGAAAAATAAACATGATGCCAGACTCTTTTGGTATTAACCACGTCCCACGAAGTTTGAAAATTATTGGTTTAGTCAATTAGACTCCCACTCGTGCCTTTCAACCAGGAGAAGTATGCTCTATGCAGTCAAGAGCTAGGGGATAGGATTATAGAAGAGTTATGGAATATGGTAACTCAGTACTTTTTTTCTGGATTTTAAGGTTATGTTATCCATTATCATTAACTTCAAACTCATTATTTGCAGTCCATTTGGTGGGGCGGGGGTGTTGCAAAATCTTTCCAAACCTTTGCTTAAAGGTATCCTTCCTGGGAAAGCACCTAATAGTTCTGCTGGGCAGATCAAGTGCTGACAAAATGTTATTTCTAAAGATGATCTAGGTGCATCTGTTCTCCACAGGTGTTTGTTGTAGAAATTTAGGAACTACATCCATTCATGACACGTCTAACAGGACTGTCTTGTAGCAGTACTCAGATCATCCTTTAGTGGGTGTGACTCTTTTAGGAAGGAATCACCCTCTCTTCACTAAGCCTTTAAAACTAGCCATCACCAAAGTCAGAGCTCCCATCCATCTGGACCTCCTCACAAGGAGGCAGCTCCTACAAACTGCCCACAGTCCCACCAGTCTCCCTCACTTGCCTGTCTGAAAATCTCATCTTCCTCCTGACGCCGCCTCTCTTCCACCTGACGACGTCCGCTCTCCTCTGCTTCCCGCATCCGCCTCTGCCTCTCAGCCAGCATGACCATAGCATGGATCTTCCGTTCTTGTTGCAGCCTCACCAGCTCTTTGGACAGAAAATCAAGTATGTTTGCCAGTGTCCTTCCCTCTACCGTGGCCAAGTCCTTTTCCATTGATGACAGCTTTTAAGAGAAAAATGCAAAGAATTGTGTTAAGACTCCCAGGAGCGTTATACCAAGTCTCGGGACTACCACAGGCATGTGAAGCAGCTCTGCAGCACCCACTCAGACCAGCCACGGGACAACCCCAGGAGTTTGGCATTCTTCATGTTTTACATGTGCTGGCTGGTTTCTGCACAATGCAATGTTCCTGTGTACAGACTCTGATGGCACAAAGAGGCTAAAAGATGGCAAAACCAGCCAGGGCAGGAACAGCCCTGACACTGTCACGCTAGGACAAGCAGCCCCTATGCTTGAGTGGGTGAGAGGAGATAAAGCAGTAGACATGCTGTATTCTAGATGTTATGAACCACTTTTGTGGCTGTGAGTATGGCCAGAATAGTTGCTGAGGTGACCTGCTTGTTACTGGGGAACGCTCCACTGCCCAGACCAAGAGAGGGGAGGGAAACAAGTGACAATTAAATACTTCAGCTGCATACCCTCCATCTTTCTGTCCTAAGCTTAGTCAGACTAGAATAGAAAAACAGGATCAAAAGTTGTAAATGAAGTTTCTTTCTACCATGCAGAAAGTAAACCCCAATTTTTATGATTAGAAGCTTGAGTAGAGCTTCAGGAAAATTGAACTGTGTACCCTCTCCTAAGGATATAAAATGTTACAGTTCAAAGGCCCCTCAGTGAAATGATACATCTTTGGCTGGACATCATGATGCAGCAAAAGTAATTCAACTGGCTGAGATAATAAAGCAACCATGAGTCCCTACAGCTTTAGGTACTGCGTTATTACCTAAAACTGCACAAGGTTCTAGATGCTATGAAATTCCAATTGACAGTAATTATATTAAGTTTGCAGAAGTGCAAATGAGACCTCAAAATTACATGGAATGGAAAATCAGAAAGCCCGTGACAGAGCTGAGACTAGATTCCAGGTGTTCAGCATTGCTGTGCCATTCACTCCTTGTTCCCAGCACATCCTGTTTTATGGATATATGTGATTGCACTTCAGAAAGGGATAAGATCTATGGTACATTCATTATCTCCAATATGGACTATGAAGCCACAGCCCTTGGCAAGAGAGAATGTCTGGAACTGGCTGGGATGCTGTGTTTCTGCTGGAATAAACAGGCAATTACAGAATAGACCTAAACAGAAAACTCAAAACGGAGATGAAATATCCCGAACAAATAATAATAAATCAGCCTTCTTATACTGCTGTGCCATTTGCTCACGCAGTGTTTCAAAGAAAGTGGGATTGTCAGTGTTGTACACACATAGAAGAGACAGCACTCAGCCCATGGGTGTTCCAGATGGAGGATGGCAATGCAGCAACTGCACCACCCCACAGGGAGGGATAACACAGAACTAATGTGCTCCTTCCTCTCCATGGCTCCAGGTGCTGTGTCTAAACTGGCGTGAAATGGAGGAAAACAACTGAGGAACGTTCTTAGACTTTCGTTATATACAAGTTGGAAAATTTTAACTCCTCATCTTTGACCATTTTGTCTGGAGTTTCCATCCTCTTTCTGCAGGAAGCATTTCTTTTTATACTGGAAAGGTCAAAACCTGTAAAAAAACTGTGACCACCAAAACCTATAGAACTGCGAGTCATCAGTGACTTTCTAAAATAGCCACACACATAGAAAACTTCTGCACTTGAACTTCAGAGAGTTTTAAAGTTCTGAATGTCTGAAGACCTGAGCCCTGGTCTATGTGCCTTCAGAGAAATAGTAAAAATAAAAAAGTGAGAGTAGAGGAGGTCGATACCAGCAGAGGGGGATAGTGGCTCTCCCTAAAGGAAATTCTGAATTTAGAGGTCAACATCTTTACCATTTGCTCTCTCTCCCTCTCTGTGAATGCCATGGTGTCTAAACTGCTCTCTCCCTCACTCTCACCTGGGCCTTCAGTAGAATAGGAGCACTGCAAGTTTCTAATGTCTAGAGCTTTTACTTTTCTCTTAATTCCTCAGGAGAAAAATTCAGTCTTCCTGCATTCAACTCCTGGGCTCCCTGTACACGAGGGAGCATGTGGAAATGCTAAACAGTAAAACACTGTCACCTGGCTCAATTTTTACTGAGATCTGAAGGGAAATTTTGTTGCTTCCCACCCAGCAGGAAGTAGTGGACTGGCTTCACCTCCACCAGGTCAACTAGCAGTGGATGCAATTATCATAATATGGAAGCTGCAGGATTGCCTCACAGTTGGTCACTGAAAAATACAGAAGACTAGTAAAACTTGCAGGAATGTGAGAGATACTGTATATCTGAGATGCAGTGAACTCTGGACAAAATCTCTTTGTGATCCATTCCAGACCAGCATCTGCCATTTTATTCACTTTGCCCTGGAAGGTTGTGGCCTGCAAGGAAATAGGATGGGAATTCACATCCCCGTCTCTCACTAGATCCTTGGTAGAGGATGGAACCCAAAATTTCTCTGCTCTGCATAACAGTGGCAGGTACAACAATGTGACACCATTGCTGAGGTTGTAGAAGTCTTAAGCCCACCAGGATTTAAAAAGTAAGTCAGCTTTGGCTTCCTTTGTGATGTTTTATGCCTGAGGAGTAGCCTGAGAGGATGCCAAGCTAGAAAAGGATCAGAGAAATGACAGAGCAGTAACAAACACTCAGTAAAAAATCTGCCAGATGTGAGTGACAAGCATGTATTGTGATGGCAAGTCGCAGTACCAGTCAAATGGATTGAAATGTGGAAAAACTGAGGTTCGTCTGACAATGCAGTCTGTTCAAAGCCCTGTAAATGTAAATAATTGCTCTGTCTGCAAACAAAGCAACCACAGCCCGCATAGCAGCTGTGGTCAGGGTGCCTCAGTCTGGTTCGGAGATTCCCCAGAGCAGCAAAAGAGCAATTTTAGCCCCTCAGGCCCTCAATGCTTGGCCTGTGCTGGGAGAGCATTATTGTTATTGGGGTGCCTTCTGTGCTGTGGATAATAGAAAACATACAGAAATTAAATGCGAGAGTGTCGGTGGTACTGTAAAAAACAGAGTGCTCGGTCAAGACAGAGTTGTGAATCAACCTTCCCATCTATACAGGCAAACCTTGTGCATTTGTGACTCATGCTGTTGCTGTAGAGCCAGGGTCCTTTGCTCCTCTGCCTTCAAGAGCAGCTGCCCATCCTCCTGGAGTGCATGAGTGGTGCGCAGCTCTTGGATCAGATCCAGTCGCTTCTTCTTCCCTTCAAACATCTTTAAAATAAAGGTAAACAAGTGAGCATATTAAGTGGAGAATATATATCAACATGTTTTGCCAGAAGAGCAAAAAAAAAAACTTTTTTTCCAAGTTGCAAGGTCAGCTGTTTCCAAGACTTAGCTCTCTTTGTGGTTGCATTTAGGCAAACACTACAGCTGTCAAGTAAATCTTGCCTAAACCCTCCTGCATAGATGAAAGCTGAGACCTTGTGCTGTGGAATATAGATAATCCCTTACTACTTTTATTTGTTTGTTTGTTTGTTTATTGTTCTCTTTGGCCTTCCCCAGAAATCAAACCACTGGAATGTGGAACACCACCACCAATGTCAAGTGAAAAGGGCAATAGCCTTCTGGATACTCTGTTATATCAGCCTCGATGTCAAAACTTCACAGCGTTTCAACATCTACTGTTCTCTGACCTTCCTTTTGAGGGAGTCCAGCAACAGCTCATAGCAATAAATTGGTGGGGAGGTTTCTGTTATGGGGTTATGTGGCCCAGTCCTCCCCGCCAGAGTCTTATTTCCAGTCCCCTTCTCTTCCAACAGCAACAAAAGATCACTCAACCCTGCTCACATCATTCTCCAACTGAGGCATATATTTCTGATCCAGGAGCAGCTGGAAGGAGATTCCTAAAACGATGGAGCGTTTCATACTGTGAAAGTCAACAGTCCTTCAGTGGCATCAAACTCCTTCTCACAGATAACCATAGAACTGGAGAGGACTTTGGAAGTCTATATTCCACCTCAGGCCACTTTCACAATATTGCATTGTTTGCTAAAGCTCAGGTCAGCATCCCACATGGGAACACTTCACAAACGTTAAATAATGACTACAAGAGAGAATATCAGTTATACTCCCTGCATGCATGGAAACAAACCTTCTGGACTGGTCTGATCAAAAGTGATAGACTTGCTTAATATAAAGCCCACAAGGCATGGCTACCCAATTTTTACTTAGATTCTCTTCTGCACCACTGAAATCAGAATTAAGGGTCCTGCACTTGCTGGAAATCACAGTGGTATGCTTCAGTTCCTCCTCATCTGTGCTTCACCTCACCACCATAGGAAACTGGAAAGATGGTATAAAATACAAGCTGCCCTGCTGGGATGTGGGAGGTTTCTTGTGCCTGGCATCTTGGCATAATCATGGCAAAATGTGCTCACGGTCCAGATCTAGTCTAGAATTTGTCATTTGAGTAATTCTGCTATGAAGCATCTAAATAAACAGCTGAGTGTAGGGAATGGCAAGAACGGGGGGACCTACACAGACATGTAGGAACCTAGAAGTTCCTGTAAGAAATTTGGGCTGGAGAGCAAAGACTTCAGGCTTGAAGGACTCCCAGATAACACAAAGGAGGATATGCTGCAGAAGTCTCATTACCCCTGATTAGTGCTGTGAAAGAAAGATTGCAAACACCCTTTCAGTCATTCCCACCATCATTCCAAAGACAGACATAAACAAAGAGACACAGAATACCATGTTCTGAATAGCCCTGCCTCGGAGCAACTTCTGCAGACAGATCACTGCCAGTTCTCTTTCCTCTTCCTCCTGCCAAAACACAAGAAATATCCACACAGTAATTAATTATGTCTTTGGAGACTGAGATTTCTTTAGATTATCCATCTAACTATTCAATAGTCTAACTCATATCCTGCCTTTTCTTGGTTGTTTCTGAACACCATTCTTCTAATTTCTAGGGAAAGGAAGGTGAGTCAGAATAACAAGTACTTCCACGTTTTGCAAGGGATGGGGAAGAAAGGCGATATAATTATTCTATTTTAGATTTTAAAGGGTCTTTAGAGATGAGAACGTAGTGGTAAGGAGATGCTGATGGAGAAAATTACTGTATGCATTAGAAGTACTATTTGTAGCTTGACTGAATCTGAGTTTGCAAAATGAGCACCAGCTACATTAATTTAACAGGTCAAGACACTGAGGGGATAGAATTATTATTAAAGGAGGTCCAAGAGAGCTGTTAACCATAAATAAAAGGATTAAATTAAAAGGGAACATATACAATTTTTCTTCTGATGCTTGTTCCAATGGTGACCTTTATCAGAGTAAATCAGTAAATTTAAGACTCAGAAAGTGATAGTTTGGAAGTAAAATTACCTACATTCTATTGTGATTTGTCTCTTTGAGAACTTTACTGGCCTAGCATTGTGTGATTGATACCAACTCTGAAGGATGATGGAGCATAGTAGAACAGGGAACATGACAACAGGAGAAAAAAAAGCTTTTTTTAAATAGAGGAAGTAGAGGAAACACAGATGGCAGCATTCTTTCTAGATGAGAGGTATTCTAGTCTGGAGTTGACAGTAGCAGAAGGAAAAAGTCCATTGGGTGCCTGGGGAAGATAAAAAGAAATCTAAAAATTAGAAGTAAGGTTTTTTCTAATAAAGAACCTATAAGGTCTGCACTGAAATGTGGTATTTAAGAAGTGCCGGATAAACAGGGAAGAGTGTGGGATGAGAGAAGTTGTGTGGGCTTGAATCTTAGTTATCTGGTTTTTCTTAGGTGCTGAAGACTGAGTTTTCCAAATGCAAAAGGAAGCATTCCTGCCTTTCCACACCACCACCCAGGAGAAGCAAAGCAGAACTAGCCAAAAGACAGCCTTGTGATTTGGTATGTTCTTTTTCTCTGGAAAGAAGGGATGATTTTCCAGCCCTAGAGAGGTAAACTGTACGACATCACTTGGCTACAAGTGTGAAACCCCTTCAGGACAGAGTTTTGGAAATGGTGGTGGCACATATACTGGTAAGTCAAACTGCTTGGTCTGATTTAAACTAAGATTTGGTTTAAATTATTTTAAGAAGCATTTTTCTGTACTTCTGTTGTTCAGTGCTGCAAATGATGCCTTAGCAAGTGTAATCATCAGCTTGTCCATCTGCCTGATATACACCAGCAGGAAAGAATGAAGGAGGATGAAAATCTTATCATACCCTGCAGAGAAAAAAGAAAAAATAAGGATATAGAAGGATCTAGGAGATGGCTGCAAATTAGAGGGGACTGGAAGAAAGTCATAAACTAATGAAGGAATTCAGAGGTGCTCTGTGAGCTTGTGGTGGCTGGTAAGTCCATTAGAAATGACCGGGGGAGAGAAGCTGAGGAGACCAACAGTAGTGCCTCAGTTGTCTCCACTTTTTTTTTATATCCCTTGTGGTACACATCACCCGACTGTCACTCTGCCACTTTGTTTTTGAGACACTCAACTCCAGTGGGAAGCACTTAGCAGTTGTTACTCGTATGTGTGTAGGGCAGGAAGAGAAGCATTAACAGCAGGGAAGATTCTTGCTTTCAGTGCTCCTCGCAGCTATTTGTAAGAGAAAGCTCACTTGGATTCAGCAAGGCAGGAGATGTTAGTGCTGCTCTTCAGTAGCTCAAGTGACCTGATTTTATAGGTGGAGCTTCACTGGAGAGCTCCGTATTTAATGAGTTCACACATAACAACACTTGAAAATGAACCAAATGTTGACAGAATTAACGTAGGTGGAATCAGATTGTATTGGAATTCTTAAAAAAAAACCCACCATAATCTGTAAACGTGTTCAAGAATGACTAAAACTGGGAGATGAATTTTTGATTTCTTTCCATGTTACCTCAAAGTACTTAAAAATCTGCTAAACTGGTAAACCTAAATAGTGCAAGTCCACCACTGCAATACAATATCTCATACCTAGGAGTTGGTAAAGCTGTAGAAAGCTCTTCCCAAGGAGATAAGAGATTCTTGTTTCAGTCTTTATAAAATAGACTGTTTAAAACACAAAATATCATACTGCACAAAGGAAGACGGCAGCATGGATGACCTAATAAGACTTTCTCTCACTTTTGTGGTTATGTGACTCTCTTAAATTCAAAGTTTAAATGGTAATTGTGTCTGATTCTTAGTACATCATGAAAATGGTGTTTATTAATAAGAAGACAAAGCAACACAGTGGGGCAATCACCTCTTAAGTACGTTACTTTAAGAAAGGAAAAGAAGTTGTATCTCCCCTAAAAGTCTTTTTTTCCTACAGCATATCAAATCCCCCATGACACATCATTACTGCTATTTCGATCTCTGCAGGAGAATCATTATCTGTGAACTGGAGCATGCTCATCAAACACTGCATCCTGCATGATGACAAGAGCTTCACTCCAGCAAATTAATGAAGTGCATGCTCAGTGCTAAGCAGACAAAGTCTCACGGACTTCAATGAGACTAAACTTAATTGCCCCATTGGATTATGATAGTGTTGTCAGATCAGAAGATTGGAAGCTACTGAATAATAATAATAATAACAGTAATAATAATGAAGATGATGATGATGTCTTCTTATTCCTCAAGAACAAGTGAATAACATCTATTAATGTATGTCTTTATAAAACAAAGTTTCCTTAAGGATTTGGCCAACAGATATTGTAAAATACTTTCAATTCTTTGGCTGCTAGTATCTTTATAGAATAAAGAGAGACTAGGAGAGTCTTAAGAAATAAAGATGGCTATTTTTAACATGAATGCACACAAAAAAGATAAAACTCCCTTCTTTCCTTCTCTGGGCATTCCTTTAACAACTGTGTAGGAAGCAACCAGGGATCAACAGGGAAAAAAGTGCTAAAAACAGCTGACTTACAATTGATGGTTTCTCCAGGATTAGAGTGGGTGGCTTAGGAACAGGCTCTTCTACTTTCTCAGGGACTCGGATGGGCTTCTTTGGCTTCTCGACTTTATTCTTCTTCTCCAGTAGTGCCTGGAATAGACATACAATTTAATCAGAACATGGCCAGACAGAACAACATAATAAGGATGCAGGCTGTTGCTGATCACATTGACTACAGAGAGCTGAGAGCTTTTCAGGCTTGTGGCTTCCACTTCTTACTGCACATCAACTGAAAAACTGAATACGGTCAGTAGATGAGGCTATTGGCTGGTCAGAAGATACTGATGGGAACGTCAGACTCATATGTGAGAAGGAAGAAGGAGTTATTTTACTGTTCTTACTAGTAAGTCATCAGCAATTGCTTAGGGTGAGTTACCTAAAACAATCAAAAATTTGCATGAACTTCATTTCTAACTCTCCAATAATTAATTCTCTAAGAATGCTTATATCTCTTTGCCTTTAACTATAGCTATAATGCTTGTTACTGTGGGTTAGAAATGCGATGTATTCAGGAGATTTTATGAAGGGTTCACTCAAAGAGTGTGTTGTCATCGTTCTGTGGCCCTTCCTCAGTGAAATGCCTTTGTATGATAGGCTATTACTGCACAGGGTTGAACCAAATGACCCTGGTCCCCTTTCTTGCAAAATGTGTTTTAAAACTCTTCCCTGCTCATCTAAAACTGCCCAGCAGCCCAGTGGCACCCACAGTAACCGTACAAGTGGACTAGGGACAAAAGGGAAACTAACTTGCCCGAGAACTTTCTTCTACCACAAAAACCCAAAGGTCCATTAGAGTGGGGTTTATCTTGCTTGCACCTCACCTTGCATCTTTTTGGTGGCAGATGCCACACCTTGTCAGCTAAAGCAGACTTGGAGTGGAAATGCCACCGCAGCCTCAGCTCTTTCAAGACCTTCACAAACTGTTTAAAGAGCCAGAGCCCTGACAACTTCCCATCACAAGCCACTTAGAACTAGATATTCAGATAATTATTTCCAGCTGCGCAACAGTGCTTGCCTGCTGCAGGACATCACACTTCAGCTCACAAAGAAAGGGAGAAGAGTGTGTACATTTAAAGCTCCTTCAAAATTATAATCCTACTACTGTATGGGTTGGATTTGTAGTCCTTATTAAGGAAAGAATAGACATATTATAGCATGGGAAAGTGTGCTTTTTCCTTTTATCGCTTTCTCTCTTTCAAATGTTCAAATACAGTATTTCGCGAGGGAGGGAAACCAAAAAAAAGCTTTAGAAAAAAATTCAATGCTGAATTTCTCTCTCCTGTATTAGGAAATTGATGGCGTTTGCACAGAATTTAATTGTGAAATTAATCAATTTTTGAAACTCCAGTGGTCATTGTACAAAACTCTTCTTGCATATTGGATCTGATCTTTCAGGTCAGGATAACAAATTGCTCCAGAAAAAAAAGAGGTTTCTAGGTAGAAGGGATAAAATGCTTGATTACTGAAAGCTTCTTAAATGGCCCACGCTAATAATGCAAGAATCAAAGCCTATAAACTGCTTTTAAGCCATGTGAAATGGTTATAGCTCAAAAACGTTGGGAGATTTTCTGAACTGTTTTTTGTATGTGATGACCTTATAGCTCTCTGGCATGAAGATTATAACAGTGCTTGCTATGACTAATAAGGTGATTTGCATGACAGGGTGAGGGAAACAGAAAGAAAAAAGCTGCTGTAATTGCGATTCTTTTGAAAACAATGGCTCCTATGTTTATTAGTACAATCTTGCATTCATGAGAATTTTTCTAATAAAACTGTAGCCTCCAAAAATGCTTCTTGCTAAGCAGAATAACAAAACACAAGCAACATAACAACTTCTAAAGACAGAAAAATCCATGAGCTCTTCTGACAAGAAAGAATTTATATTAATGCAGATTTGAGATATATTGCAGTTCCCAGAAGTGGTTTATGTTTTCATGTCAGCACAGTCTAATGCCTTCTTTGTTTTCTTTACTAAGTTAAAAATGCTTACCATTTGCTTTCTCTTATTTAATGTTTTAAGATACATTACGACTTTAACGTATGAAAAGAAAAATAAAGTATGGGGTTTTTGCATAACTGGTTCTGCCTAACTTAGCAAGATATGATTTTTCAAAGAAAAAAAATAAGTCAAAGCCCAAGAATGATTGTAAAATACTGGGTTTAAAAAGATTAAAGTGTTAAATTTCTGAACAACATACTCCAAATATATCTGATGTATATGCCTATATATCACTAGTTTTTCTGAGATAGACTACATTACTTTTTTCAGGTAGTGGGTTCAGGGTCAATGTATAATCTGGTTGGAATGGACAGTGAAGGACTATGCAATTCATCTCCTTTTCATTCTCCTGGCAAATGCAGTGAACAGCAAATGGCACTCATAGTTTTGGCCATACACCTCAGCTTCTTAGTAGCTCCTGAGAGAAGCAGAACTTTTAATAGGATAGTGGCTTTAGAAAAAACTCTCTGTTCAAAGAAATCATTCTTTAGATTCCTCCCTTATCTCCTCTGTGATCCTCTCCTTTTCACAGGACACCAGGTATGTTTGATTTTCACATACAGCACAGAGTATACAGTCATGTATCTCTTTCTTTCTTTTTGAACACAAACACCGGAGGCAGGATCTCAGAATCCCAGAATCAATTAGGTTGGAAAAGATCTCTAAGATCATCGAGTCCAACCTATGATCAAACACCACCATGTCAATTAGACTATGGCAATAAGTGTCACGTCCAGTCTTTTCTTAAATACCTCTGGGGATTGTGACTCCACCACCTCCCTGGGCAGTGCATTCCAATGGTTAATTACCCCTCCTGTGAAGAAATTCCTTCCAGTGTCCAACCTAAACCTCCCCTGGTGCAGCTTGAGGCCATGTCCTCTTGTCCTGTCACTGGTTGCCTGGGAGAAGAGACTGACCCCTACCTGGCTAGAACCTCCTTTCAGGTAGGATCATCAAGGATGGACTGCCTACCTGCTTTGCAGTGCAGCCTGGCTGCTGCATCTTGGCTGATCAAGACTGACATAATAGCTCTTAGAGCTTGCCTGAGCATGAGCCAACTAATACTGTGCTGGAGATCTGCTCTTGAAGAAAAATCTGCTTAAACAAGTTTTCCTGTGCTTGGAAGTTGGCAGAGATTTTCTCCAGAGACATTCTTGGTCCCTCTACATCCCTACCTCCTTCCAGCAACAGAATAAAGAAAACAGATGTGGTGAGAGATGCACTTTATGCTGAGAAGGTTTTTTGTTCAGACCTTATCTTGATTCAACACTTAGAAACAGTACTGTTTCAAACAGTACTGTGATAACAGTAACTGTAGCAGTGGAAGAACTCCCCAAGGGATTTGCTGTATCTTCAGTCATTCCTTTGGGTTTTTTTGTTCAGCTGACCATTAATTTATTCACTAAAATAATAAGATGTCCATGAAAATTGTTGTATGATTCTACGAAACCACCTAGCACTTCACCCGTTTTGAGTCACCACAGCATGGACGGTCAGCTTAAAGTCATGTACTGCTCTGCACTAAGATGTCTTCTAGCATCCCCTCCATGCCTTGGTGTATTCACTTACCTATTGCATTTATTTTCTGTAGCAGTTTGCTGTATTCGTATGTTCTCTCTTTAATGCCTTGGATTTTCACACAAGGTTGTCTACATTATGGCTCACTTACATCCCTTAAAGCAATGTTATCTGTGCTGGCTGGGAACTAATTTTCCTTATCATTTTACAGATCTGGCTTAGGATACAGATTGGTGTTTTTACTGTGAATCCTGGGTCACTCCCGTTTCTGCCATGTTCTCTTGGAGAATTATTCAAAACTACTGAGTGTACATAACACTTGTGCAAAAGGTTTCAGGATGGTCTTCGAAAAGTCTGTTTCTAAAATCATTTATTTTTTGCTTAGTTTCATGTCTGGAAGAAGTTGTTCTTATTCTCAGGAGGACACATATCCATTTTGCAGTTCCCTGGAAAACTGCTTATCCCTCCTTACAAGCTTTAAGCTTAGGAATACCATCAATATGTCAAAGAAAAAGGAACATGATGAGGATGACTTTTCTTATTATAAGTTCATCTTTCCACTTGTTTGGCCAGAGAAGCAAGCTTTGGAAACTTCTTTTATTAAAACTAAATCCTAAGGCCAAAATCTAACATTCCCTTATTTGCCACCTGCTTCCACAGATTATCCAGGGAAAATGAAAGAAACTCATTCTGGAGCTAGATCACCATGTACTCTCTGAATTTTCCAGAGTTTCTCTTTGTTTCTAGGATTATGGGAAAAAAACCACATGGATTAAGTGTGCTAGGAGAGCACTAAAATAAAGCTTTTGAACAGAAAACTAGTTTGGCTGTTCATCTATAGAAATAAGGCAAAGCAACACAGTGCCATTCCAAGATGATCCCTCATTGCCTGCTTTAAACTTCTTTCTTACTGTGTGTGATGGACGTTTGTTGGCACAATTGAGCCTGCTTATTCCAAATGGTCAGAGCGCTGGAGTGGTCAGATTTTGGATCCTCCTAAATTCCGTTAACGCAAGTACTCTGCACTCTCTACTGCTCTTGTTTTGACAGCTCCAGTAGCTTGTGAGATTTCTTATTGCTCTGAATAGAAAGTTTGTTTAAATCCAATGGTTGCTGAGGCAGTCTGGGTATTTCACAGTGTCAGTACTTTCTGCTTGTCTGGACCAACCAGCCTGGTGTCTACTTCTGTGTATCTAAAAGCAGCAGTTAAATTTTACATACTGGATTCATTTTATCGCTTCTGCCTGCAAAGGAAATGGTCTGCGATTTTAAAAGAATATACATTTTGCCATTTTGTGGGGGGGAACTGAGTATTTGTTGTGTTAGCCTCTCAGTTGCTGCAAATCAATGTAGACCATGTGATCTACACAGATTTAAGAAAGAAAATGTGCAGTATTGTCTGCATTTGTTCTGCATTCCATCTTCCTTTGGCCACCAATTTTTCTTTGAAGAGTCATTATTGTGTGAGCAGCCAGCATTAGGTCATACTTCTTCTCTGTGACTATAGACACTTTGCCATAGTCTTTCAAATCATGAGAATCATTTTGAACAAACAGAATATAATTGCTGTAATTGGAATTAGACTCTGAGAGCTTGGACTAACATTCTGCTGCCTATGAAAACCATGTTATGATCCATATTATACAGTCACTTCTGGAATTTTATGCAAAACCCACCCAAACTCAAACCCCTTCAATACTACCATGTCCATAAAACTATAAATTTTGTCCTGTAGCAATCAAGATTTTCTCTGAAAATTTTCCTTCTGGATAATAATGAGATGCAACATTTCATCTTTTACAAGATCCGGCAGAATATAAATTTGAGACAATATAACTGATTTTTCAGAACAAGATTTCAATTTAAAATTCATTAGTAGCAGGTTACTGTCTGCTTTGAAATCATTAATAAATTACACAAAACCAAAAGAGCTATACATATATGTGTGTGTGTGTGAAACTTGCCAAGCTTTACAAATGAGATTCGCTATTTTTCAGGGATACAGCAGCCAGCCAAGATTGTGCCTGATTTTACAAAAAGGTAACCCTAAACAGCATCACAAGAAGTGTACTTAAAAGTACATGTAGTTTACAAATATTGTGATTGTAGATGCAAATGAGGCACTTCTTTCCTCAGTGGTTAATTGCATACACGGACACCTCATCTGCATGAACAATTGGGATAAATTAAGATATGCAAAGCGCTATTAGCATGTTTGCAAATCAGATGCTGTTCTTAGGGAACAACAGTGATGTGCATCCACCATTCTGATCTGATTTTAAGAGTGGGGACATTTTAATAATGCTTTGCTGAAGGTGTTTTTACAATAGGCATTTAAAACGTAAATTTTTTAAAATGTACAGAATTTTTAGAATATTAATCCAGATTTGCCTTCTTTAATTATGAGTAGTTTGACAGTGTAGACAATAGGTTTACCACTTGTGTATTATAAAAGCAAGGGAGAAATAAGAACGAGAAAATGGTAGGTGAGAAATGCAAACTGACACAATACATTCCAATCCAAACACCTGATCTGCAGGAAGACAGAAGCAGCCATGCTTGTCCTCTATAGTATTGAAACAAAAGCACAAATATTAGAGAGTAAGAGTACTGGTATCAGAGCAGTACTGGTCATGCCTACAACAGTCCACGTTTGGTCCATTCTGTCCTTAAAGTTTTCTTACAGAAAATAAGAATTTAGCACAAGAAATTGGGAAAAAGCTTACATGTCTTCCCAATTGCATTTATGAGCAGTTCAAATCTAAGAGTAACCGATATGCTGCTGGATGCAGCTCCATACCTGATGAACTTGTACCAGGTCTGCCTCTAGCCTTGCTGACCTTGTAATAAAGCCAGTCTTAGTCATAATGCTCTTAGGTTTTGGAGCTTTAATCTTGAGCTGGATGACAGAACCTGGGAGAGATGCTTCCAGTTCACACAATCCTAAAATTATAATACAAAGATTATAATACAATCAGTGATTAAGTAATGGAGTAGTGAGGAGACACATCTGAGTTTTGTTAATATCTCAGATAAATATCTCACACAATTAAGTCTTCCAAAATGCCTTACCTGCAAAGGTGTTAAGATAGAAGTTTTTTACTGCATAGCAGTCAGAATTGTTGTCTGGGAAAAACCCAATTCTAGACAAAGGTGCATATGTTTGTGATGAAAAGTCGGTATATTCTTTGATGATATCTCGTCTATCCAGCTTTCCCATCATATTCTTCCTGTTAGCTATCAGTTTCCTGAGCACTGAAAAGGAAATAGTAATGTGAGAAAGTTCATACAAATAGTTCTGTAAAAGCCAAATCTTTGGAAATTCATGAGAGCTTTTGCTAGATAATATTAAGACACGACAGACTAAATGCTGGCCATGCATATCATTATTGTGGATGCAGCCTGTTTCATTTTGAATAGACTACAAGCTGGTGAAAATAGAAGTGTCTGAAAACTAAGTCTCATACCCTTCTCTTTCTGTCTTTCAAACTTACTCAATGCACAGTCGTGTCGAATCTTTTTTATTTTCTCTTCTCTGGTCCTCTGGCGATTTTGCCAGTAGTCACACAAGCGCTTGGCATCCACCTTATCCTGATTTTCCTCTCGCCTCCGCAGCATCTTCTTTAAGACTTCCAGTCGAATCTTCTGCAACCTGCACGGAAAGAAAAGGTCAGGTATTATCTACTGTACTCTGCAGTGTTCTGTGCAATGCTGTCATCATCAAATCCTACACACCAATGAACTACTTCACAAATAGTTCATTGTGCACATCTCATATTCAATCTTTCATTTTAAAAACTGAGTTAAGCACTGGTGAAATGTAATGTAGTAGCAGTCTCTTAGATTAAATTTAACGAAAGTATCCCTTCCCAAAATAAGGGGATTTTTGCAGAAATATAAGGCTTGTTGTACCCTTCAGCCAATCCCCTAAACCTTCGTGTTCCTTCTCTATTCAGCCAATAATTAAAAGAAATAAAAGAGTATAATTGGACTCCTACTTTTCTATTTCCTGTTCTCTAAAGGCCCACTCCTTCCTTTCCATTTCCTCCATCATTTTCAACCTCTTCGCGGTGTTTGAGGGACTGTCCATGGGTGGAAGAGATGCCTCCCATGCACGTTTTTCCCGGGCGCGGTCAATCATCGCCATCTCTTCTAGTCCTGCTGGCAGCCCCCGACCTTGCAGGGACGAGAAGCATTAGCTCTTCAGGAGAATGGCAAATCTCACAAGTAGCCACCACCAAAAAAGTATTAGAGGGCTGGACAGGCACAAGCCTTCATGTTAAACACAAGAAGAACTGTCAAAAGCCAGAAGCAAATACTTCTAAGGCAGGTAAAATTCTACAGTACGAGGAATGGTAGGGCCTGAAGTTGCCATAGTTTAGTTGACATCAACTCTAGCACTTCATTTCTTTACTGCAAGGCTGCAAAGGAAGAAAATCTTTCCTAGGAAGACACTTTCTTTGGCATGTCCAGTGTCCATCATCATTGCAGATGAGACCCTGGAAGCTGAGAATCACAGATATATTCTGGGGCAGCAGTCTTCATGCTATTTTGGGGGTTTTTTTACTGATATTAAACTCAGAGCAGCTGAAGAACAGTAGGTAAATGGAAAAACTGCTCCTAGTTTGTATTTGTAAAACATGACCTTTCTACACTGAGTGTTCTCAAAACTGTTCATGGAATGCTGCAGAACAGCACCATTAAGTAGGAAAATATCATAGCTATTTTAGAAACAGATAAAATAATTGCCTCAAAGGAACACAACAAAGGACTGTCAAACCTGGCAACAGACTTGAACCTAACACTGAAAAGAAAAGAACCTCCTCCTAAAGAGGTGACATGATTATTATAATTTATCTTAATTTCACAACTTACCCCAAGTGAGTGTAGCAAGTGTCAGAAGTTCGGGGACTGAGCCACTGCGAACTACATATTCAGGAGAATAGGGATCCGTCTGGGCTTCACCATCCCTGTAATCTGTCTGCGTGCCCAAAGTTCGGAACATGGGGCCAAGGACATGGCTGTCTTTTGTACCTGAATCAACATATGACTCTGTCCTAAAAACAGATGCAAGAAGGAAGAACATTGGTCTCATTCATTAAAAACAAACAAACCAACCCAAAAAACCCCAACCCAACCCAAACCCAAAATAAACCAGAAATGCAACAGTCAGTCAAAGGGAGGATATCCAAATGTGTTCTATCTTAACATTGTTCCCATTGATGTTAACTCCATTATCTTTAGTAAAAGCAGACTGAGGCTTCACTGAGTCCTCTGAAACACCCTCCTTAGGTAACAAATTCAGAAATCCTCTGGTTTCAGCGCTCATGATTATTACATACAAATCTTACCTATGTATCCGTTCTAAAGCATTGCCTTCAATGGACACAAAAAGTAACAAATGGTTGACTGTAACATGAAGGACTACTTCAATTTAGCTTACATGTTTCTCTTGCTAACAATTCCGGAATAAAAATTTAATTCTTATATAAGTATGTGCAATTTCCATTGACTCTACTAGGAAATGAATTTTGTTGTGACCTCAAAATTTGATACCCACCGAAAGCCATATTAGACTAATTCATGGATGCTCTACAACACTGAACAGTATTATATCAGTCACACAGATTGTAATAAAATACCAGAAGATTTTCCAACAATATTGCTGTACTTGGGAACCTTCTTTGCTATGGTATCTCTTCTAAGATTCAGAGACACTTAGCTTAGGCCTCATAAGCATAAAACACTTGAGGCACATGTCTTTTACTCAGCAAGCACTATTTATATACTACAAGCAAATCCTGAAACAGTCAATCACCTGTGTCCTCAGTAATTCTCAATGGCGAACAGACCCTTACCTCTTAACAAGTTTTTCCCCTTGGTTCATTATGAAAAATATTGGTCACCAGCTAAATAGTTTCCTGATCTTTTTCTGGTGAGATGTGACCCATTACAATAGTAATGTTCCAGAAGTCACTACTTACTTTGTCGTTTCATAAGCAACATCTAATGGAACATTTACTGGAAGCAGCTTATCAGAATGGCTGAGGAAGCTGAAAAAAAGAGAATGAACATAAGAGATGAGTGTTAAAGACCATTACGGTTTAGAAAAACTGCAGTCCACTAATTCCAGTGGAGTTACAATGATTTTACACAGGTTCTGTAGTTGCATGTTTAAGAATTGGACCTGAATATTAAAAAATTCTTTCATAGCTAAAAAATAATAGAGTAGGATTAAGGACAAGATTCACTAGTAGGATTAAGTGTTACTGTTATGTCAAAGAAGAAAGCAGAATTGCAAAACAAGACAATAATTAAAATTAGTTTTGAGTGTGCTCACAATATTTTGTGCATGTTTCACTAATTAGTTTACTTTTTTCACTTCGAGTTTTTGACAGGGTAGTTTTGGGTTTTTTAATAACAGCTTGAAACCCTGAAATGAACTCCCACAATTAGATGATAAGGTAAACTGTTTTGGACTTATCTAATTTGATTGTTTCCTTTTTTGCAATATTTTATGAGGTATTTTGAAAGTGATGGGGCTCAATTAAATACTGATAATTCCTTCACAGGCATTCTTATACTTTGCATATTGAAGTTCGCTATCGATCTCCCTTAGCCTTTGGAGACTTTAAAGCTTAATTTCAAATTGCAGAAGATAACATTGTTCTTTTTTAATTGTTGTTAAAGGAGCCATAAAGGACTTCAATTTATTAAACTTGGCAATTTTTTTATATTTAAAGTGGACACAGTGGCCAATAGGTGCTGATTAAAATGTAATTCAAAGTGCATATGACGAAGTCAAGAATGTTTATATGCTAGCTGTTGGTTCAGATCTCAAGTCTGTTGCTGACCTGCAGTGTCATTCTGGAAGGAGCAGAGCAATCCTGCAGTAGAGGACACTGATGAAAATTTTATCTCCCTTTGCTGCCTTTCTGCTCCTGGCAGAAAAGGGGAGTTAAAAGGTTCCATCTCAAAAAGACAACTTTCTAGGGGTCTGGAGAACCACAGTGGCTTTGTAAGTATCCTTTTCCTTTGCACAGGAGGATCTACAGCCCAAATCTTTCTACAAACAATTATTAAGTACAGAATGCCTGGTATATTTGTCTATATGGTAACTCAATGGCTGGAAATTTTGGAATAGTGTGAATTTTAAAAAGACCTTATGATTTAAGATTTGGTTACTATTTAAATTTTCTCTATCAGTGATCAAAGAACAAACAGAAAATACAGAAAAAATACTAAAGGCTCTGGCCTTTACTTAGGTGCTCTTTAAACTGCACAGAAGCAAGCTTCTGACTGTTTTAAATCAGCTCATTCCTTACTGTACAAAATATTTGTAGCGATTCCTTCCATCAACTTCAGGATCTTCATACACAATCTGAGGTATCTGAAGAGAAGACTGAGCTCTGAAAGCCAAAATACAAGATATAATTTAAGAAGTACATTCAGAGTATTTCTGACCTTTTTTCCTTATGCCCTTTTTTAAAAATCTCTCTCCTCTGTTTGCACAATCCAACATGCATCATACTATTGCTCCAAATCCCCACACTTACACAAGCAATTATATTTTACTTTTTTCATACTCATGTATATAACAAAACAGTTTGACACTTTACATATATTGCCCACTATGTATTGTCAAGAAATGGTTATTTGCTGCCTTTATTAAAACTTTCTTATGTCCTTGTTATGGAAGGGATTGGCCACTTGTACATGCTTGACCTTGTAAAGTAAACTACTTCTATTGGGAGTGAGGGGAGCAAGCTCGTTTCCTTAAGAGTGAAACCCTTTTTGTAACAGAAAATACGTGTGAAGGAGTAGAATGAGCAAAGGAGAGGACTACCACTTTCTACCTTGTCTAAGTCCTGCCAGCTGTGCTGTGGAATCTGCAGAGCCACAATGTGGTTACCTGCTACAGGAAAGCCTAGAGAGAGATACTTCACTACTCCCGTGACACACAATTTACTGCCAAGGTAAGTTTAAAGTCATCTCTTCCCAGGGCTTTCAGTCATATCACATAATGAAAGAGAGGGGAGTATTTTGAGATGCAGTGTGGTAACCTGACATACTTGCTCAGCACTAATCAAACTATTATTGTGAAGTTGTGTTTGTAATTCAAGTGAGTTAATTGAGCTGATGGCTAGTTCCACGAGCTGACTCTTTAAATATCAGACTGTTGCTCATTCCAGATGGAATGTTTCATTCAGCACAGGTGGGCACTTATTCTTATGATCTAACTTTATTAGCATAAGCTGTTCATCCTATTATGGTATAGTATAGGCACAATGGGATCCCAGGGAAATAGCCCTTTTCATTCCACAGATCCTGCCTCTTGCATGTCCTTGACTTATATTTGCTGACTTTGCTGAAATAAATGAGCATTTATTCCTGGTAACCTTGCTGAGGCAATGCTACTACTGAGAAGACAGCTGGGAAATATTCTGTCTTCTGTATCAACAGCACTGTCAATCAGTGCAGGTTGAAACAGAGGGGATGTATTTCTCATTTTTTTGTTAATTGCAAGACATTTTGCAAATACATGTTGTTGAAATGTAAATCAATTTTAAAGCAACACAGATGTCAAGTAAGCTGTTACAGAATAACAGGCAAAATATAAGAAGCCACTGAGGTTTCCATGTGCTGGGGACAGTTTGAAATGGTGAAAATAGCAGTAAGGAAAAAAATACTCTAAAAATATTTTTTTTATTATGGAAATGAGAAGAATATGCTTTTGAAACTGAACAAAACCAGGTGTGAAATCCACTCTATCACTCTTTAACATCTTTGATTACCGCCTGGCACGTGGTAGAACTCAATTACCAGCAACCCCAGAGCATGCATCATCTGAAAAGCCCATGGTCTATAGTTTGTTAAAGCAGAAAAAACTTTGAAAACAACTACCTAGGCTGATGCCTGCAGTCTTTAATACAGCTGTATGAGGACTTAAAACAATGATGTGGTGGAGCACAACACATAAATGCTTTTTTGTTTTGTTGTTTTTTTTTTGTTTGTTTTTTGTTTTTTTTTTAATATTTGCTGAATCAGAAGCCCAAATGGTGATGCCAGGAGAAAGTTCAACTAAGAAACTCCTGCACCCAGCATGTGGTGCCCTGGTTCAGGCCCCAGACACCCTTGAATGAGCAGCAAAAACAATCTAACCAGCTGCAATTGCACAGGATTAAAATGAAACAGCTCCCACTGAAGTAACACACATGAGTCACTGAAATCTTCATAACTCATCTGATCTATAGGAGATTGAAATAAATCTCTTTTCTTTCACAGTAACCACTGCAAAGTAGATAGCACAGGGATGAAGGAATGTGCAACATCCACCCTGTAGGAAACAGATGGGTAACCATACTCCACAACAGCTGCAATCTCTTAATTTCGAGGGAAATATAAGTAGGAGCAAATTGCAGTCATCTCCACTTCAGTGTGCATGGGCTTTTGTTGGTTTTGTTTGTATGTTCATTTTAAATTATCCAACCATAGAACACTTACACAGCAAGCTGCTGAAGAGCCTCTATGCCCTGCTGAGCCCTCCATCTTCGAGCAATAAATGCAGGCAATGGATCTTTGCCCTTCAAGCACAAACTGCAGGCTGGGAAATGAATCAATCCAGTAGCCATACTTCTGAATATAGGTGCTTTTACCTAGTGTTTGAGTGGACACAAAGAAGAGAGGCAGTAATTTAGCTATTTCCAACAGCACTAAAAAGATTAGAATTTCATCCTTCTGTGATTTACAGGACATTTGTGATGGGGAAAGAAGGCGGCATACGTATGCTAATGATGTCAGCTGGTTAGATGGTACTTCTCAAGATGTGGAGCATACCAGACTAGCAGCAGATGCACAGATTTGTCTTCCGGCTGTTTTCCAGTGCTAAACTTATACTTAAAATCGAAGGGTCTAACGCTTTGTTACATAAAGAAGTTAGTGTGCAGTAACTGTGAATGTGCAGCAATGTGAACTTCTGGCACATTACCCCATGTAACTCCCTTCTATTTCTAGTGCTCCAGAAATTAAGTAACATATTCCACTTAGAGAGTAAAGTTACATTATTTTATACTGTAACAATTTTAGCATTTGTTAAAAATATCTCAACGAGAGCTAGCACACAAAAAATGATCACATTAAAAATCTACACCCTTCCTTTTAAGCACTAATTTCCCTGGGTAGATATGCTTTAAATCACTAAATTTATGGCTGCCAATAAATCTTTGCAATCGTGACTCAAGTGTAAGCGATGAAGCTATATTGGCTTGAGCTTCTGTAAAGACTGAAATCAGAACTGAATCGTGAATCGCCCCTTTCATTTCAGTAGGTGCTAACCCAGATTCATATAGGGTAGTGGTGACTCTTCAAGTGCACCAACTCACCAGAGTCCAAGACAGTAACAGCTGATGAAGATATAGGCACCCTACCCTACCATGAGTAGCTGCTTGCTGTGCATGAGACTGCATTTGGTTTCATTTCTCTTCAAAGGGAGTCCAACTCCATAGGGAGTTTGGAATACCCTATCAACTCCTATTACAACCTCTGCCCATCCCAGTTTGTGATTAACGTTGTAGGGTTTTGAATTGCAAATTACGCACTTGCTGATTCATTTTAAAACATGATTTATACAAGTTGGAGTCTGCCACCATTCTTATCCACATCATTACACCTATGAGATTACAACTTTAGTGACAGTATGCCTGCTTACTTTGTCTGGCCTGAACTGTTATCACAGCCATACAGTAGCAAGGGTCTCTCTGATGACAGGCAGTATTCCCAGATCCATGTGCATGTCTCTCTACAGAGAGGCAGACAAACATGTTTTTTTAAAATGCAGATATAAGGAAGAGTCTGAGATAATGGAGTAAGAGACATCCAGAAACATTCTTCAAAAACACATTCCTTGACTCCAGTGTTGGAAAGCTGCTCAGGGATTTTCTCCTTGCTGTACAGCAATGGAGTTTGAGTTCAGAATATCTGCCTTGCAGCCCCAGTCAAATGCATAACTTCAGGAGGATTCTTTGTTTGAAATCCAGTTCACTGTGCTGTAGTACCAAGCCTGTTTTCCTTTGGCGCTCTCCCTATATGCAGCCTGTCCAGACGTCAATCACTGCCGTCTAAAGGTGCAACTGCAACTCCCACAGACATGCCCTGGCTGGTTTTAAACCAGCTAGGGGGCAATACTGATAGCAGGGGAGCAACTGAAGTAGGAAGCTAAGCATAGGCTATCTAGCTAAGGGCGTAGCTAGGAATTTAAAGTGTGCTAACCTAGTATGAAGAATCATGATGGATTTTCAGTCTTTATAGGCTGCTTAGCTGTTGCTACCTATTTCATTTTAGTCCAAGCATGTTATGTTGATCTGTAGTGTAAGTATATCCCCAGGTAAGAGAGGAGGCATGGTGTGAAATAACACTTTTTAACAGCTCTGCTTGGACAACAGCCCAACAACTGTCCAGCTGTTTCATTAGATCTAAATAATATATACAAGCTATATTTAACGGCATTTGGAGATAGTCTATTGAAGATGCTGAAATTTAGGAAAATACTCAGAACATGAAACTGGGTATTTCTTGGCTCCTGTTACCGAGTCACCCTAGGGTAGCAATCATGGTTACTCCCTCTGTTGTCTTGTTTTAAATAAAACTGCTTCCGTTGCTTTGTGTTTTGCTGTACTAAGGGAGCAGCTCAGGACTGAGACATAGTTCTTATCCATGTGTATGCATACACAGAAAAATACATGTGCACATGTGAGCTGCCTTTGGCCAACACCTACCACTTTATCACCAAGTTGAGTGTGGACATTGACTTTGAATGGTCCTTCTCACTTGACAGTGTGTGCAGAGGGTCTGAAAGGTAAATGAACAAATGGAAGTAGTTACATATTTGAAGAATCAGCACAAATCGTCTGGCTATGCTTCCCTCCTTAGAAGTCTGTCCATGAGAGACTATAAAACAAACTAGGAAAGAAAAAACTGACATACATGCCCCTACATCAAAGAAATTCCACCACTACACAAATGAGCCTCAGAGCTGAAGTACTAGTGTTCAGTGGAACATGCTCGTGAAAAATCTAGTAGAAAAATCTACTTTCTTTGGAAGCTCTGCCAACTTAAATAGAAAACGTGAAGACAATGAAACATTAAAATGTGCAATAGTAATCAATGGAAGTACCATATTGTACATGATGCTCCCCTCTGGGACACAACGCTGGCTTTGTTCCAAGCTCGCAAATGTTTCATCGTCCCAGGCCTCTCCCGGTAACTTCGCTACTACTGCCGCCAGCCCTTATTGCCTTCCCGCTCCCGGGGCGGCACCCACCTTCCCGGCCTCGGCCCTGCCCTCCCTGCCGAGCTCAGCGACAGTCCCTCGCCCCTCCGACAGGGGAGGCCCGGGCAGAGGCGGGAGGTCCGCCCGGGCAGCACAACCGCTTCCCGGCCCACACCGCCCAGCCCCGGCCTCGGCCCCGCTCCCGCGGAGGGTGTCGGGCTTGGCCGCACCGCTGCCGGTACCGTGGGGGCAGCCGGAGGTCCGGCCGGGAGCCCATCCCCGCCGAGCGGGACTCGCACGGCCGCCGTTCCCATGGCCACGGCCGGCGGGCGGGGCTGGGCATGTCCCGCCCCCGCGGGACGTTGGTGCGGGAGGGCCGCTCCCGCTCCCCGTGGGCGGTGGTGGCTTCTCGTGACTCTATGAGGGGGTGGCCTCGCCCCTGGATGCGTTTACTCCTGCTGCTCCCTGCTCCTCTAGTTCCCCGTCCCCGCGGCTGCCGCTGCGGTTTCCCGCTGAGCCTTCCCGCCTCCATGTTGTGCCGCCGCCGAGGAGCGGCGCTGGCGGGGGATTGGGCTGTATATTGGGGAGGAAGGGGCGGGGAAAGGAAGGACACACATGTTTTAGCTTTTCGACAGCTGAAGTTGTTTTATGTGATGCTCCCCAGTCCCCCCCGGAGTCTCGCTTAGTGCTTAAGAAATCTGGTTTAGCAGTTATGGTTAAGGACAGGATTCAAGCCAGGGTATTCTCATTCCTGGCTTTGCTTGTTATCACTTAGGACTTCTGCAGCCATAAAGTGGTGAAAGCGAGTCTAGAGAAGGGCAACGAAGCTGGTGAAGGGTCTGGAGCACAAATCGGCTGAGGGAGCTGAAGCTGTTCAGCGTGGGGAAAAGGAGGCTCAGGGGGAACCTTAGCACTGTCTACCACTAACCTGGAGGGAGGTCAGAGCCAAGTGGGAATTGGTTTCTTCTCCCAGGAAACTAGCCACAGGATGAGAGGATATAGTCTTAGGCTGCACCAGGGAAGGTTTAGGTTGGACATTAGCGGGAATTTCTTCACAGAAAGGGTGATTAAAAGTGGGAATGGACTGCCCAGGGAGGTGGTGGAGTCACTGTCCCTGGAGGTGTGAAAGAAAAGATAGGACATAGCACTCAGTACACTGGTCTAGTTGGCGTGGTGGTGTCCGGTCATGGGTTGGACTCGATGACCTCAGACATCTTTTCCAATCTAATTGATTCTGTGATTCTCTGACAATAGGCTTGGTATTTACTGCCCAGAGGGCCTGCAGGTATTTCTGCATCTGTAAAGCATCTGGAGAGGCCTGTACAAAGCATTACAAATAAACATTTCGTTTTGCAAAACACTGCTGTTTCCAGAAGGAGGAGGCCATCCCCTTCTATGAGAAACAAAACTGGAAGCTTCTTCATGCTTCATGTTAAAACCAGAAAGGGCTAATGCTTTTGTGAATGTAAGGAGATTTGCAGGCAATGCTGCCTTGGAATAAGACATAAAAAGCAGCGAAACTGCAAATGGGCTCTCTCCTCTGCCTCCTCTGACTTCTTGAAGCAAGTCCCCTATGTTAGTTATGTATAAAACTGTATATCAAAGGGTTATTCAGAGCTTGCTAGGTCTGACATGAAATTTTGGCCCCTCAGTATCTCACCACAGGAGAGCAATCTTAGGACTGTTGTTCCAAATTCCTTGGCTCTGGGAATTTAGTTGTAGACAATTCAACTTTGAATGCTGGTTTACTTTCTTAAAGGCCCATCACTTGCTGGAAGCAACTTAAGTTATTTGGTCAAAATGGGTAAATTGAAGGTGTGGGTCTGAACTATGAAATGGTGTTGCAACTTGAATTTTTCCAAGAGACATGTGTAGGATGCGACTTCCCACAATGGATTGATCCATGCCCTGAAGATATCCAGCAGGTTGTAAAGGCCCTCATTTTACTAAAGAGCTTTACATTGTGATACTTTATTATAATTACTGACACGGGCAGCAAAAGTCACTTTTTAGTAGTTGCCCACCATTTCTCATGATCAAGTTCAGTTTTCCTTTCTTGAATCTCATTTCATTAAAACTCCATGACTCCATGCTGAAATTTTCCATTCTGAACATCTGCCTTGAGGTAATGAGGTGTGTAAACTGTACCTTGGCCAAAAAATTATTCTTTGTTGGCTCCTCCCTCTCACATTTTTCCACTTTAAGGTTTTCAGAGATGACTGGATAGAGGTGGCCTGGACTTTTTTTTCCTTTTTTTTTTTTTTTTTTTTCCTGATGTGGAAAGGAACCAAATGGAAACCAAGTTGAGAAGGAGCAATGGAATAGTTAAATGCGTACTTGACAGTACTACAAAATGCCAGGGGGTAGCCTAACAAATAAATACTCTCTGGAGTTGTGGAAAACTAGAAAGCTGCACTCCCACTATTTAACTGCATTAAATTGGATTAAATGTAAGATGTTGGTGCCTTTTTTGTTCTTCACCATCAGCTTTCTGGCTCCACTGTCTCTGATCTGTCAGCACTGGCAGCTGAAAGACTATGTAGGGAACCAGTTCAGGAGACTGATGTGGCTGAAAGCTAATCTGTCAGAAAATAAAAGTTTTCAGGTCACTGCATAGCTGCCTGAAGACTAGTACTCACTCATGGGAGGTGACAGGTATATGTGGCTGGCTGAGCCTAAAAGCTCAAGGTTCAGGTTCATGGAACTTGCTTAGATTAGAGTGTGTGCATGTAAAATATTGGCTAATTTTTAACTAGTATTTCCAAGAAATCTCTGTGAACTACAGGTGTGGAGAGTGGGCAGCATTACAAGTGTTGGAAGTTGTGTTGATTATTACTATGTAGATGTTCTTTGCCTGAAATCTTCATATTCCTGTGGACCTGAAGCTGTGTCAAACCTGGCCAGTGCCCCTGGCACACCGGTGTATGCTGTAGAATACACTGCCATGGCAAAGCTGTGAGGTTTGTTCTGAATATTTATTTATTTGTTTATTTATTTTTAATGTAAATCAGCCATTTCCAAAGGAAAAGACCCCAAAACACAAAAGACTGTGAAAGTGTTTGATCCCAGGCATTAAACTTTGGCAACCTAGTCTCTGACCTTTCCCCTTTGGAAAAGGGCTCAAAGCTTATCTGGCAGGTTAGTCTGTCTGTGTCAGGGATATATCCTGTTGCTCTGGTGAAAGTGAACTCAAGGCAACTAAACTGTAAGCAATCAAAAAAGATTCCTGTTTTGTACAAAAGAACTTGATTGATGGACTTTCTCCTCAAACTTGTGGGCCATAGGGTTGGGTTGGTTTTGTGGTTTTGTTTTTTGTTTTGGTTTTTTTTGTTTGTTTGGTTGGTTTGGTTTGTTTGTTTACTTTTTCATTAATTATTTTTCCAGAACATGACTGTGTAGCTGAGCTGAGGTGCTATCTGATTATTTTTTTAATAGCCACTTGGCTCTAGGGGACACCAGGTGCTCAGATGTACGAGTAAAACTGTCCCCACCCTTGTGAGTTACTGCTGGATTAATTTTGCCAGTGCATAGCATGTTGCAAAACTGCAGAAAAGTACACTTCTTTAGCTGCCTGTGACAGAGGCTGAGCCAAATGCATTTTACCTCACATTAACCTTGAGATAAGATGGTGTAATTTGCTGCAAGATGAATTACTGCTACTCTGTTGACAGACTTGTTATGCTGTGATGACTTGCTGATATGTTTGAACTGTAAAATCAAAGGGAAGTAGAAAATTCAGGCAAGGAAGGTAGGATTAGTCACTAGTTGAGAGCAAATAGTAGCTGGACAAAGAAAAGATGGATTGGACATGAAAGTGTAATTTTAGGGAGAAACTTGGCTGGCTAAGCAAAGAAAAGTTAGTAGGAGAGTGGGGTGGTAGAGAACCAGTGTGCAAGGGGTGGAGGGAGAGACAGGGTGAGCAGCCAGCAGAGCAGAACTGAAGTGGTCTGGACAAGAAAATGGGAGACGTAGGTGAGGATCTGAAAATGTAGGGAAGGGTGTGGAAAGACAGGATTACAGAAGATATGGCAAAGAAGTTGAGCTAAACAGATGATGAGTCTCTCTACTCTGTTTTCCTTCTGTCCTCTAAAACCTAGGAGATAAATGGGTTTCTTGTACGTAAATTTTACCCTGCAGTCCACGAGGATTTGTGAAACGCTGGCAAGATGTCGTCCATCTGGCTTTAAGCTTCATTACATAGAGGTCCTCTTCTGCTGTTAGCAGGTGTCAAATGACAGCACTGTTGTTGGTGCTGAGTGCGTGTGATGCTTCGTGGTGACATTTTTCTAGTTATTAAAAAACCCCACAACTTAGTTACAGGCAACAAGGTTATAGCATTAAAAGCACTGTTGAGGCTTTGATGGCAGGAAATTCCCAAAGTTACCTATTTAAAATTAGTAACCGTTAGTGTGTCATTTCCCATTTTTGCCACAAGATGTCACAATTCCTCCACGTATGGTCCCATCCACCCTAGGCTCTAGCCTGAGCACCCCCAGTTCAGCTCTTGTATTTAAATGTGAAAGGATATAAAATTAATTCGGCAGTTGGACTCACCCAAGGTAATCGCTAATTTCCATTCCCTGGCCAATCTGCACATGATTTACTAACTGTGAATAATAAACACCTTTTTCCAGGTGTGTGGTTCAAAAGAAGCAGGAAAGCAGCAGCAGCACAAGGCTGCAGTCAACGTGGTTGCTAGGTTCTTAATCCAGAAGAAGGGAGCCTTCCTTCCAGCCCACCAGAAGAGATGGTGTAAGAGAGTAAAGTAGAAGGGAAGAGGAGGAAGATGTGGTCACTATTCCCAGCAGACAACAGAGGTAAGTCTCAAAAAGATGTGAGAAGACACGTGCTGTGAGAGACTGTTTTGTGGATTGAGACCTTGTCTCTGTGCTGACCTTTGGCTGTAGTAAGGCATTATATCCACTGTGGAATACCTCACTTGTAACTTATAACATCCTTTGTAAAAATGGCCTCAGAGTACTGATGGCGTTAAATCATGATGTAACTTTGCAAAGGGGAAGTCTGTGCTTAATTAGTGCTGTTTTTACTAAGAGCCATGCTAGGAGAGGTATCTTCTGGTACAACTGCTGAAATGGAAAAAAAAAATAGATGAAAGTCTTTATAGGAGACTTGTTCTCTCTTGCTTTCTTATTCTTAGTATGACTGTTGGCACATTTCCTGTACTAAAAGCAATATACAGATGAGGATAGCTTAAAAAGTCAAAGTTCAAAAAGAATGAAGTGGTAGCACTTTGTGATCACAGTTAAAAGATTCACTTCAAAGCCTGCTGAAAGACTTCTGTAATGGTTTTGATTAACATTTAAAAAATGTAAAAAAGAAGGCAGAATTAAGGCAATTTCCAGCCTATGGTTCAGAGAAGTCCAATCTGTGTCAAAATTTAAATTTTAACAAGATTTCAGGCATTCTCTGAAGGACATTAATATACTTAATTTCACTTGGATGGATTAGTTTTGGATGAGATTCTTAAAGAATAGAGATGATATTTGGATGATTTGCTGGGCTGTAGTCAGGCATGTTGTCTCACTTCAGCAGGAAAAGGATCTTGGATTGAACTCCCTAGGAAACCAGTGAATTCATGGTGTTCTTACTCCTTTCATGTAATACTCAGTGGAAAAAATGTCAATACCATCATGTTTGTTTGCAGGGTTCAAGATTCAGTGTGTTTCGACACTTTTCTGGGGAGTGAATGTTTGTGCTTGTCTGATCTGAAGGGAACATCAGGGATTCCTGTGACTATTTAAGCCACTCCCTTCATGGAAATTAAATACCTGGATAGAAGTGCTATGGAGATTCATTTCATCTTATTAATATCATACATACACTTCCATACACTACACTCATATTTACTCTTAAACAATTATTGCACATAATCTTAATCCCATTTATTAAAGCTTTCCAAAAATCCCATTTACTTATCATCCTTTAATTGCAATCCCCCTAATGGAGGTCAGGTGAGGGCTGGCACACATACAAGGGCACGGGGGTGACCTACCAGAAGTAAAAAGGTGAGAAAGCAGTGAGAGGACACTCGGGCCATTGGAAGAAAACAGCTAGCATTGGATAGGGGTTTAACACAGCCTTTTGAAGGATTGGGGCAGGATGCAGAAGTATCGCTTCCCTCATGTAAGAAAACAAAGTCTGTGCTCTCTTCAGTCTTGAAAGTTCCCCCATCTTTCCTCTCTGTCTTTGCCTGCACCCACGTAGTCCTTCCCACATCACTTCCCAGTCTCAAGTGGTGGAGACTGAACAGAACACAGTACAGGGTCTAGAGCACATCACTGGTGTCTTGATATATCAATGGTAAGAACATGATAAGAACTCACCGTGTAGCTTGTTGATCTGGAAAGATCCCCTCTTTGATCCTAAGTCTTTGGATGGACCCCTAAGGGAACCAGACCTTGAAGAATCCATTCTGGGTTTTAAATAAGGGACTAGAGTAGTTTATGATGTGCCTGGGCCAGACAGGATGCATTGAGTAAAATTTATTGCTGCACAGAGTAAGAACCAACTTAAGACAGTACTTGGATAAAACACTGCACAGCATATTGAAAACCAGGGCAAAACAGTCTGGATATGGGCTTGAGCTGAACGTTTAGATGAAATTTTCTGCCATGTAGATGACCAGTGTTCCCATGTCACTTTTAAAAAAGTAACTGTACTCCAGGTACAGATTGTACTCCAGATATCTAGGAAGATGTCAATGTAAATAGGCTTTCTTGAGAATCCCTGCATATGGAGATGCTCTAATGCTTTTTTAAAATTTGACCATTAAGCACTTGATAGTCAAGTCCCATTGATTTTTGGTGGGAACAAGGATTCTAAAGATCTCTTTGAAAAGGAGATCAGCAAGAAGAAAAGCAGAAGAAAACAAGTGCAAATGAATTAGGTGTTCAAAGTTGAAACATAGTTGGATGACTTATGTCAAAGAAATGGCTTTAAAGTGAATGAATTTTCTACATTATTTAGTAACTTTGTGAAAAACAGCTCTGGGGAGTCTAAATGGATTCAGAAGATGTATGATTGCAACTTGCAGCACTGCACAGCATATGTCTTGATGCAATATTTAAAAGGAGTGAGGTTCTGGAATGTGAGTACATAGAAGCATGCAGCTGCAATCAGTGACATCTCAAATATGAAATGACTCATGTATTTGTAAATACTAATGATTCCTTCCCAGCTTCCAGTTAGCTCCCGCACTTCATTGAGAATGTTTAACTATTTTCTATAGTGGAGCTTCACATTTCATAAAATTAGATCATGAGAGACTTCAACAGATTCAAACAAGCCAGATTTGTCACTGACACAGGCATAAAATGGCATCCCACCAAGCAGAATAAAATTTTTAATAGCAGTAACACTTAGGGGGAAAAAAGAACTAATGGAATGTGTGCAGTGGAAAAGAACTGGACCTAGAGTATTGCTGCTTCTCAGTTGATTGACAGCTTAACACCAGTCACCAGAGCTGCAGAACACTGCCTGGCTTGCAGCAGAACTGATCAAGGTTAGAAGTTTGTATTATAGAGGATTTCACAGAACTACAATGAGATGTTTTTCTTCAATACACAGGCAAGTGGGCTTGGGTTCTAAATGAGGTTTCCTGTGACGTATAAGCACAGACCTTAGGCAGCATCTGGTTTTTGTGGGGTGACTAAGTAAGTGGAGATCATCTTTGCATGGATGTGGTGGTACATATTAACAGTGGCTCAGCTGTCTGATTCTGATCAGTTCTGACAATTCATATAGGTCTTTTTGCAGAAATGTGGAAGTTTGTTCTTTCAAGTCATGAGAAGTGAGAATGGAAGAGGTTTCCTCTTTGGAAAGAATAAGCAGCTACCTTGGTTAACTCTGCAGTGGAGAAAAAAAAAATCTGTAGCAAAACTTCCCCTGGCTGACTGGAGTGTATCTGCTTCATGCCTAAGCACTTTTAATCTGGGCTATTTTTTGTCTGATTTTTCCCTGAAAACAGAGAGTCTGACTGTGATGTAGGGACAGACCTTTGCAGATTCATGTGGAGGATTAGTGATGTTATTTCCCAAATGCAGGTTAGAATTTTCTGAGTTACTAAGTGTAGAGACTGTCAGAAAATATATAGTTGTCTTCTTCAGCCATGCTGTTTTGTTGTGTTGGTAACACATGCAGCCATTTGACCTTTCCTTCCCACCTGTCTGTGCAATGGGATTTATTCCAGAATGCTTGGATTTTCACAGGTGTTCCCTCCACAAAAGGGAGCAGCTGATTAGTCATGCCAGCAAGCACTGAAGTAAGCCTGACCAGGCCTGCAATGCACATCCAACATCAGCTGCTGCTTATCTGCATTTTGGAAGAGCTTCTGAATGTCCATGTCCAGTGTCTAAAGGCTCATAGTTCCTGCTCACAGTACATGTGGAACAGACAGGTTACTCTTAGGCACGGTACAAAATGCCAGCTTCCTTCTTTTGCCATGTTACCAGGGAGACTGCACACTGAATTTGCTGATCTGGGTTTTGCAGAGTTGCATGCATGGCAGATTCCTCGTCTCTACTTGTATGTTTGGATATGCTTTCAATGGACAGTGACAAGAAGGAGCATAACATGAAAATGACGATAGTCATAATCTTAGCACAAACTGGAGAGAGCTGCGCAGAAAACAATCCAAGAAAGGCATTAATATCCTGTAAGTTTATACCAAAGCCTGTAGGAGAGTCACTTTCCTCTTTACTGTGGAGGGCTAGGCCAGAGTCCTGGTCTCAGCATGAGACCCCAGAATTTCTAGGATGCTGTGGGCTGAATCCTGCAATGTCAGCGACAGCAGTTCTCATATTAAGTGGAAAGTGACTGCAATCTTGCAAACTACCTTCCACCTCCAGACTCTGATGTTCTGAAGATTTGGCTGAATTTTTGGTAAGAGAGGATCTGTTGCAGTACTAGCTTGTAGGGCATTCAAAGAGACTGAAAAGCCTTAAAAGTAATCTTATTTCTGCTCTTGTTTCTTTAAGGGTTTGCTTGCCAGTATGGAAGGAGACTTTCTCCATACTACCTTCCAAGGTGGTCTCTCAGGAGGGGATGGTTCAGTCCTGTGGTACAGAATCCCTGCATACAGAATTCATGCTGTAGTCCTGAAACATGGGATTTGCCTCTTCAGTCTGGGCAGGGACTGGCACATCGCCTCCTGAGGTCATTTTAGCCCAGTGAACCCCTTGCCTTTACCTAAAGATGGAGTTTGAAGCTTAGAGTCTCTTCCATTGTACTAGACAAGAGCAAAAGTCCTTCTATCCCAGCATTCATTCTCCCCCTGGTCACACTGCTGAGCTGGTACCATTTGGTAGTTGCAGGTCTGCAACTCTGATCAAAAGGAGAAACTCTATCCTGTACTTATGCAGTTAATGTAAGAGGCAACAGGGCCCTGACAAATCATCTTGCTTGGAGTTTTGAAGTCCTTTTTTTTCACATTATCTAAGCATTGACCAAAAACACAGGCAATTTCTTTGACAATCAAACACAGTGTATGGTTCACTGGGCTGCTGGAGCAGTGGCTGTCTCATGTTTATACTGAGTCAAAGACAACAATATTTTTCTAAATCATATTGAATAAGTTTCTTTTTTCAAGATGATAGTGGTTCCCAGAATAGGCACTACATGGAAAATACCAAAATACCTTCAGCTCAGTTTCACCACACAAATTTTCCACAGCTTAATTTACCTTCTATCATGTCTATCAGAAGTGTGGGAAATCTGGAAAACCCCAGATTACCCCAGACTGCTACTTTCAACTGACATTAATAGGGGCTTACCCTACCTGATAGTAACAATGAATGTAAATACATTTTTTGAGGTTCCTTGAAAAGTCTGTCCATTTGAGTCTCTCTAACAAACAAGTACTTTTATTTTCGACAACCGTTCTTTTAGTAGGCTAAAACTGAAGACACAAGAAGCCAACGGGAATGACTGCAGTGATGTTCTTCAATTCTGAAGAAGGGTTGTACAGGGGAATTGATTTGGAAACCCATGACAACTATGCTCTATCCCCATATTTCACCCATTAGTCCTCTAAATCCAGAGCTGTAAATGTCCAATGCTACCTGATGTCCTTGTACTCTCATATGTGGCACCAGGCTGCCAAATTACATGGCAGATCGAGGGAGGGTCTTTTCTCATTATCTCTTTCAGAGACTCAGGTTTTCACTGAATCTTCTCTCCAGGGTACTGGATCTGACAGTTTTCCAGCAGTCTCATCTCAGTAGCCTGCCCTTAGCTATTCCTCTTTGACTGGCAGATAAATCTGTTCATTCTGACACATAACTCTCTGACATAACTCTTCTGCCACTGTCAGCAGAGGCAGAGGAAAAATGGAAAACAGCACCAAGTTAACAATCAATTCTTATACACAGTGTAATGTTAGAAGAGAAATGGCTGTGATCTCCTCTCTGCACTGCACTCCAAATTGGTACAGTCAGTATCAACATGTGTTGACTATGCTTTAATGGCACTTCCCTTCCTTCTCCTCCCTCTCAGCCACTGCCCTCTCATCCCAACAACAAATGATTCCTTTTTCCAGGGCAATTCTGTTACAAACTATTACCATGCAGGGAGCACAGCCAAAATAGCAGTGTTCCTCCTTAATCTATTTAGAAGAGTGGAGTGCTGCTTGCAGAGATGTTTAGTTTTCACAGGCCACAACTTTGTGCAAACCCATTCGAAGTTGTCTCTCAAGAGGACTATATTTTAACTTTCCTCTGCCCTTGGTATTCTGTAACAGGCAAGAGTATAAAATATATTTTGCTTGGCCTTTTCCTGGTTTCTACAGGCCAAATCAATGTCTTTCAAACTTTTTATTTTTTTAAATAGAAGATATTAAATAAAAGATACTGTTCAATTGCAGACTTTGAGATTTTACCACACACTTTTCCTCAGAGTTTGTGTTGCTATCACCAGTTCTATCTAGGTCTTTGGGCAGTGGCCTGCAGATAAAGCTTTAGGAAGAAAAGACACAGCTAGTTCATTTGAAAGGAAAACACGCTTAGTTTGTTTTAAAAACTAGGAACAAGGCACTGGTTTGGAGAGCTGATGTGTGGTTTGGGTAGGTGTTTCAATGTTGGCTCATATCGTGCAGCATGTTTGCACTTGGAAAAATCATATTTTAGCATCCTGTGTATCTCCCCAGTTCATCATTCCTGTCTGCATGGCCTCCCGACACCTGCGCTGAACCAGGAGGCTGTGTGGGCACAGGTCACCTCAGCATCCTTCCCAGACAACTGGGATAGCAGGGAACAGGCTACTGAGCTGAGATCCATGGATAATTAAGCAGGTGGCTGGTTAGGTCGAGTGAGTGTTACATGACACCATTCCATAGAAAGGATGGCAGCACACTGGCAATCTCCTCAGGAGCCTGAGTTTGGAGGAGTCACACAGTCAGGGGGTCAGAGGTGCCTCAGTGGTGAAAACAGGAGAGCCTTATCTACCCGTGTGATGAAACTGTGGAGCTCTGGACTTCTGGAAAAGATACAGGTTCTACTTCTCATCTATCTTTGTGAGAGTGAGGGGATCAAAAATAAATTCTCTCCTGTCATTTACTCATTCAGATAGCACAAGTCAGTGATCTCACTTCTGACCTGACTTATTGGAAGGGTAAATACTGAAAATGACATCATTCTGTCTTGTCCAGGGCTCTTGAAAACAATGGGGTTGCTCGATATTTCATGCCTTGAGTAGGGCAGGACCATTTTCAATCTTTCACCTGAGTGGAGTATTTAGATCCCTAGCAGGTATTTTGAGCTCCCTGGTTTTGCTGAGATTGAGAACATGTAACCTGTTTTATAGGCATTACTGCTGTCACAGATCAGAATAAATACCTCTGTGATTGACAAGTATGGGATAATCTGTCCCAAGTGTAAAAACCTCATCCTAAAAGTCTAATTAAATACACAAAACATAGTTTTCTACCACTCCAAATGTTCTTGACAGTGTTCTATAATTTTGGATCCCCTTAGTACATGATATAAACTGTCAGTTCTTTGACTGACTCTTGCTACACTCCATTAAAAGGCACAGCAGCTGCATCCCAGTGGGCATATTCTTCTTTTCCCCTTTCAAGGTCTCAGCAGTATCACATCCACTGGTGCCCTGCCCTTCCCACATTACCTCTGTACGGTGTCCCTTTACTCTGCAATGTGCCTGCAAGTCTCTACATGTGCAAGTATCACCAGTCATCATGAGGGCTGGTGGCAGGGAGGAGTGTTAGCACAGAGAGCTGACACACTGTGGCCCCAGAGCCAAGCTATGGTGTGTATGTGGCAGAGACCTGGAAGGTGAGAGTGGCTGCTGATGCAAGGTTTGTGCCAAACTACAAAGGAAGAGCAGCTCTGCATCTTTTCGCTTATTGCCTGTGCTGTTGTCCACAAAAATAAGATTTGTTACCCAGTGTGCAAAAAGCCAATGATTACACACTTGAGTGAGACATTTATTATTTACTTCAGCGTTGTGCAAACCTGGTTGCTCAGTGGAATTCCACAAATCAAGCACACTATCAAAACTTTTTCCTGAGCACCCACTTGCACGACGCTGAAATAAATGTCTCCCTCAAGTGTGTATTCTTTTACATTCACGCTGTTTGATGGGTCCTGTGATCCTATGACTAAGCCTTTACAAATGCAGCTATAAACGCCACTGCCAAACTTTGCACTTCCGTGAGAAATGTCATCCTCTGACATCTAAAAACCAAAGCATTTTGCTTCATTTAAAAGAGAACATAATTAAAATCAACTGATTTGCAAAGCAAAAGTTATTGGCTTGTTGCACATCAGGTAACAGATCCGACTTTTGTGGACAACACCACAAAGAACTGAGCCTCAGATTTCCCCACTGATTGAGTGGGGAAAAAAAGAGTGAGGTGGCTGGCCACAACTTTCACCGTGGCGCTGGCAGAACTAACATCCTAATCCTGTCCCTCGCTGCTCTCGCTAAGGCTGCGGCGGGTGCCGGGTCCGCTCGGTGCTGAGGCCATTTGTCACCCTGCTGCCCGCTCCCTCCCTTCCCTGTTCTTCTGGCTCGCTCGGTACCGAGTGTCCCTGCAGACCGTCACTTCGGACCTGTCCGTGTGTGTCGCCACGGAGGGCGACGGCCCAGCGGCCGGGGAGGGCCGGGAGCAGGGCTCCGAACTCCATCTCCCGTCAGGCGGCGGGCCGGGAAGGGGCAGGAGGCGGGCCGGGAAGGGGCGGGCGGCGGGGGAGGTTTCCCGGAACCGGCGGGTCCCTGGCGGCCGGCACTGCCCCGATCTGCCCGCAGGCCGAGGTGCCGGGAGCCGCCCGCCATGTCGACGGTGGCCGCCGCCAGCTGCGACAGCAAAGGCGCGGGGGAGGCGCGGGGGGACAAGAAGCCGCTGAAGCCCTGCTGTGCCTGCCCCGAGACCAAGAAGGCGCGGGACGCCTGGTAAGGGGCCGGCCCCGGGCTCCGCGGGGAGGGTGGGATTGGGAGCCCTCCCCGGCCAGCACACTGTGGTGCTGGAGCATCCGAGGGGGGAGGGAGAGTGCGGAAGAGGAGGCGGAGAAAATGCCTTAAAGGCATAGTTTGGAATTGAAGAGGTTAATATCTCGTTGCCGCGGTTTATAACAGGTTGCGGAGATCGGCTTTTAGTGCTGCTTGTAAATTTTCGCTGCTGTCGACTGACCGAAGCAATAAATACCAGCAGGTGGTAACGTCTTTATTGCTCAGTTGAATATAAATGATGTTCTGTTTTAAGCAAAGCAAAATGCTTTGGTTTTTTAGGTGTCAGAGGATGACATTTCTCACGGAAGTGCAACATTTGGCAGTGGCGTTTATAGCTGCATTTGTAATCACAGGCTTAGTCACCATCATAGGACCTGTCAAATAGAGTGAAATGCACCCGCAAAATGGAGCTCCTTTGTCTGTGGCTTTGTCTAAACTTTAAAGCTTTAGGAACTTTAATCTGGTGACCAAGTGGGAGGTTTTGGGGGTATTTTTACCCCACAGGTGATATAGATGGTGTTAAGTAGATGACATAATACGGAACATGGTATTTTTGCTAAAGTTAGCAGTGCACGTCTATTTACATGGTAGGGTGAAGGTGAATCCAGGGCCCCCTCAGAAAAGGGTGATAAGGATGCGTGTTTCTGGTCAGATGGAGTCACCCTGGGCAAGCAGCAGACATGTCCATGCTCATTGTAATAAAGCCTAAGGAGAAAATTAAAGATTAGGAAAGTTAGGTATTTTAGTTATTCACCATTTGGTGGTTTCTTTCTCTGGCAGCAACAGTAGCATAATGTGACAGATGAGGGTTGATCAGACCTGTGACCAGCACTGTGCTGAGCAGTGAGATCCCCATCTCTGGGATCAGGAAGTGCTCTGTCAGTCAATCAGAAAGCAAGTCTGAACTGCTTTTGTGGTATACCTGGTATACTAATGGTGGTAGGCTCTTACTGGGAAGGATGAGCAATATCAGAAGTTACTATATGTGGAAAATAAACAGTAGCTGGACAGGTTTTCTTTTTTGTCTTCAGGTTCTCTAAATACCAACAGAAGTTGAACTAAAACATCATTTACTAGTCAGCCTATTCTGTGTTGTCTCTTACTGGAGAAATTTTGTTGCTTCCCTACTGAATGATTTGAAACTGGTTGCTGGCAAGCTCAGCATTCTTGATGAAGTGATGTGACAGCCTTGTGTTGTATAACAAATCCCCATCTAGACCTGCCCAGAATAGACCCTGGCCTGTTAATAGGAAATTCTGTTATACCTATTATCAGAGTTTTAAGTGTGCAGCTCCAGACTTCAGTAACTTTTTAAGGTAGTTTTATACTTTCCAAAAGAGCGCTATCCTGGACAGGATGGACAAAAAGATCTCTGGAGCCTAACAGGGATTTTTGGTCGTCCTCAACAGATTTGTGGGGCAAATTCTATGGCTTTGACTAACAGTAAGTAAATATTTTGTTGCTGAACCTTGGAAATCTTTTTCTTTTGCAGCATCATTGAGAAGGGGGAAGAAAATTGTGGGCACCTAATTGAAGCTCACAAAGAGTGTATGAGAGCTCTGGGCTTCAAGATATGAGTGAGATGAGCAGGACTGTGATTGTGGTGAGTACATCCTTCAGGACCTCTGCCTCTGAAGAGCCCTGGCACCTCAGCTGCTGCCACTGGAAGGCCCAGAGTACTGTCTGTGATGGTAAACATGTCATCCTTGGGAGAGGGAGGGCAGAGTAATCCTCACTGACACTAGAGTAAGCACTGCTGTCCTTGTGGGGAGGTGACGTCTTTGGCAGTAGAGAATGGTGCTGCCTCTGTTGTCTTCTGATAGATCCAAACCTCAGTTTAGCTTTCTGATGCTGGGGCAGTGTGGGAGTTGGGTATTGTGGGCTTGTGCTGGGGTTTTTTTGTTGATTGCTGAACTATCCTTCAATATCCAGTGGAAATCCATGTTTTGTGAAGCTGTGTTTCCTCTCTTCTAGATGATGTCTGTGGTGTGACTTTGTTCTGGAAAGCTGCAAAATAAATTATTTCTGCAAGTTACTTCAAAGAACAAATATAAACAAAGCATCTATTTATAAAGAATCTCTAATGATAGACCGTGCATCACGTCTGAAGCTTTTCCACTGTTAACTCTTGACCGCTGCTATGGAAAATATATTTTTTCTCTTAATAAAAGTTTGAAAATGACCAGCGTTCCTGACTTCTGTTTCTTTTTATGTAAAGAAATGACAGTGCTCCCCTTATTGAAAACAGTGTGCTGCCGGAAATGTGAGAATGAGAAAAGCCTGCCTGGATCATTAACATAAGAACATTGGTTACTGTGGTGTTGTGGTTGAACAGAGAGGACTTGGGTGGTTTTTCCCACTGATGGAAATTGTGAAATTGTGCCAGTAAAATTGCCCTCTTACTGCTTTCAGCAAAGTCATGCTGAAGCTTGTAATGCAGTTTGTGACAGTAGTTGTAACTATGTTTGTACAAAGACGACCACAGTCCTACAAAATGAACTTTCCTTACAGTCAAAACTGTATTCGTTTTTCCCTGTTAGAATTCTTCCAGTGTTTTCTGAATAGCTTTACCCAAGGATTCAAGCTTCACTCTTTATAATGAAGAATTAAGTACTTCCCATATCAAACTCACTTGAGCTGATAGTTCTTCAAGGGAAAGGGAGCAGAGGACTGCTCCCTGTCAGAAAAGCCTTTTTTTTTTTTATGCAACAGTTTTTGTTGTATTGGTCTTGTGCTAGGCACGCATGGGCTTTTGTTTTCTGGCTTCTTTTTCCACCTGTATGGAATGACAGTGGGAGGGTGCTTTTGGCCTTTGATTCCTTCTTAGACTAAAAAGGTGCAGTTGGTAGCTTGTTACACATCTGTGACTTTTTGGCTTCATACTATGAAATTGTGCAACCCTACCATTGTTGTCCTTCCTGTGGTGATTTGACTGCTGAAAGCAGTATCGCTAATTACTTCCTCTCCTGATGAGAGGAAAAATTTTCCTTCAGAAATTGAAGATACAAGATCTGTGCTTTGTCTTGACTCTTCTCTTGGCTTTGATCCTGCTGAAGGGGTGGGTGCAGTCACCCACCATTGTTGTTGCTTCTCTGCCAGCTGTGTCCTGCATATCCTGAGCTAGCAGTGAACAGGCCGTGAGCATTTAGTATGTGAATTTTGGTGCTGCCTCTGCTGAGACTCACAACTTGCTTGAGGAGAGTTCAGACTCGCCTCCAGGAATGTTTTGTGAAGGTCCTGTCCCGAGGCAAGAGTTGTGCCCATGTTGGCTTTCAGCCTGCGAGAAGGGACGCCGGTGTAGTTCTGGCAGAAAGCATGCAAGGCTGCCTGTGGCACTGTAGCTGTCTGAGCAGCAGGACCTGGTGCTTCTCTTGGTGTTTATTGTTGTCCTGAGGTAGAAACTTGAACAAGGTCATTTATTGTTGAACCATTGCATGTCAGGGCTTAAACTGAAGAGAATGTTAAAAGACGCATGAGCACCAACTTTGTGGTGGCATGTCCAGTCTGGGTAAACTGTGGAAATGGTGCCACAGAATAGAGCAAGGTAGTGGTCAAATGGGAATGCTGTTTATATCAGGACAAGAAAAGAAAAAAAAGGACTCCTGCACAATTTTACGCAAATTCTGTAATTGTAAGAAATGAGATGTCTGGGCCTCCACGAGGGTAAAAGCATGGTAGGGATTTTAGAGAATTTTTGGAGGGAAGATGATGAGTGGGATGCTGACGCACCTGTGTGCAGCAGGTACGGAAAGGATGCTGGAACAAATCTATATTTAAAGCAACAGTGGAAAAACCTTATAGTCAAATCACGTTTCTTGCTGAGTGATTTCATTTCTTACCGCAGTATTCTTGTGGAGTGGATTCAGGGCTCAATTCGAGGTGTGGGAGTTACTGTCACTATGTTACTACTTACCAACAGTGCTGGTGGCAGGCACTGCCCTGCACAGTGTGTTTGGTGTACCTGTGAGGGTGTGAAACCTGACAATAGCAGGAAACTTGACTAAACTATGTAGCAGTACAATTAGATACAGTACATGCTATCCTTCAACCTTTGTGACTCGCTGTGAGCTTGTCTGGAGCAGGCTTGAGACCTTTCCCAGAAGCTGTAAATTGAATGTGTGTATTTTGGAGCTACAGGGTTTAGTAGTGTATAAGTAACAGTTCTGCAGACTAATGCCAGCAATGCACTGTATAATAAATCAAAAAGGAGATGTCTGATTATGCCGTCTGTGACTTTAAGCCACCAAGGTCTTAGTGTCCTCAACATGGGTGATTGAACTAGTTTTCAGACTGTGGGATCTGTAGTGAATCTGTAGACTTCCTGAGGATAGGCAAAATGGCCAGTCATTCAGCTGCTGTGAGATTTGGGACTGATAATCTCTGTGTTGTGTGGTTCTCAAGGACAGAGGATTTATTTGCCAAACATAGTGCAGGCTGCACCTGGGCTGCATCATCTCTTGCAGCTAAATACTAAGTGGTATTAAGTTGAATTAATTTTAAGTGGGGAAATCAGTCGAGTACCTATTTAAACACTGCCCATTTTAGTGCTGAAATGCTTGACATGCCTATTTTCCTTCTTCAGAGACTCATTTTATTACAGTGTTTTTGTGTCTTCTTCCAGGGGAGGGGCTTAATGCTGCTCAGGTGTTTTCTATGCACTTGCTGTCTTGATTCCAAACTGGTTTGACTTTGGTATCTTCCTTTCAATACTTGTGTGGCTTTCCCATTGAATCAGCATTGGCTTTTGGGCACTCCTCTTGGATGAACCAGCATCCCTGGATGAAAGACATGTATTCTAATTCAAGGCAAGGCATGAGCATAAAATTTCTCTTTGGCAGTAAAAGGTTTTTTAACTGTTGCTGTGTGGAAAACTCAAAGTGGTGTGAGGATGATCTGTATAGCCATGGCAACTGTCAAAGGAGAAAGAAAGATCTGAGCCATGGTGGCTCAATCACTTTACAAATCTTCCTTTTAAAAACCTGAGTCTAAACCCACCTAAATTAATCTCTAGTGCGTACTTGGAGATCTACCTTTTAAAAGGCTGTATCATTCTCTCTGCATTGTCACATTGAGACGCATCAGAAAAGTTGTATAGTTTCTAGTGAGAGCTTTGTTTATATCATGTCAAGAAATGAAAAAAAATGGACCCCTGCACAATTCTACACAAATTCTCTAAATGTAAGAAATGGGATATCTGGGCCTCCATGAGGGTAAAAGCATGGTAGGTATTTTGTAAAGTTTTTGGAAGGAAGATGGTGAGTGGGATGCTGACATACCTGTGTGCAGCAGGTACGGAAAGGATACTGGACAAGTCTATATAGCTGTCATTGCTGTTGGTTGAAAGCTTACTGTTTGTCTTCTACAGAGAAGTCACAACAGGTCATCCTCACCTGCGGTGGTGTCCCCAGCATCACTGCAGCACCACTGTTTATGTTCTAGAGGATGGCAGAGGAAGGACCTTCTTTGTTTGAATGAATCATTGGCATTGTGTTCCAGAGTATTTTCTAGCTCAGGAATGTACCTAACTGAAGAGTGAAATCAATAACTTCCTTTTTTCCACTTTCTTTGATGTCGCTGCAGAAGTTTTTTGGTAGTACAGAAAGGCAGGAGAAATTGCAGTGGTGCTTTTGAGAATGCTTCCTCTATTGTAGTTCTACATTTCTGTTCATAGCAGTTCAGTTTTGTCTCCCAGATCTTACGTAAAGTATCTTTCTCCAAGTGTTCTCAGCTTGAGAAGAGAAGGTCAAGAGATAGAAAGTTCTTAGTTTCCCCATAACTCTTGCAGATGAGATTTTTCTGCTTCAGTCAGTAGGATTTATTTCTTCACTTAATTAAGGGGCCACTGGAGACTAAGTTCCGCGTTTCACTTCACCCTTAACAGAAAGCATCTTTCTGAGTGGATCACGCTCACCCTGTGCAAAGCTTGATTTGTCTTATTTCCTTCCCACGTGGCAACCTGTCAAGATGGTACAGCTCTAAGGAGCCATACAGCTCTATATTGCACCTGGCCTAATCACTGCACAGATAAGATTGTACTGTCCAAGACCACGATGAGTTCTTTAAGGTTGCCACAAAGCATTGCTTCATCCTTGCCCAGGAGACAGTGTTATTCCAGAGCACTATTAGTAGAAGAGGTGATTAGTGTGTCTTTAAGTGAATGGTGCCAATGGGAATGGTATGTTAGGCAGGGCAGCTGCAAGCCCGGCCTGAAACACAACCACCCTTGAAACCTTATCTCTACTCCACTGACCCGTGCAGGCTGACCTCATACTGTGTTGAGTGACCACGTGGGTTGCGTCGATGCCTGAAATGTAACTGCTTCTGGCAGCAGGGCAGATCCTGCCTGTGTGACTGATAACGTGTTACTTGAAGCAGGAGAGAAATTGCATTTATGCATCTTTTCTGTAGCTGACTGTGGAGGACTGAACTCGGAGGCTCCCTCTCATGCCTATGTCCAGGGTTATCTGAATTGAAAGTGTCTGCTTTCCTCTTTGTGCTAAATGAAGGTCTCAGGGGGGGAGTTCCAAAATAGCTATTAAAAAAATGAAAATGTAAGATGATGTTTCCCAAGAATACTTCCCAACAGAGCATGTTATTTGTGGGGTGCCAGGATCCTCCCTCAACTAGGATTTCCCCACAAAACATGCTTCCAAGTGTTATACTCACAAAGCTTTTGGCAGGGTAGTCTCCTCTTCATGGTAGATGAAACTGGGTGCCAGAAGCTCATTTACTCTGCTTTTATCCTTTGCAATCACACTGTCTGGCTGTGCAGAGCTTTACTTCGTGCTCTTTGATCTAAAACCCCGTATGAGATGGAATTCCCCGGAGTAAGGGGAGGCTGTGTGTAGCGTCTGGAAATCATTAATTGAGAGCCAGCCTCTCTTTTGCTAAGTCCCTGCCACTGCTACAAGCCACAGTGGGAGAAGGGGGTGACCTTTTTTCCTTTTTTGTGCTGGGTGAAAGTCATTCTCTTGCAGGAGCACAGGGTGATGAAGAGCCCCATGTGTGGCTGGAGCTCGCCGCGATAAGCTGGTTGTTTTCTCTTCTGCTTTCCCCTCCTCACGCTGCGCTGGGCTTATCTGGACGCCTGAGTTATGTTAAGTAGCGGGTGCATGCTTGCTCTCTGTTCTCCTCTCTGCTTTTGCTCCTTGGATTTCAATTCCAAACATGGTTATCCATTTGGGGTCTCTCTCCGTTCCGCTGCCAAGAGATACACATTCCACACTCAACACCAGCTCCCTCTGCTGCTCTCTCACAGTCGCTATTCCATTTGCCGGAGCGCAGGCGAGACAGGCAGTGCAACGAGATCTCTGTCCTGTCTGTGAGTTTTCCAGCTAATGGCCTCTACTCTTTTCTTGACTGAGCTCTTTTGGCCTCACATTTGCCAGCTTCTTTTCTCACTGTTGTGGCTAAGAAGGGGACCAGCCGACGGTTTGTGAGCCACAAAGAGGAGAAACGAGCCCTTCTGGAATTTTTTGGGTGCAAAAACATTCGGCAGCACTTTAACATGTCGCCCTGAAGCACTGCTGTGGGACCAGAGGAGGAGGAGGAACAGCTACCCAGCAGCTCTGGTTTCAGATCTCTGCAACACCCTTTGTGTATGACAATTCATTTTGAGCGCAGGATGGCTGGGGAGGGTGGGGAGTGGGGAAGGATGAGCGCAAGCAGCCTCTCTTGGGACCAGGCTGTCCTCCAGCCTCCGGTGTGTGATGCCTGGAAGGAGATTATGGAGGAAGCAGCCTACCAGCTGGCCAGCTGCATCGTCCTCCTGGGTTACATGGGGGGAAGTGGCATCTTTGGGTCCCTCTATATATTTGGCCTCCTGGCCCCAGGCTACTTCTGCTATGCTCTGTGGGGCTGGCTGAATGCTTGTGGGCTGGATATCTTCATCTGGAACATGCTGCTCGTCCTCATCTGCTTGCTTCAGCTGGCTCACCTGGCTTACCGGCTCCGCAGAAACACCATCCCAGAAGAGTTTGACCTCCTCTACAAGACCATGTACCTGCCCTTGCAGGTGCCCCTGGATGTCTACAAAGAAATTGTGAAGTGCTGTGAAGAGCATGTCCAGTTGCTAGTCAGAGACCAGAATTACGCGGTACAGGGCAAGACGCCCATCGACCGCCTCTCATTGCTGCTGTCTGGCAGGTAAAGGCTCCCCCATTTCTGAACGAAGTCTGACAGCAGAGCACCTTTGGCTTATTATTTTATTTCTACCCTCTGTAGAATCTGGGGTGAGGATTGTTTCCTTCCTCTGAACGGGATTTGAGATATGCATCAGTTTGTTGGGGAAGGGGGAAATTTGTTCTTGGGGGTTGTTTTAACTTTCTTTTATTTTTTCTATATTAAGAGTATTTCAGAAAATGGTTTGCAGACTCGAGTTGTGTGTAATGAAGTGGCTAGCTCAGACTTGCCTGTGATACTGTGGGGTAATCCTTATCTCTTTCTCCCTCACTTAGAAGTGATCTTATTTCTGATGGGAGCAGGCTGGCTGTGAAAAAGTGTTTCTCAAGGCAGGAGGGCAGTATGGCTGGACCTGTGGTCTCTGAGGGCACCAGACACACTTCTGTGATGTCAACTGCTGTGCACTGAGTACGCCGAGTCCTCAGTTCACCTGCTCCCCCTGGCCAGCAGTGTTCAGGGAGAGGTTCCATCCCTGTTCCTAACACCCCAGCACCCAGGGCTTTGACATTTTTCACTTTGAGGGTCATTTCATCAAAAAAGAGAGTACCCTCCTGTGGTGGATCCTGCCTCTTTTTTTCCCTGTGATGTCATGCATTCATGATGTCCCGTCCCCTGGACCACCAAGGAGAACCTTGAGGACCTCTAGACAGCCAGACTAGAAATCTGATTGAGTGAACTGTGCTGATCAAGTACTGGTATTTGTTCACCTGAGATGCTGTGGCATCAGCATATTCACTTAACAATTTGCAAAATCCAGATGCATACAAATGGTAATGGTGTTGGCTTCCCAGCTGCTGTCAGGCATTTGGCATTAATGTTAAATGAGAGTGGGAAAGGAAGAAGATCTGTAAATGCGAGCAGTGCTGAACTACAGAAGGTATGTCTCACCAGGATTTTCCTCTGGGAAGACAAACTCAGCATCACCTGGGGCTCATGCTTTACTGCAGTGGCCCATCCTCTCTGATGAGGCAGTGTGCAAAGAAGGGCTGACCATATTTTTTTTATGTTACTCACTTTTCTAGAATGTGTTGAGAGCATCCTGGGACCATCATGATGCTGAATGGCAAAGCACTGGAAGGAAATTTTGTCTGTGTTTCTATTAAGTATTTTTCCAACTCTGCTGAGCAGCTTGCTCTTAAGTTTACTGTATCTGCAGATAATGTTACTGAGGAAGAGTCTGTGCTGTCTTGACATACACTAGATAATCCAGTGCTGCTCTGTGGGCATGAAAGTGCTGCAACAGACAGTAAGATGGTGCTGGTGGGGTAGTTTTTCTGCTCTGTTTTGCAGTGGGAAGAATGCGTCTTGGCTGGTATAGGATGCTCCTTGGAGATGGGCCTGGATTTGCATTTCCCAGTACTCCATTGCCTTGTGAGGTCCTTGCTGACCCAGCAGAGCAATTGCTACTATTATGGTGCTCCCTCTTAAATTGAACAAGTGGGGTCTTGGAAATGCAGAATATGCCTGGATCAGGAAACATGCCTTGCAACCACAACCCTTCTAGGCAACATTCACAGCTTTCTGAAAGCCAACAGTGAGATGAATCTTGTAACTCCTGAAAGCAAGAATTGACTTCCTGCATCACACAATGGGGGTACATGATAACGGGGAGGCAAGAGGCCCCAAATCTGGTGATGCAGAGCTATGAATAGAACTCCAGGGTGCCCTGCCATTGCCCTTGCCTCAGGCCTGTGTCTTTCTTTACTCCCACATCAGAGCACATGCTTGACCTTGACACTGGCAGGCAATTGTAGCAAAAATAGGGGAAAGGGATACTTGGGAGGCCAAGAGAAATTGAGAGGTAATGTGGAGCAAACTATGAGCTAGCAGAGTGATCTGTCGGGAATGATGGCCAGCATGATTTTTGAGGTTTCTGGGTGTAACAGCTTCCCAATCTCAAGATAGGGAATGCCCTCGTGCAACCCTGGGGACAGGAAGAAGATGCAAGTACAGAGAGCCACAGGTTGACTTAGAAGTACCTAGAAAGCAGCAGTACCTTGTGGGCTGAGAAGTCCTGGTTTAGGACCAAGCATTGCACCTGTGAGGGCTGTCTTTGTAACAAGAAACAGAAAACAGATGGAGTACCAGGAAGTAGCAGCAAATAGTTTCCCACAGAGAAAGGAGAGATAAGCTCCATGACTGGAGCACCTGCAGCTGTCCCAGGAGGTATGAGACATGGTTGAGACAAGAATTTATTTCCTCCCTCGTGGGACACACTGTGTAAGCTGATCAGGTTTTTGTGACGTCTATTTTGTGGCCTAAGTCCATGTACCTGACCTGTCCCCTCTGCAGGATCCGAGTGTGCCAGGATGGACAATTCCTTCACTACGTCTTTCCTTACCAGTTCCTGGACTCTCCAGAATGGGAGTCACTGCGACCCTCTGAGGAAGGAACCTTCCAGGTAATCCTGTGCATCCCCACAGCAGCCCAGCTTCAGTACTTGCTGGTTCATTGTGTGTCTAAGAAGGGGATGGAGGGGCCTCATTATGCCATTCAAAACAAACTGGGAATACCTCCTTCCATTTCCTAGTGGTTTATCCAGCACAGAACGGTGTGATCAGCTGTGTTACACTTTTTTCTACCTTCCTCTGAAGACCTCAGTGCATGTTCCCACTATCAGCTGATAGCAAGGAGAGTGGAGCATGGTGCTTCTTCCGGTTTAGCAGGAAGTCAAGGTATCGGATTCCTGGCTCTCTTCCATTGTAGCATTCCCTGGTACCTATACTGATGCATTTGCTCTGCACACTGCTAGCAGGATGCATTGTCTTAGCATCAGGATGGCAGCTGCGGCAATGTGCAGCAGTGATGCAAATCCATAAATATCCCGTTCCTCACAGAAGTTTCTGATGGTCATGTGTTTGGGGTGGAGAAGCAGAAAGGATGATTCACACCCGAATATGGTCCTTTCTGAGCAAAAGAATCCCTCGCTGAGAGGCCAGACCAATTCTTACTTGCAGCAACTAAAAGGATTTTGGCCTTGCTGTCAACACCTCACAGTGTTTGTTTGGCTTTCCTTCTGGAGAAGATTACTTAGTTCTACATCCCTCTGAGTTTAACTCACATCCCAGGACAGCTCGATACCTGTCAGGATGTCAATCTAGCTTATGTCAATCAATGCATATGAGGAGGGATTTTGCTAATCCCTTGGGAGCATGGGATGGTCACGAGGGCCTGATGATGCTTTCTCATGAGGGCAGCCACAAGCAGACTTGGTTAAACCAGCACAGCTCTCCGAATCTGCTTTTCTAGGGTCTGAATTCGGTTCATGTGTGAAAGAGTCTGGTGATCACTCCTGAAAGCTGTCCCATCACCAGTGGTTATGGTCTTGCAAGAAGAACGGTTGCAGGAGATGGCTGACCGTGTGACTGTGGCACAGGGCTACAGTTTGTGAGGAGAAATAGGGATGTCACGCTAAGGCAGTGAGGTAGAGAAAGCAACAACAGCATGATGGTGCTAGGGATGATGGTATCTCCTGTTTTGCACGGGTCTTCAGTCTGGCAGCAGACTGCTGGTAGCTGCTGGGCTGTGTTTGCCTAAGAGTCCAGCAAGAGAGAATGATGGCTGTCCGGTGCTCCAGGCAGGAAAATGGCTGTCTGGATGGCATGCAACTGGCAAAGACATCTGCAGCATTTTCTGAGCTAATTTATGTGGAACTGAATGTTCTCAGACCTCCTGAGGGTCTTTATCTCTGTGTGCGAGACAGCTTTGGAGCAAGCCGGTGCCTGGCTGCACCAGCCCTGCCAGCACCACGCTCTTGGCACCTCTGCTGCTCTGCAAGACAGGGCTGGTCAGGGAGGTAAGTTGTGCCTGGCACCAGGATGGGGAGGTAGAGTCCTATGTGGGAAGGGCTGCAGCCATGTGCTGGAAATGCCTAAACCCTACATCTGCTTACTGAGGAGCATGAAGAAGTAGCAGCCTGTGTGAGACCAGCATTCAGCAGGTGAAACTTGACTAATCTGTGTACCTGGCAGGACCTTACTCTTGATGGCTGTGCTTAGCCATGGAGGTGTGCTGCTTTTGGCACCTGTTTAACCCACTAGTCCCTCTCACCTGAGAAGTTAGTAAAACTCAGTGGCTTATCTCAACCTTATTCCTAGCATCACAATATTTCTGTTAAAAAGTGCATGTTTGACTCTGGGACTTTGCTGGAGGAAGGCATGGAAGGTTTTTCTTGCCCAAGTTTTTCCCATTGCTCTCTGGATAGAATAATGTCAATCCTGAGCCCACTAAAAAGTGGCAGAAGTATGACTTGGTCTACAAGGGGAACTGGTTTCCTTAAGCTTTCTGCTTTGGCCGTGTCTTCTTCCTACAGGGCTGCTGAGTCCCAATACCTGAAGGAGTTGGGTTTCAGGGCTGGCACTTTCCCCCAGAAGGCTGAATTACAGGCTCTGCTGATGCTGGAGCACTTGTGTCAGGAGGGATTCATAAGTGAAATCTGTCTTACTGTCCTGGGTAGGTGACAGGTTTGCTTATTACATCTCACTTAATCCCTCACAAGAAGCAGAGGCTTTTGATTGCTGTGCCAAAAGTTGGTTAGGAAAATGAGATTCTGGTCATTTCAATTTCCATGTGACCGTCCCTCTTGTTTGCCTGGCTTGGGAAAGTTCTCAGGTTTTATCTCCTATATTTCTTTCATAAGGCAGCTGTTTGCATGGCAGTGGCATTAAATATCAAACCCAAGGACACACAAATGCAGCCAAGCCATGTTCAGCTTCCCAGTGGCCCTCTGCCATGGCAGCTGACCAAGGAGACCCCTGGATATAGAGTGAAAGGGAGCCCCCGGGATATTTTGGCTCCGGCACTTGTTCACATGCCAGTGTCTCCATTACACTTGGATGTTCTTCTTTCACCCGAGGCAGTTTGACCCTTCCTGCATTTCTTGTCTTTATTATTATTATTATTTATTGTAATATACGTTCATGTATTATGTAATATTTTTTATTGGAATTAGTTTGGTCCTACCACTAGGGGGGAAAAGGTCTCTGTTTACATTGGCAAAACCCAAAGTAAAATGAAATGTTCTCTAAAATCAACCCAGTAAAAGGTCTTGAGTTCTCTACATAGACACAAACACAATAAAACCTTTTTACTTTCTCTCTCACTGGTTAGTGCTGCAATGTCCTTCAGGGCCATTCAGCCCTACAGAGTCCAGCAGAGCTGGTGAGACAGGTTGTCCCTCTGGCACAGGGTGACCAGGCAAGCCTTCCAGGTGGCCCTTCCAGCACCCAGGGCCTTCCTGAAGCAGGGGCTGTGCAACCCAGCAGCAGGATGTGTCAGCAGCCTGCCACAGGGCTACTCACTGGCAACTTGAACTGTCTGGACATGCAAAAACATCCTCTTTTAGTGTGTCTGTAGAGGTATAAGGATGTCTGTGCTACCCTGTTCATTTCAGCTACATCGCTCAAAACGGGGAGCATCATCAGAAGGCAAGAGTATGAAACATAGCCAACCACATGACTAGGGTAAACAAGGACATGCTACTAATTGCATTGGAAAATTGGTTCTTTGGCTCCTTGGGGAGAGGAACATCAGCAGGTAAGGATTTATGCAATTGTTCAACTTGGACAATTTGGATCTCCAGCCCTGCCATCAACAAGGAGAACAGGCATCAAAGGGGCAGAAGGCCTTCCCTGGAGTGAAACACATGGCCCCCAAGGTTGGTGACCCCTACCCAGGTCTGGGACTTACTCCACTCTCTCCCTGCCCCACAGGTCACGCTGACAGCTGAGACCGATTGCAGCTTCATCACCTGGCCGAGAAAGAAACTGTATGTCCTCCTGAGGAAGGACCGCTACATTGCCCGGCTCTTCTCCTCCCACTTGGGCTATGACATCTCAGAGAAGCTCTACTCCCTCAACGAGAAGCTCTTCTCCAAGTTCGGCCTGCGCTTCGACATCCGCTTGCCAAGCCTCTACCATGTCCTTGGGCCAGCTTCCTCCGAGGGGGAGTCGGAGGACTGCGAGGAGCTGCTGCCTGCCTCTGGCCAGGCCAGTGTCTCTGAGCCCCCTCCGCAGCCGCCACCGCCGCCACCACCGGCCCCGCGCCCCCGGGCGTCCCGGCCCGACAGTGAGCTGCTGGGTGAGGACTCCACCAGTCTTGTCTTGGAAGATTTTGCTGAGTTGCCGGGGTCTTTTATGGACTATGTGAGCGAAGGGGAGTATATGAAGTGAGGGCACTCCTGGTACGGGCACACCTCCCCCTGTGTGGGACCCTCGCGTAAGTACCCACTTGCGGAAGCAAGTCTTTCCCGTGATGCAACTGCCTGGGCAGAGCAGTGGCCCCCAGCCTCTCGCCCTCATTTGCCATGGGTTTGCTCCTCCGCAGTGTTTTTTTGCCTGCTGCCCCAAGGAATCCCAGAAGATGGGCTCCAGCTGTGTGATTTTCTTAAGGAAAAGCAGCAGCGTAAAGTCTTGACACCAGGCACCGGCTGTACTCTAGGTAGAAGGGTCAGCAACCTAGGTGTAGGAAGCCCTTGCCTGCCCAGTTCTCTCCCCAGCCCTCAGAGAGGCAGGGAAAATGAAATGTGTCCAGGCTGGCAGATGATACATGAGGGCTTGCAGAGACCCCAGAGGGCTCAGCCTGCTCGCTATGAGATAGAGCTGTGCCAGGAGATACTCCAGTATTGATCTAAGGAAGAACCTCTGCAGGTGAGAGAACAGACACCCCAGGAGGTGCTAACAGGGATAGAAAGAGCTTCAGGGTTTACAGCAGATTGATAGCAAGAAGTTGCTGTACACCCTGCAAGTGCTCAGTCTGGGCAGAGGGAGAAAACTGAGTCCTTCTTCTCCCTGCCCACCACTCTCATCTCAGGATTTGTTCCATCCTCCTTGTTTTGACTGAACTTCATCTCTGCCAGATCAGTAAAGAATTGAAAAGTCTGCCCTGTGTGGTGTAAGTCTTGCCTCCAGTCACCCTGGGCAGACTGACAGGCTAAACATTGTTTTAACGTGCCTCAAAGTCTGCTTTCTGGTGAATGGGAATGAGATGCTCTTTTCCAACATGACACCTCCTTACCCCACAAGGGAAAAAAACTTCCTATCTCTGGTGGATATTGGAGCAGAGGAGCAGTGCAGGCGAACAGAAATAGACAGGAGAGTGGCTCATGCTTGAAATTCAGATCCAAGTGGCCAAGAGAGAAATTCCACACTGAGCTACTTTTAGCCAGCCACTGCATGCCAGCTGCTACACGCCAGCTGCAGACCCCAAAACATGCATTCCTGCTGCTGCCCCACAATAATCCATCTGACAGACCCCAAGCTTGGGACTGGGATTTTTGTCCTAGATGTGAGCACTCCACGTGTCCCAGTTGGGTCTGCGTGGCAGGACTGGGCTGCAGCTGGGGAGACTGTCTTACCCCCAGGCAGCCTTGAGCACAGTGCACCATTGCACCCTGGTCTTCTCTGCACCCACTTGAGTCTCCTGGGACTCAGTGTCAGGGAGCACGAAGCAGGGCATACTGACCCTTGGCATGAGCCCTGACGAGTCTGCGGAATTCTTGGTGCTCTGCATGGAGTGTCTGTCCAGATCAGACAGCACTTGCTATTTGCAATAGGCTTCTGGTGGAAGAGGCCTTTCTTGCTGTTTCATCCAGTAGCTCTTAGTTTTGAAAACAGTGGAACTGTAGGATTTCTCTGTTTTCTATGGTTCTGCTTTGAGCTGAGTCACATGCCAGTTCCTATACTACTTCCATGACTCCAAACGTAAAATATAAATATAAATATAAATATAAATATAAATATAAATATAAATATAAATATAAATATAAATATAAATGTAAAATATAAAGAAAGTGGCCAGGGAAAGAACAAGTATATTTGATTTTGCTGGAATCAGGTAAAGAGTCAGCAAGAGTTTTGTTTAGGGTTTTACTGTCAGGATTGTTTGTTCATTTGTTTGTGTTGTGCAGTTAATTGATTGTTTTATAAAGAGGCACAGAGAGAAAAATTTTTAAAACCCACATTTTTTTCTAGGAATGTGAAATCTCTGGTTGTGCTTGTCGGCTGCTGGAGATATGAATTTGCAGCTTTTTCAGTCCTTCCCTGGAAAGGATTCAGGAACGCTGAATCCCTTAAGAGGCAGTCATCCTTCTTGCTGTCAGGAGTGTCTGTTGTATATATATATGCAATCAAAAATGAATTCAGATAATGGATTCATGGGGTTGAATCCCATGAGATGTAATGGGATTGTAAATGGGGTGAAGTCATTTTTGCCTGTGCTTTGCTTGTATTTTGCTTTCTCAGAAGAGGGATATCCTTTCCCAGGTAATAGGCAGAGTTCTCGTAGTTGATAAAACTCAATAAAAGCAGAATTTCAAATGCAATTAAAAAATTAAGGAGGCAAGGAACATTGTAGATTTTTTTAAATCACTTTCACCCATTTTTGGCAATGAGTCAATACTGTGAACATGCACACGAGAGGTGTGTGTGCTGGGGAAGGCTTGTGCAACACAGCACAAAGCTATTTTTCCTTCACACAATCCTTTTAAAACATGCTGTAAGCTGGAAACTTCTGTCTTTCTAGATCTTGTGACTAAGACAGTATCAAGGAGTGCTGAAATTTGCAGTAGAGACCTGCACTAAAAGTGCAGATGTTTAGAGGGTGGTATTTGGTGTGGGAGTGGACGATGATCTTCCTTGTCTGTCAGTCTGGAGACAATAGCCAGTGTGGTATTTTAATTTTTAAGGTAATTAAACAAAGAAAGAAAAATGCTATTTAGTGTGTTCATAATGGTGGAATGAGCACTTCCCTGTTACCCTGCTCACCAGCTGTGTGACCTACTCACATCACATCCCAGCAGCACAACAGCAATTGTCGCATCTGGACAGTATTCCACAGTGACTCGAGCACCTCACCACAAAAAAACCAGTGATACAGTGGGGCTGCAGTTTTTCCTTCTGGCCAGGCACTTGTAACAGCTCAGCAAATAATCCGAGCAGGTTGGATGTGGCTCAGGGAAAGCACTTTCATAACTTTTCCCTTGGAAGTGGTAAAAACATCCATAATATGGAGAGATATTCCCTGCAGTGTCATTATTCAAAGTAAGCAATAGCTGCAGTTCCTGATGCCAGAGCTCCCCTGGGGCTTTCCCCTGGTCTGCGCTTTCATTTCCTTCCCCAACAACTTATGGGGGGAATCACCTCCCAGCTCTCTAAAGTCCCCATGCTGAAGTGCTTCTATGAGTCATGTTCCTTTTTCTTTTTTGTCATTACAACAGCCACCTTGCAATACCACAGTGCAGGAGGGCGATTCTTGCATGCCCAAAGGTAATGCTACCAAGGTCATACAGAAGAAAATATTCCTGGGAAATATATTAGCCTACTATTCTTATCATCTAGTTCCTTGAAAGAGTCTCTAGTCTGCTTAAGAGTAAGACAGACTGTAATATCCCACTGATGAACACATTCTTTCTCTGAGGAGGAAGCTGCCTGTTTAAAGGAGGCAGTTTCCAAGGTTCTGTTCAAAACACTGCTTTAGCAGTGTACTGGTGTATAGCTCAATGCTACAGAGTAAACAAAGCTTTATTCCTTGCATGGAAATTCAAACAAACAAAACCATCTTGATTTTTCTCCTGTTCATATTGCATTTGTTCAACTTTGCTGCTGCCAAGATGTTTGCTGCTTGCAAGATATGTAGCTGTTGCTACCTGGTTTTATACAGTTACGTCATGGGGCTTCCCTTCTATTTGGTGGGTGAGGTGGATGGATGGATGGATGGATGGATGGATGGACGGATGGATGGATGGATGGATGCTTGATGGCCTGTAGCTTGGTATCTAAGTTAGTAGGAAACCTTATATACCTACTTTGAGAGCAAAATCAAAGGATCTGCAGGTTTTGTTTCACTGATATCACAGAAGGTGCTTCGGAGTGGTTTGTTTTTGCCATCTCAGAATGGGCGCATAACCCTGTTTTCTAGTTTATCACATATTGAAGAATTACATAGTTTTGCATGCTCATTCAGGCGGGGAGGGGGGAAGGACAGGTAACGGGTGTGTTCCGTGAGGTTTGTTTGGAAAAGTTTGGGAGTAAGATTTATTACTGTAATAGTAATGGTGTTCTCTTTCTCTATCTCCCCCCTCCCCTGCCTCCCTGTTCTGGTTTTCCTCCCTCCTCCTCTGCTTTCCTTCTGCAGCCTCTGGAAACCTTCTCCGGAGTTCTCCTCACCCTGTCTGCAAAGAACGAGCCCCTCTGGCTCCCACTCAGACTCCTGAACTCTAGGGAACAACAGGCTGTTTTGATCCCGAAGCCTCTCCAAGGGCACAGATGCTCACACAGGTTTTTGACCAGAGAGACACTCTTTAGCACGCAGAGATGTCTGCCAGCAGACATTTACACTCAGGAGCACATGAAGCACATGCTTAAGACTGCAGTGTGACACTCCAGCACCTCCCACCCCATGGTTGTTCACCAGAGCTGCCTTCCCCAGCGTGCTTCCATGGTTTGTTTTTTAGTCCTCCCTCTCTGAAGTGTGTCAGCAGCTCTGCTACCAAGGTGCAGAATCTGTGTTCCCTTTGATTTAATGATTACCATTAAAGTCAGAGATAAAAATACTGGTGTTTGAAGATTTGAAGAGGGAGGTAACAGTGGGAGGGAGGGAGGATTTGAAGAGAGAGATCACTTGTGGTGATCTCAAGGCACTGAGTGGAAAGCGTAAGGGAAATTGGCTGCCTGGTGGCTTTGTTAATGTGCTTGCAATGGGGAGTTTGATGATATGCATCTCACTGGGAATCCACTCTTGTAAGACCAGAAATTACTTTTCCAGGAGTTAGAATTTATCATTTATGAAAAGCATCACTTCTCAAAAAAGTTGGTGAAAAAAGGAAAGGTTGTTTGTTTGCCTTATATCATTTGGAATAAGAAAGGGGAGGAATTGGGACTGGGAACAGGTGTAGGCAAGAAGGACAGCCAGAACCCTTTTTTTTTTTTTTTAAGCTTAGAGGGGAATGACTTCAGGTTGCACACACACCGAGTGAAGAAATGAATGAATACAAAACATCTGTGGTACAAATCACTGGTACAATGTCTTAATGAAAATAGTGTGGAGATGGAAGGCCTCTTCCGAGTTCAGCTGCATCAGGATTTGTATGATAAGTTTCAGCAGCCATTTCCTCGGTCAGGGAATTGGAGATGGAAGTACGGGTGGAGGACCAAGGTGCAACCAAGCTAGGTAGTGTGAAGCCTCTCCAAGACAGATATTCAGGGAAGGAGCAAGGAGCATCCATCGCTCCCTCAGCACAGGGCAGGGTGTTCTTCAGTGCCTCTTAGCACAGACACACAGAGGCATAGCCATTCTGCCTGTGGTGCTGGCTTTGTGTTGGCCCTAGGCTGGTGGAGGCAGCTCTGCTTGCCTAACCCTGCTCACACATGGGCTGTGGCCCAGAGGCCACAGGTATGTGGGATCCATGATGTACTCTGCTCCTTGCACTGCTCGCCTTTGCTGTCACATCAGGGCAGAGGAATGGGGCTGTCCCAGGCCAGGGGATCATCCTGCTGATGGTTGTCACCATGCTCTGTTGATACATTTATGTTCAGCCTGACCCCACTGCCCTTCACAGCTGGGAAGTGTCTCTGGCAGATTGACATGAGAGCTGCTGGGGTCTCTTCTGCAAAGGAACTGAAATGCACAGTGAAACTGGGCCACCTGTCATGGTGCTTTATACACTTACCTAGAGCAGTGGACTGGAATTAGACTCTGCCCTTCACAGCTGCCTGCTGAGCTTACATTCCAGTCTTCAACAAGAAGCTCCCTGGAAACTCTTCAGTCACGGAACCAACACAGATCTCTATCAGGTTGGCAGAGCCCAGCTCTATCCCTCTCCTGGAGATGGTGTTTGCTAGCTGGCCTTCCAAACAGCCACATGCCAGGGCCCAAAAGCTTGGATGTGAGCTGAAAGCAGGAGCTAACCCTGCTGTGACACTGTCTAATGAAGCAGTCGTGACAGCTCATGACAAATGACTTGAGGCTTCTTCATGGCAGAAATGCCTTTAGCATGACCCTCTGTCCTGATCATGGAGTTCCTGGTGCACTTTTCTATCACCCAGTGAAGCCAGTACAGGAAACCAGAGAAAATGGTTAATAGAAGGTGTGATTTGTTGGCAGAAGTGATGAAAGAATTGTCACCTCTTTAATTTGCGTACATATCATGGTGGTGGAAAACAAGTGGGTGGGTGAGGGATCTTCCTATGGTCATGCATCTGATTGTAATCTTTCACCAATTATTTCCAGACCTCAACTACTTTTGCAGGTCTGAAAGGCTGTGCTGAGTTCCTGGGACTAATTTGTGTTAGGTGGCCCCATAGCTACTCCATTCTCCTCCTATTACCTTCTATTCTGGGCAGATGGTCAAGGCAGTGCAAAATTGGATGTGAGAGCACTGTGGTGCTCCTGATGTCTGCTTCTCTTCATGTGAGCTTCAGGGAGAACAAGCCAACCACCAGAAGAACTACTCCAGGCTTGTCAGGGAAGGAGATGCATTCTGAGAAGCTACTGAAGCACTAACAAGAAATCAATAGGGTCTCACTCTGAAAGGGTCTTATAGATGGGACTAATCAGTTTCCTATTGGAGTGCTGGGCTAAGAATGACTCCTTCCTGTGCCAAACTTAAACCCCACATTTTTTCCCTTGCTAAGGAAAAATAGCACCTGTCACCTTTAATATGAAGATATCAGGACGCTTTCTCATAAAACACAAATGAATCATACCAATACTGCCACTGTAAAAAGAGTGATATTATCTCCTCCTTCTGTCACACAGATACAAACCTTGAGATAAATGACTTGCCTGTCTCACTTTCACAGCTGAATACACAACCTGTGAGATAAAAGTTCAATCCAGTCTTTTAACTGAGAGGTTTTGCTACAACCAGTTAACCTTGTACTTGCTGATATTCCACACACTTCTTTTCCTTGACATCCTGTCCCTAATGCAAGGAGCAAGAAACCCATTCAGATTTATGGTGAAAGTATCATCTGTGAGCAGAGAGCAGCAATAGGTTTAGGACTCCTTTCTGGTTTTGTGTATCCCAAAGGCAGTGCTAGGCACAAGCAGTGGATAGGTCATAGGAGATGTCTGTTTTGCTGGGGAGGGTGAGGTTCCAGGGCAGGCATAACATTGTCCGGCTGTGGGAAGAGCACAGAGAAGTCAGGCTAGGCATCACCAGGTGGAGGTTGCCATCCTAACACAGAACCAAGCAAGGTGCTGGTGGACCTGGTTCTGCTTTGCTAGGGTATAGTGAACAGGGTGCTGTGCCTTGGCTGGGATAAATTAGCTGGAAGGGTGCGTATGAGTTGTGTCCTTCACCTTTCCACTGCCCCCTCCTAGCAGCACTATTGTTGTTCTGAGTGCTCCCAGTTTAGTGATAGGAGCACAGTTTAAACCTGTGCAACTCTACAACTTTCTACCTCTATCAAAGATAAGTGCAGTGCTTCCAGGGGTGCAGGTTTGCACATCCTTAAGGCAATATGCCTTGCTGTCCCATTCGTAAGTGATAAAAGCCATGTATCAGCACAACCATCCCAACTTTGGAGTACAAAACATGCTAGTAAGGAATAGTCCTTATACTCAAGGAAGTGCCCATTATTTACACAGGAATTTTTACCCTTATCTGGGCCTACTGGATATATTTTTACTGCCTAGAGCTTGAGACTCCTTACTGCCCATGAAAACAGAAATTAAATGTGAGCCCAGTTCGTTTTCTGGTTTTCTCTGCTTTGAAGTACCCATTAGCTTGCTACAGCCTGGAGTCAGCATCTCAGAAGCAATGTGTCAGTATAGACCCAGCTATTTTGTCCTGCCTGCAAGAACTTTGGACCTGCAAAACACCTGGCAAGAATATTGTATTACAGGCAAGACCATTATCTCTCTAAGGATGAGAAGGATTTGGCTGCATTTACTCCGGGAAAGGTAACTATGGCTGAAGGTATATACTCTAAAATGTCTGGCCTAGAAGATGCTAAAATGGTTGTCTATAGCCTTAGAGCTTTTAAACCTTGCTGTATAAGAAATATATTACTGGTCTTTTGTTGTCTCAGCCTGAAAAATGTTCCTTGTCATGTTTCAGATGGGGGCCCATTTTAGACAGAGGAAGATGGAGAAGGCATGCAAAGACAAAAGGAATAAATTCTAGTTAGTACAAGCTTTTGCCATGGTTTGTGACTTAACTATGTTCAAGGTGATGTGAGTTGCAGCCATTTTCCTTCCATGGCACAATGCTTTTAGCCCAGGGGAAGAATTTTAGAAAACTAGTTTGGTAGCTTTTCTCGTTCACAGGTAGAAAACGAGTTACATAGGGACACAGAGGTGATGGGAGAAACCTCTTTACTTGTTTATCTGAAGGGGAGAAAGAATGCATTTTTTCAAACCACAGGCTTAGTGTATCCCTGTAAGATATTCCTCTGACTCACCTGCTGTTGAGAGGCAGCGGCGCCACACAGAACTTGCCAACAATGGATGGCTCATCCTTTCTCCAAAACCGGTTTTTTGGGATATACTTCAGTGTCACGCTGTTTATTTGGCAGAGGGGAACTTGGTGGGCCAGCAGCCGTTTGCCCATGTCCTGGTGCGTAGGTCTGCAAGGCGGGGTGAGAGGTGTGAGGGAGAACGTTCAGTCAACCTGCAGATGCAAACCATGCACACATCCACAGAAACACTGGAGGAACCTGCAGCATTATTGTGAAGCACTCACATAATAAAATGGAGTGAAAAGACTCATCTGTCAAAACAGGGCATTGCATGAGCATCTTACTGGCTGTCTCTCCATGTTTTATCTTTGTTGTCAGGAATATTTCTGTATAAATATCCTTCCTTCCATCACAAAATTACAACCATTCTTCTAGCTGTTGCAGGTAGATTGAAACATCGTTCAGCTTGCTACAGAGAGGTAAATGCTAGATAGATCAACATCCATGGAATTGTGAATGCATGGTTAGGGGCCAGTTGTTCACCATTTCTTCCAGTATATGCACTAAGGGTCATCAAAGAAAGCTAAGAAGTGGCAGGCTCAAAAAGACTGCCCACAGCAGAGTACAATTTCAGCTGTTAAAATCCTTGCTGTGGGATGTTATGAATGCTAGAAAGTTTACATGGCTGTACAAGTCATGGGAGGGGGACTGGACAAGTTTGCAGAAGACAAAAGCTAGTAATGATAAAGAGCTCACCTTCGGCTCTGAAAGTCCCTGAGATGTAGCTAAACAACAGGAAACTCTCTGGGGAAGTATTGCTACATGCTTACACTGACACTTTCTATACTCTTCTCTAGGTATTTGCTTTTTATCATGCTGAAGGTGGGATGCTTGGATAGAGGGACCTTTGTCTGTCCCTATGCTCTTACCATGGTCATGTGAACTGAGAAGTGACAAAGGCTTGGTGAACAGGCAATGATCACACCCTAGTTGGTCATCTATTACAGAAGTGTGCTGCCCAGACATTTTAATTCCCTTCTGTGGAGTCCATCCAATGGGCCTTACACTTGATCTGCTTGGCACCTCTGAGAGCCTGGAGATAATTGATTTCCTTGTGCTCATGAAGAATATGTGTGTAGCCGACTTGGCGTGATCCCAGAAGCACTTGGGTGACTGCCTGACCAGAAACATGATGGCAGGAAAAGGGGGGAGATGACAAAAGGGTCAGGAAGAGCCTACAATTCTGCTACCCAAAGTAGCTCCCGGCAGCGGGCTGACACCTGCACTCACAGTGTCCTCCTAGGCCACAGCAGCCAAACCACACCAGTTCATCCAGTCCCTCCCTTAGACTGCAGGAGTAGTTCCTGGAGGTTTTGTGTGTTTGACTGTGTCTGCCTTGGAGCTGCTTAAAATAGGAAGCATCACAAAATTGTGGTTATAAAGATGAATAATGGATGGGAATGGAGGCCATCTCTCTACTGCGTACCATCCACGGGCAGGACCCAGCCCTGCCCTAGGACACAGGAACACAGTACAGCTAAGCAGGTTGAAGAAGTCACTCTTGGAACTGACCTTTGGTCCAACCCTGCAGAACCTTTGGATGGATGTAGGAGTCTTAGCTGGCTTCAGAGGTATGTTTGCTTGGATATAGGGGATAATGTCATATGATGTGTAAGAAAATAGCAAATGCAGTTGGGAAGTGTTCTGTGTAACAAGCTCTTTACTCATCAGCCCTGTGTCAGCTATTGAAGCTTGAGGACGTGTCTTGGGGCACTCTCAGCAATGTGTGGAGACATCCTGAGGAATGAGATTGGAATTAATATTATTTGGGAGAGCAGAAGAGCAATGTGAGGCAAGTCACAACCATGTGAGTCGATGAAGATTTGAGACTAGCTGAACGCTCCCAAGTAAGTCCCTCTGCACTTCTAGGAAACAGCAGGATAATATACATGTCAGATTATCTGAAATAAGTCAGTGATCAATCAGTGTCTGAACTGCAGTGTGAGGATCTATGTTTAGATGCCCATTTGATACTCTGAGCTTCACTGCACTGGAAGGCTGGACCATACTTAGGGTGGGGAAGTTTGCCCTTTGCTACTAGTGGGAATTAAAAAGGATATCTTCAATTTTATACTCTCAAATCGGTAGGTTTATTGGCGTAAGCAAATTTTTCAGTTTAGCCATGTGCTTCTTAGGAAGGCATTTAAATGAAATACAGCTACTGTTCCCCCAGGGTATCTCTGGATAGGTTACCCTCCTATAACTCCACTGCCTCATTAAAACCGGAGGGTACAGCAAAGCCTCGGGATTGCCTGCCTGGCTCACTTCCTCAGGCAGCTTTTCCCTCCAGCGCTCACATGCCTCCTGCTGGACACACACCAAACCCTGTGTCTGGTAACTGCAGAAATGCTGCACGGGTCCTGACCTAACCCAAGTGTTACTATTTCCTCCCTCCTGCATCTGAGGAAAAGGCAGATTTGGCTTCCACGCAGGGAGGAGTTAAACAGACTGAACTCTACCAGGCTGGAGTACAAACTCCATATTGCAGTGCCTGGATGGAAACCTGTGACCAAGCTCACACTGGAGAGTACCCTAGAGCATTGCTTCTCCTTCCCCATTTCTCAAGCCTACCTCCTGGTGCTCCAGGACTGAAGCTGGGGCAATTAGCTTCAGGTCACGATGTTTTGGCTTAGCAGTAAGGACTGTGTGGGAGTCAGCACTGGGAGCCCTCTGATCCCAGGAGAGCTGGCTGGGGCTCTTTAACAGGCTGCTTTCCTGCTTCCTGAGGCAGCCAGCAGCACATGCCAGCTGCACTGGAGTTCTCAGTCCACAGTAGTGGGCAAGAAGGTGTAGGAAGAAGTGAGGAAGACTTCTAGAGAGTTTCTCTGTGGTGGGGAGAACCCCCTGTGGTAAGATGTGTGGAACAGGAGTCTGGTCCTTTAATTCAGATACAGTTTGGAGAGGGATGGTGCTTTCAAGAGAGGTGGTCCCCTGCCCCTGGATGTTTCCCTGCAACAGGAGCCTGAGAGCATTACTGCAGAGGCAACAAGCCACTGAAGACATTTCTGCAGAAATGCACTTTCCTCTTTGCAACTTCCGTCCTATTGGATGTCAAGAGAAATGTCTAAGCCACCAAGCTCATCAGTCTGGAAGCTCTGATGGATGGGTCTTGCTGTAGTCCTCTCTATCAGGCAGAATAGGGCTAATAGCTATCTGACAGCGACTAGGGTTAAAACTGGCACCAGGGAAGGGTATGGTATAGAAAAGAAACATGCATAGCCACATAGAAGCATGCAAATCTGGGGATCCCAGAGTATTCCTACTGCTTTGTGCAGTCAGGGAAGACGTGGACTTAGTTAATGTTACTGAGTAACATCAGCCCATGCCTGATTCTTGAGGGCATTTAAGGTAAAGTGGAGGGTCTCAAGAAGAGAGGTTGTAGTTCATCACAGAAAGATGTGGTTCATCACTCAGAGAAATACGCTGTTATTGTGCTTTTCCTGGACCAGACTGAATATCCTTACACATGGAGCTGGGGAAAAAACAGGCCAGAGAAACATGCACTGTCACTCACATGGTGATTTTTGCTGTGTCCTGGGTGCTGTTGCTGAAGAAAGTGATCTCAATGCTGGTGACTCTGTTCCTTTTCTTCTGCAAGTGGAACTCAACCAGGCTGTGATAGACTGAGCAAAAAGCAAAGTGTGTGGGAGTGAGGGCAGGTAATATCGCTTGGACCTACCCATGCCAAAAGAGGGCTTTAGCACTCCTACCCTGGCCCCATCAGCAGAAAGAAGGTTAAACAGACATAAGAAAGAATCTAGTCCCTGTGCATCTGTGAGGCACAGGGGGCATGTCTGCATAGTCCAGTGTGAACAGACAGGCATTTTCAATCCCCATTATTTTAGTCCTGAAGCCATGTGGCTGTGTTGGCCCAGGGCCGTGCCGACTCTTATAAATCTGTTGACAAGGCTTTATGGGGGAGATGTGCAGGGTTATTGCTCTTCAGCTGTGTGTCTCAGACTCTCTGGGCCATAGCATCTGACTCTGATGGAGATAGTGTGTTGTAACTACCTGGGCTCCCCAGAGGATCTGCCTTATTTGGTCAACACCCTTCTGACTAATTTTTTTCTCATTCTACTTACCACAGAATGGGGCTGAAGGACTGGTCATTAAATAAACCTTCACTTCCTTGGGCAGCTTACTCATGTTGACACCTGCCTGCTCCAGCAGGCCTGTAGGAAAAAATAAAGCCAGTGCAGGAAAAGCCATGAATGACACAGAACAGAAATATAATCTATAAATCCACTCACCCTGCCCAACTCCCCTGTCTTGGAGAATGGATCCCTTTTTCATACCAGTGCAAATCAGAGCAAGTACAAGATTGTGGTGTCTGTTCGACAGATTCCCACAGAAAACCTTTTCTGTCTACCCCTGTAATCATCACCAGAGAACCTCTTTGTGGCTTTTTTTCATTCTTCTGCTAACAAACTGTGCTATCAGTTGCATCTGTGCAAAATGAGCAGGACTAAAGACTGCCAAGTCAGGAAATTTAGTGCAGATGTAAATGACAGTGCAAATGCAAGGTGTAGGGAAATTTAATTTCTTGGTCAAGTGAGAAGACCACCATAACTTGAGGCCTGCACCATTGGCTAGCTGGCAATATGGCTTGGTGAGGTGGGGAAGGGGTGGCTGATCTGAGTGAAGCTATGCCAAAAGAGGCCTCTCTTTGTGTTCCTCTGATACCACACTGCAAATAGCACCAGAGGACACTTTCTGTCCTCATTCCACAGTCCAGTTTCAGAAGCCTAAAAGAGGCATCTATTACCTTCTTGCAGTTCAGGGAGCTCATCTTTGGGGTGACAATGGCAGAAATTTAAGAGAAGGAGATGACTCAGCAACAAGTGATGTGAAAGAATGGGACTTCAGGCTTGAGCCAAAATTTCCAGCTGCTTCTCTAAACAAGACATTTTTTTAAGGTAATTGCCCACTTATTAGGCAGGTGGTTCTGGAAACTCTTTCAACTCATCTGTGGGGCCTATGAAATGCTCAAGGTTTTGGTGTTCTACCTCGAGCACTATAGGAGCTTTTATAATGTCTCTATAGAAGCCTGAAAATTAAAGAGCTTCTCACTCTTTCCAAAGAGATCTAAAGCAAATCCTGCTCAGAGAAATCTGAACTGCATACTGTGCTCTGCTCTGAAACCCATTAGGAATGCATTGTCATCTGGTCCAAGAAAGTGTCGTGCTGTTACTGTACCTATTCTGGGACAGGAGGACAGGAATTGTTCTGCGCAGTCCAGGCAATGACCATTTAAAAACTCTTGATGACTTGCACAGGGAAACCCCACAATTGGACAGGAGTGTTTCAAAGCACTGATATAGAGATGTACTGCTCGCATGTGATCACAGATCAGGTAGTTATAGCCTGCAAGGAAAATTTCAACCAGAGAGAAGCAGCCATGAGCCTTTCTGATGGCTTCAGTCTTTTTGCACATTCCCAAGGAACTGAGAGACAAGAAACTCTCTCACTGATTCTGTAGTGATCCCTCTCCATTAATAAAATTTTGCAGAGCATCTCTATGACTACGAGCCCAGATCCCACTGCAAGAGAAGTTATGCAGGAAGTTAGAAGTGTATCTCCCAGGCTAACAGAGTCCCTCAGAAGAGGAAGACCACAGAGCTGCCCTGTCTCCATCACTGTGCCATCCATGAGGCCCCAAGCTCTCTGTAAAGCAAAACAATAGCTTTGATTCCCACCTGCACTGGAACCCCAGCTATGGGAAGTGAGGTACCATAGATGTCCCATGAAACCTGACTCTCAATGCAGCTGACTCGTACAGAACATATTTGAAGGCTGAATGAACCCACACCATTTACAATGTAATGTCCTATTCTCTTGAAGGACAGGGTAGTAATTGTACAAGCTCTCTAAGAATTGTCACAGCTTGCAGCCTGAAAACAAAAAGAAGCTTTTTCTAGTGGTACCTAACAGCCTTTCTAGCAAAAGTGTCATCTCTACTGATGCCAGGGTTTTGGCTTAAAAGAAGTGTCACTAAAATCACATCTCTTTACAGGGGTGCTGCCAAGATACTTGATCTGAATGTGATTTTAATTTCAGCTGCTTCTTGTACTGCTGAGAAGAGATGTGGGCCATGAATATGTTTGTCTCGCTTTGCTATCTGCCCTGGCTGTAGCAGGAGCTGCTTGCCAAACAGCATTTTCACAGTACGCTAAATGGCCTTTTGCTTGGCCAGAAAATGTTCTCACCTGCAGAGATGAATCGGGGGCATCCTGGCTGATCTTTGCCTCCATTGACAAAATAATCGATGTGGCCTACAGGAATCCGGATCCCGAAATCTGAAAGGAGGTGAAATGCCACTTCATTCTCAGACTTGGCTCTTCTGAAGGCTTTACCCTACATGTTTATGACAGATCCCAATAATTGGTTGAACATTGGTAGTGCTGGAGCCAGCCTACAATGTGCAGGTTTGCTGCATGGAGCAGAGAGTGCTCCAGCCCCTGCCATTAAAGGGAATAGGAACGGTGGCTTAACCACCACCAACTCAGCAACTCTGGTTCTTGATTCTATGTAAAGGAGAACAAAACTGACCACAACCTTAATGTGGGATTATGAAGAGTAATTGAGAGTTTCGTTGTAGAGGTTTCCCTGATTTCCAGACAAAAAGTGTGACTAAAAGACATCACATTATTCTTCAGCACAGGTTCTGCCTACGAAGACCTTAAGTGTTTTAGAGACTTTGCTGTTGCACCAGCTGCTGGTTTGGCTCTGTTACTTTCTGACAAGCACTCTCGGTGGCACCTCTTTTACATCAGGTGGGAAAAAGCAGAGTGAGACTAGACATATCAATTCCTTCCAGGTGGTAGAAGTCATGCCAAACCAGTTCTACATAAACTGACTCTGCTGTAGCAATCTCCACCTGTCTGCTGCTCAAAGTGCTCTGGAGTATGAATTCATCTTAAGCCTATCTTAAAAAAGAAACTTCCTCATAGTGAACCTGAACTCATGGTAGTCTGGAAAACAAGGGACAATGACCTACAGGCTCCTTAGCAATAATGATGTCGGGAGGAACAGAAGCCCAGGCCAAAGAAGATGGAAGCCAGCTTACTGTCAGCATCGGTATGAACGGCTTCCACGAAGAGGGCATCCCCAGGATCCAGGCGTTCCTCAGGGCTGGCTCTGGTGTACTTAGGGCCTGCAGGATCCAGGGCTGTAACAAAATCAAACACCTCAACAACAAGTACTTTTCAGCCCCTCTCTTTCTTATTTCTGGACCAGTTATTTTATCCAAAATGTTAAAAATGTTGCTAGGCAGCAGTAATAAATTATTCCTAGGTCACACTAATTACAGAATCATAGACTATTAAGGGGTTGGAATGGACCTTAAATATCATCTAATCCCAACTCCCCCATGCTCCAAAATAGTATCTGCCATCTCTAACTTCCACTGCAACTTCATTGCCTTGTCATGCACTATTCCATGCCCCTTTAGCAGTGTTGTATGTCAAGTTTCTAGGCTGTAAAGACAGGACTGAGCTTCAAATTCCTCTCACAGCATGAGTGCATGGTGTCTTTTGGATTTTTGGTGAAAGAGAAACAAACTTTTAATACCTTCCCTAATTTTAATGTCATCTGTATTAGCACTACAGTCTGAGAAATGTCACTGAAGATCAGCAGTTAGGTGATGAATTCAGCATCCCAGGCATCAGCCAACCCAAGCACTACCAAAGTTTCATACTACCAAACAATTTTAAAGCAGAGGCTTCTGAGTCCCCTCCCCACAAATAAAATCGAGTCTTTAGCAATCATCTACATTTTTGCCTAAAATTTGCTCTTATTCATAGGTATACAGTTAAAATTATCCTTGGCAATAGCAAGGAACAGGTTAAAGATATTTTTTTCTGAGGTTTATCCTATTCATTTTTTGTAGAAAAGTAACCTCATGAGATTTTTTTTTTTCCTCCCCAGGCAACAACAGTTTAAGAAGCAGCTCTGCTTCACATGCTACTTAGCCTCAGAGCTGGTTTATTTCACTGCTTTGGACTCAGTCTCATTAATTCTCTATGGAGAAGGCAATATCAACAATATCCAAACTGACGTGTCTGTGTTTTTGAGGGCGGAGGGAAGGAGGAAAAGGAGGAAAAAACATAATTTCCTATTTTTTCTCTAACAATGGGTCTTTAATGTTCTTTAATCTTGATACATACTGAAAGCTGAGAGGTTCCCCACCCATTTCTACAGAACGAATTGTAGTTAAAAGCTTTCAAAGATACCAAAAAATGTTATTTGGTATAGCCTAAGTTTCTTTCTGAAGAGGGAGAAACACCCAATATGAGCAGCAGTCAATTCCAACAGAGCTGTGGTGCAAGAACCTTTCTATCCTCTCTTCTCCATCCCTACCTCCTCCAAGCAAATGCATGAACTCCACTGAGATGTAGATCCTCAGCAGCTAAGAAAACTATTCACTGAAGCTAAACAGTATGCAAACAAATTCCTTCGGGCTTTTGCATTTCCTTTGCAAGTATTGAAAGGAATTGCTCTTTTCTGAGTGCTTCCTTTTGGATAAGGGTTGCTCATTCCAGTTCCTATACCATTTGCTTTCTTGCACACAGAGATATCCACTAGAACAGGCATGGGTTTAAGAAACTCATTTCACAAAAATAAAGTCTGTGCTCTAATCCCCAAGACTTGTTCTGGTTTTGCTCCACACAGCTACTGCCACTGCCTACCTTGCTGTCCCCTTGGCTCTCAGCTCACATTTTCCTGCAGAGCAACTCACTCTTGCTGCTTCCTCTACAATGAATTGCATTGTGGGCTTTAATTTTAAGAATCATACAGGTATACATACTATAATTTGGAAGCAAGGTATGTGGGCGTTGCGGGTTTTCATTGATCATGAGGCCTCATATTCTTCTAAGCTGGCACCAGTTTGAAGAGTGGAGCAGAGTTGGAAGGACCCTTTTGCAAACACATGCATTCTTCTGGCAGCATGGAGGGGAGGGATGACTGGAAAGTCACTGTCAGACTGTTCTAGAGCTAGGAAGAAGCCCATAAGCTTGAATCTAATGAGCCCTTATGTAATTAAAAGACCACTCTGAATGACCCCCCTTCCTCGCTCTTTCATTCTCCCTCTTGAAGAACGTGAGGATCCAAGACTCAGTTTTATGATACCTGTTATCCGTCCCAGCTGACCACCATGGAAGTGCCCCACCAGGCCCCCAACGTGCGCACCAAGGCTTACCCCAATGATGTGGATAGATGTCCTTGAGACCCCCAGGGCCTGCAGATTTACAATAATACAAATTAATGTTTCTGTAGCAGAAAGATGAAATACCCTGTCCCAGCCCACACAGCAGCTCTGTAATTCTTCTAATGTAGAATTACTTTTGAGCAGTACAAGGGAAAACCAAATAGGTGAGGGAATGATGACTATTGCCCTTTCTGGTTTTCAGAGTCTTTCTTTAGGTCCACAGATGCAAACCCAGCCCTAACCAGGTTGGTCAGAATCTCCCATTCATAAGTACACAGCCTGTAGTTTCTCTTTCCACAGTTTGCTTCAGACTGTGCTCAGTGTGGGGCATACCCTGGACTCCTGTGCTATGCAGTCTGGCTCAGCACTGTAAATGTTTCATGGAGAGTTTATGCATATCTGGTTAACACAAAGATTTATCACCCTCACTGCAGAAGTGTTGTTCAGCCATGCTGTGCATGAACAAATTGGGTAGGGCATGTATTTCCAGCTACAGGAAAGTATATCTGAAGCCCAAAGCAAATATAATATAGCCTCAAATCTCATTCCCTCCAGCTTTCTGGACAAAATTTCTGAGCAGAAGACTGTCCAGTGAAGCATGGATCTCAGAAAACCCAAGGCATGCTTTAGGTTTGTCTTGGGCTGGAGAGGCAGCTGACAACTGGGATTTTTTCCAGCAAATGTCAAAACTCAAGACAAAGAAGAAAAACAGTGTCACGCTTAAGCCTGGACTAAGAGAGGGGAAAAAAAGAAACCTCCCAATAAAAAGCCCACTTGGCCAGCTCCTGGAGATGGCAGACTGGAAGCAGTTCTCTGGATTGCTGGCATAAGTGTTGTTCTCTGGCCATGCTCCCCCACACTGGAAATGCATCGTAGCCTTACCAGGAGCTTGCTGATGAATTGTGAGATGGAGAGGGCCAGCTGTGTGACATTTTCTACTGCAGAGGGATAGGCTCCTGTAGACCCATAAACCCAGTCTACTGCGATCACGTTCACTTGGCTTGTGTGCAGGATGGCTTGGACAAGCCCTTCAATCCAGGAGGGTTTGGTACCCAAAGCCCTGTGGAAACATCAAAAACAAGTATGTTAGGTGTTTCCAAAGTAGGGCACGTGCCAGTATGTTGCCCACTGGTACTGGAGCTTCACGTGTCTCAGAGGAGGCTGTCAGACAGCTGCTGAAAGTTATTTCTGGTGTTAGACACCCACATCCAGAATTTTTTTTTTTTTGTGCTGGTGTAATCACACTTTCCAGAACGCACTGATTCAAGAGGTAACCAGATATTTTAATGAATGATGTAACATTTGCAGGGCTCAGGCTGAGATCTTGGTCTTGCTGTGGTGTTTCATTCAGCCAACACAGAGCCCATCTGGAGTAAGTGAGCTGACCAGGAACACATGAATCCTTCTCTGATACCAACTGGCAGGAAGTCCTTGGCCAAATCAATTATTATTTCACTGCTATGTTTCTTCATCTCTAGACAATTAAAAAAAATAATCTATACTCAAGAACTCAAGGCAAACTGAGGAGGCTGTGTTCTACCCACTTTTACTAATACCATCTGGTGAAGAGTGTGGTATGTCACGTGGAGGCAACAGCTGGATTTCTGAGAAGACCCTGCAACATCTGCTGGGGTTTCATCCTGGTCTTCTATGCACTTTTTATTCAGGCATTTGCATTTCAAAACAAATAATGTTATATGGTCACATGTGACTGAAAAATGGCACAGAAAAATAAGCTTGCAGAATGATGGCAGTTTCAAGAATAGAAGTATAATGTATCTGCTGGGGCTTCTAAGTGGCTAATTAATCCAAGCTGTTGGACATGAACTCCAAGAACACAATTTAAAGGGACAAGATTCTTGAATAAAAGACTTCTTAATTAAAAAGGTGGAAAAAAGGAAAGAAATAGGAAAAGGTAAAGAAAAAGAGAATGAGAGATAGCAGAAAACAAGAAAGAGATTGATTCTAATTTCTAACTTTTTTTAGGCTCCAAAAAATGTGAAACACACACAAAACAGGCAACTAATCGCAAACTAAAGGACTTCAGGTGGTGGTGTAATGAGGAGTGTCAGCAGCACCTTCCACGCCTTTGGCCTCAGCCCACCAATAGCCTCCCAGACAATTCCCAATTCCAGTTTTGGGCTGAGCACCCCAGGCTCTGTTCTTAGCAGATGTTTTTTATGCAGCCATTCTTCTGAGAAGACAAAGAAGGTGACACAAACAGGAGAATTCCATGCCAGCCCCACCCAGTGCTTGGGAACGCCTAAGCAGTGTTTAATTTACCAGTGAAAGCTTAGTCACAGCGCTCTTCTTTCTCTCACCTGAAGCCATGGATTATGATCTTGGTCTCTAAGCTGCTGTTGAAGCTGCCATTCTTGATGCCATCATCAGCTAAAATCAGCTCTCCACAGCTGGGGCTTGAGGAGGTGAACAGAAGAAACTGCACCTTAAGTTTACTGCCCCGTAGAAAATTTGCTGTCTGGAAGTCAGTGCAGTGATGCCCTGAGAGTCTGTCTATATTCCCTGCAACAAGAGCGAGCAATTAGAACATTTAGTCTGTATCTGTGTCATGGGAAAAAAATAACTTCATTCTAATTCATTAGGAAAATGAAGGTAACAGTTTCACTTCTGTTGATAAAGATTAAAAAGTTAGAACATTAAATATTAATTTTAAAAATTAATATTTTAATTTTTAAATATTAATTTAAAAAATTAAAATAAGACTATTTGGGAAATTTTGCCTGACTGACAAGTTGTTTCTTTGATGGAATTCTGGCACTGCTGGAGAAGATAACCACAGATCTTATAGCAGCTTTGACTTCTCTCTTACCAAAAGGTGAAAGACATTGAGTTTTTTCAGCAAATTGGCCACACAGACCATCTACTAACTCCATTTTTGAGGTAGCTATTAGGTCTTAAAAAAAACGGTTGCCTCCAGGTAGTCATCACTGAAAGGGAATATTTCTATTCAAATTCTGGTAGGCTTAATAGAAGGTGCAAGTCTACCTGACAGTTGTATCAAAAATCCAGAAATAAATATGAAAATGCTGATAAAAAAAAGTGTCAATGATAATTTCCAGATTGATCCATTTACTGGATTAAAATGGTTTATAAGAAGGACAAGGCAGCTGCTGGAAGATACTTTGTTGTAGAAAGAAAAAAAATCTCAAACCTGTAGCTAGTAAAAATCGGAGCAAATTTAGGCTAGAAAGCAAACAAAGAAGTTCAGCAGTATGCATGACTAGCAATATGTATGTTACTTTATGAACTGGCCTAGTTACATCCTTCTGCAATACAATGCATGCACCTTCCCTTTTCTGGACTGGAGGAAGTGAAACAGCCTTGAATCTGCACATACAATAAAATAAATATTTTTTTTAAAATCAAACAACCAGCTCTTCCTAATTTCTCTTAGAAGATACTTTACACCAGCTAGGCATAGCATGGCCTAAGGTGAAGCACAAAGGGCTGAGATTCAACCATTGGATCCCCCGTTGTGGGACACAACTACCCCTTACTGTTGTTTGTTTTGGTCTTCCTGTGTAGTGAAGGCAAGGGAGAAAGAGGCATTCTTAGAAACCAGCTTGGAAAAAATGAAGGTCATGAGCCAGTTTAACTAGCAAGGGCAGGTTCAGTGCCAGCACAGTGTGTGTCAGAATAGCATAGGATAAGGGGGATCATGAGCAAAGGTAAGGCATGGGGTGCATTGCAGTGAAGCTGCAGGTAATGTGGGACTGTAGTGGTGATCACAAAGGCAGTTTAATTGACAGTACAATTAAAGAAAGAAACGGAAGTCTGGCATTTGTTTATTTCCTCCCAGCTACTGCAGATTACACTTGCTAAACTTTCAAAGCAGGAGATGCCAGTGCCAGAGGTCAAATGGTCCCTTTTCTACTTTCTTATACTTCAGGTAAATCTAGATCATTCTTGTAAATCAGGTTAGTGGAATTAAATCACCGAGACTGATTGATTCAAAGCATAGGAGAAAAAAACCCCATTCTTGTGTTGCCTTTTCTCTGGCACCTAACAAGATTATTTCAAGGACCTCTTGACACACAGGTTGTTTAAAGAAAATTGAATTCAGATCCTTCTACATAAAACCTTCAACCCCTTGCCAGGCATTCATGTTTTTCTTACCTGCTTGTGCTGAGCTGAGCAGCCAGAGGACAGCAAGAACAACAAGCAGGAGTCTCTTCAGATCCTCAACCATCTTCCTGGTAATTCACTACACATACGATGGTACAGGGGAAAAACAGTTATGGTGGGTTGCTTGATCAGCTTGACTCTGTTAATAATCAACCAACCTGTGATCTTTTGGGAAAAAAGCAAAGGGACAACTACCTCTGCTCTTACTTGACCGTAAGCCAAAGTGTGAAGCAGAGGCTTCACTGAATTTATGGTTAAAAAGGATGCTGACGCTCCTTTCCTCCTTACCTCCCCTTCCTCGAGGCAAAATTCTTCCTTCAGGAATTAGCTAGTGAAACCAGTCGAGCAAATGATAGAGTTACAGTGCTTTGTCAGACCTTTCTGCCAAAATCTGATTAGGGGCGCTGGTTTTTCACAAGGCTTTAGAGTCAGTCTATGCCAGGGAGATTCATACCAGCCTTGCATCTGTGTTTTTCTCCTTTACATTGCTGTCTCTCTCCTGTATTTCTACTTTTGGTCACATACCCGTAACAGTCAAAAGAAGGCAAAGCAGTGGACTACTTCTGAAAACTGAGGGGGAAAATGGTCTAAAATGTCACTGGTGGGCATATCACCATAATAAGCCCAGACTGTACATTTCTGAGGGCAGGGACAGCCTTCATTTTTCCTTTGGTTTGTGTTTCAGGTACTAAAGGAAATAAAAAGATGACCTCAGTAATGCACTGGTATCATAAACATGCAAACACTTTGAATAAAAAACTTTACTGCTTTGATGTACACAGATAGAGAAGCATAAGTGCACAACCAAGCATGTAACTAGGAGTCCATCACATGACACTCATCATATGGTGTTACCATCTCCCTGGCTGTGAAGGATTTTCAGGTAAGGACACACCTGTTTCTTAAGTCTCATCAGTGTGTGTTGGTCCATCTTGCTGAACGAGGCAACTTTGCCCTTGATTGTGTTAAATGGCAGGAGGGGTAATGAGCAAAGGAACATTCCCTGTCAAGGCACTATTTTATGGTGGCTTTATTTGAACAACAAAATGAAGAAATTGCTTCAGTCTGATCAGAAGAATGGCCAAAGACATTTCAAAAAGCATCTGGCATTACTTTTCTTTACAGTTATTAGTGATAGCAGTAATTTCCTTACCCCAGTTTGCTCCAGCTGAAGGCTTTGGGACTGTTTTAAGCAGAAGATAATGTTACTTCCAAGTCTCCTGAGATAAATTTCTTCAGTGTTCACTGGGAAGTTAGGCAGCATCAGCTGCCTGGCCTGGAGGAATAATGAAGCCCTGCCCCATTTGCATCCTCACAGAGATACACATACAGATACATTCTGATCCTGAAATACTTGCCCCCAGGATAAACTGGCTTATTGTCAGAGAAGTAGGTTCTAAGTGTCTGTTGTCAGTCACAATTATGTGACTGAGTTTGCCAGCCCAATCAATTTTCCAAGATTGAAAGCTGAAATATGAATAGCCAGTGCCTGCCTGGCTTCCAGCCCACTCTTCACCTATTCATCCCCAGCACTTAGACTCAAGTTGATTCACAGACTGTAAGATAAAAGCATGTGGACTGCAATGGGCCCAGTCCTTTTCCATTACACCCACAAATTCCACTGATCTGATTCCACTTTTCTAAAGAAAGAAAGAAAGACAGACAGAAAGAAACTTGTGAAATCATACCATTAGGCAGTGACATGTCCATACAGGCCTTCAGAGCAACAGTGTAATTGTGAAAATGACAAATTTCTTAAAATAAAACAAATTGGAACACCTAAAGAAAACAAGCAAGTCCTTCTTTCCATTTTTTTTAAATATTATTTAAAATTATGGCAACAAGCACTACTCTTTGTAGCAGGATGCAAATATTACTCTTTCCCAAGTCCTATGGAAATTTTGAAATACCTTATAATATAAGGCAGGCACCAGTATTACAGCCCTAGAGTAAAACAAAACTGTGGCCAAGATGTGCAGTTCTGGCTTAGCTTTGTGTATTTACAGAGCTGTTAAACAGCATCTTGGTATTTAACAGCTCTGCAAATACACAAAACTGGTGGTTTTTAAAAAGGAAACATCTTCATGAAATTGAAAATTCTGTTTCCTGCGCAGGTTTTTTTCTGTGATCTCAGATTTAGTAACTTCAGGATTTTTTTTTATTATATCAGCACACACTGTGGTGGTTCCTTATGCAAACAGCAAAAGCCATTCAGTTGCTCTGTGCTTAAAATGCTCTTACCAGGAAAACGGTTTTGGTATGAAGGGTTTTCTTTTTATTGCTTGTGAACCTAATTACTGAGTAATTACAGTTATATTAGTTCAGAAATTTAATGCCACTTATTTTACTTCCCAATGGGAGTGATTATAATGGCAATGGGATCATTGTTGCAAAGACTTTTCAAACCACTTTAGATTTCTTTTAACAGTCCATTATAGTGTACAATCGTGAAGCACAGTGTGATTCTCTTGATAATGAATCAGGGATAATGAAAATAGACAAATTTGATTCTATGCGCAAATTCTTTTAATTAAAAAAAAAATTAAAAATTGCACTGTCTGCACATTTGAGCAAATGCTGAAAGTGCCCAACTCAGCTGAAAATGCTGTCTCCCCACCCACAAAACAACAACTGGCAGAGGAACATAAGCACTGCAAATACCCAGTAGTCAAGTGGAAATCTGATTGCAGGAAAATTCACTTAAACTGGAAAACTGTTTTTTGATACTAGAAACAATGCAGTTAGGGTAGCAGCATGGGACCTTGGGGGGAAGCCAAGTGTGAGTTAAACAAATGATAACTATTTCAAACCTCTCCCTAAGGCGTTTGCATTCGAGGGAGGGCTTGAAATACCCACAGAGCTTAGCTCACTATCCGTTAAGGCCTGGATCCATCTTACTGCTGGAATACTTGGTCTTACAGCTCCTGTATTTTCTGTCCTTTCCCCACAGAGTGGGAACCATGGCTCTATGTTAAGCGTGTAGGCTCCTGTGTATTGTTCCCAGGACTAAGAGAGGAATAGGGTTTAGTTCTCACCTCAACAAAAAGAAATTCAAACTCCTGACCTTCAGAAGTGTGTTATAACTGTGACAGCACAGGAAGAAAACATTAAAGATGGTCTTGGCAACTGAGGAAGGGAAAACAGGGGCAAGGGAAAACTGACTGGGTACTCAGGAAAGGGGGAAACCCAGTCATTTTCTTGTGGTTTTTTTTAGTACTTTATGGATCTTCTATCTGGTATGACTGTATAAATAGGCATAAGAAGGGAGAATACATACCTGCCATGTATTCCTGTAGTTTCCCAAAAGTAGAGGAGCCTAGGTGAGGGCACCAGCCACCAGGTTCAAGTTTCTCTCTCACTTTCTCTGCCCTGTGAAGCCCTAATCATCCTCTTCAACACAGAACAGCTCAGTAGGAAGAACTTAGGCCTGCCTTAAGTACACATAGGGAACCTCCCATGGTTCCTTCCACCCTAAAATAACCTGTTTCAAAGTGGAAGTGTCTGTCTGTGCTTCAGATTTCTCTCTCCTAACCCCAAAGATTTCATAACCTACAGGAAAGTTGTAGTGTGCAAGCATCCTTCCAGCAACAAGATTCAATCCAAAGCCTCTGACATTTTGGGAGGACATTTTACCTTACAAGAGGACTAGTCCGCAGCAGAGAACACGTGTTCCTGCCATGAGGATACTGCAGGAAGATGGCCATGTTACATTTCTGTAATATGTAAATGCTGTGACTTGGAGCCTTCACAGGGTAGGGAGCTCCCTTTAACACTTGACAGAGATTGAGAACAGAGGGGTAAAGGGAACAGAGAAAAAGCTTTGTGTGGGTTTCTATCACTGAGCAAAAGGAATTTATAGGATGGGCCTGACTCCATTTGTAAGTGAGCTATGTGTCATGACATTCTAACATAGCTATGGAAAATGGGTCAGTATTATTCTGTTTTTGTAAGAACTGAATGAGAGAGCATTGCTCAGCCCAGGGTGCAGTGTCATTCTAGCTCATGCTGCACCCTTCAGTGATGAGTTAAGAGAGCTTACAGTGATTCCTAGAAGGAGGGAAAAAAAAATCACTTGGCATTGCAACATATTCAGTGTTCATTTTGGTATTATGAGATCTCCATGGTTGCCAATTTTTTTTTCCGAATCTGTTGTGTGAAGAAAAAAAGCTGAGGTCACTCAAAGTGGGGGTGAATAGCCCAACACAGCTGCTTATCAGTGAGTGTGTGGGCTGCAGGCACTGGGAGAGAGCCAAGTGCAGGAAAAACCTGCAGTGAGAGCATCCCTGGATGACACTTGTGCTGTGCTGGTGTCTCCTGGACAGGCAGTCAAGCTCCAGGGAGCTGAGCATGCTTTGAGGCTGTAAGGTCTGCAGCTGGACTCTTCTCAGCCAGGGTAACGCACTGTGAGCAGGATGCAGGCAAAGGAGCTTGCAGTATCCACTTGCAGCAACTCTCTGCCATGGGAGGAAAGCTGACTCTCAGCTGCCACTGGAGTGTTCGGCAGAGTAGCATTTTTTCAGCAGCTGCTGAGTACTTAGGCTTCCCAAACTGTTGTGTGTTTTCCCTTTCTTACTCAAAACCACTTCATAGTGTCAAGAGGCCATTCATCCTCATGAAACAGAATCTGTTTTAGTTTTGTGAATGGGCTTCTGAGCAGCTGGAAAGGAGGAAAGCAGAAGGAAACCCCTAGAAGTCATAGTTAATTTCTATTACATTTCTCTTGCTTCACTCAGGCAGAAGGGGCAGCTCCACAGAGACCAACATTGCCTTGTGGGGGGAAGAGGTGAGCATGACCAGGCTTAGCCTCAAGCCCACCTCTCAAAAGGAGATATTTGCAGGTGTCACTCAAAGAGAGAAGTGGACATTTTTGGGAGCATGGGTGTCAAACCTCAGGCTCTGGGGAGCACTAGGAGTGGAAGGTGTCCCTGCCCATGGCAGAGGGGTTAAAACTAGATGATCTCTAAGGTCCCTTCTAATCCAAACCATTCCATGACCATTTTCTGACGCTGCGAGGTGCGTGCTGCCTGCTGAAATTCCTTCTTCCCCTAATCTGTGCAGGCTTCCACTCCACATTAAATTCATTTAATTCCAGTTTTTCAATTAACAGAGCTGATACCTCCCTTCTGTAAGAGCAACACGACAATTTCTGCCGACAGAAACATAACAGAAACTCTCTGCTGGACTTGCGTCCCATGAACCAGAAACCCCCTTCGCAGCATCACCCAGCACCCCAAGCCCCGCTCCGGCAGCCGCAACCCACCACGACACAGCGGAGGCAGCCACCGCCTCTGAAATCCCCTTTCCTCACAGGGGCCAGGAGTTTCCAGAGGAAGCCGCTTAGTCAGACTCGCAGAGAACGTCCCCTCCCAGCGCCGAGGGAGGAGCGGGGGTGTAGGGCGAGACGGGCGGCCTGTAGCGCGGCGGGAGTGAGCTGTCTTTAGACTTCCGATCGGGCGGGCAGCGATGAGGCTGCTGGCATGGCACCTCTGCTTCGCGTCCCTCCTGGGTAAGCCGTGATGGGCACGTTGGGGACCCCTTCCCGAGCCCTTCGCCTTTCTCCCTCCCTCCTTGCCGTCCGGGATATCGCGGGCGGCGGGAGCGGGGCATCCTTGCCCCTTGCTTCTCAGCCGGGCGGCCAGGCAGGCGTGTGCCGCCCCGGGGGAGCGGCGCGGACGGGGCTGTGCAGCTGCCGCTGGGGTTTGGGTGGGCTCCGGCGGTGGGCTGCGTCCTGGGAGGATGCCCCAGCGAGGCAGCTGCTTCTCCAGGGGGCCGCGACCGCCCCCGACTCCTGGCCCGGCGCCCGCGACAGCGGCTCCGTGCGCGGGAAAGGGAGCGTCCCTGCCGCCTGCTCCCCGTCCTTCCGAGGGGTGGCGGGCACAACCAGGCGTCTGCCTGCCTCCCGCGTCTAGCTCTAGAATTTCATGCCGGCGGTCAGCACTTCCAGGAACTCCCCAGCCTGTTCTTCTGGCCCGTTTCTCTCAAACTTGTGTAAAGGAAGGTCACGGTAGGAAGTGGGTGGGATATGGCACCCGCCTACGGTGAGGTAATTCCTGCACGTTTGCCCACTGTTCCTGAGGCATTAAGGAGCTCAGGAAACAAGCTGTTACTGTAAAAATATTTTTGTCACCCCTGTATATGATAGTGCTGTTTATTTTGTATTCTGTGTTCCCTCTTGCTCAAGGAAAAATCGTCAAAGTTGTCAATAGCTTTGCGTTGGCTTTGTTTTGTGTTTTTTTAATAGTTGCGGCCTTTTTTTCGTGTTTGTTTGGTTTTTGTTTGTTTGTTTGTTTGTTGGTTTGTTTTAGTTTTTTTTTTGTAGAAGTAACGTATTTCTATTAACTGCTGGTGAAATACTAATCAAAGACCTTTTTAGCCCAGTGTGTGTTTGAGCACACCCTCACACCCATAACCTTTGCACTGGGCTGTGAACATGGAAAGTTTAAAAAAAACCCTCATTTTTTTGAAATTGAAGATGTATGTACAAACCTTGTTGTCATCAGAGGTAGCTGCTATTGCTAGATGGGCCAAGAAGCATGGTTTAATCTATGAAGATCTTCTAATAATTCCTCTGTCTTGGTGATTTTTTTTTTTTTTAGTTAGTTTTCTGGATATGCCTAAAACAGGAGCTATTATATCCCCTGCTTAAAAAAGTAACAGTCTCCTCTTGCTTTTCCTGAAGTCTTTAAGCAGCTGGTTCTGCTACTGAGTGTTCAGAGCAACTCCTGGCATTTCCTTCCCATACTATTTTAGAAGTCTTCAGCTTGTTCTGTTTAATTAAGGTTGAGAGGTCCTGTTCTGTAAGAGAACGTTGGAGGACTTTGATTCTGAAGTGGTTGATTAGGGCAGGAGGTTAGGATTGCAAACTCTTTACTGTTGTTCACTAAACTAAATAGGCAAGCTTTCACACCATGTTTTTGTTTGTATGTTTGCATTATTGCTATTGTGTGTGTTGACTATGTGTAAATGTTTCATGTTAATTTTAATAAGGTAAAATAATCTATCATCTCTGTATGAGAAAATCAAGACCCTGAAAGTCAGACCAATCTGCCCAAGTCCATAAAAGTAGATCAGTAGCAGTTTGACTTGACATGCAAGTCTCTAGCCTTGCAAATACCTGTTGTAAACACCAGGATGCTGTTGGTAGATCCTCATCCTCCTTCAGTCTTCCCCTTCTGAATCCCTGCCTTCTCCATCCAAATTCAAAGCACTGCAGTTATCCCAGTTGTGTTGCTGAACATCGTGGGAGGTGTGCTTCTTAATTCTCTTGTGGGAGCCTGTGACACACACAAGCTGCAGGGTAGCTTTGGTGTATTCATAATTCCTCCTCACCAAATAGGGTTTCGTGCTCTTCGCAATGCTCTGCTGGGTCAGGTTTTTGTCTGATAAAACCTCAGACTTGCAAATTAGAATGCAAAGTCTCACTTTGAGGCTATGAAAGGACTTTGAGACATACCAAGCGCATGTTCCTTCAGTCCTTGGAAATTCAAGGCAAAACTGTGCTCAGATTTGGGATCCTGGAGGTTGTATGTGGGTGGAAAAAAAAAGTCAATGTATTATCTGTGGCCGAGTTTGTTGAGGGAACCTGCAGTGAGGTCTTTGCATCCTCCCTGGATGAGATGAATAAATAATACCACACCAGCAGGAGATCATAGTGCAAGCCACACCAGTGGGGATGTTCTGCTGCACTGCAGACAGCAGCCAAACTTCTAGTAACTTTCAGAGCCAGGACTTAAACCCAAAAGCAGAGGGGATGTGGGAATTAAGCTGGATATGTGAAGTAGAGCACCTAGAAGCATTCTGCATCCGTAGTGCAGCTCATCTGAAAGCCAGACAACTCTTTCAATGTTCTGAGCATCAAATCAATTTTATGCAATATTAAGTTCTTCTGGGTTCCTTAATGCTTCATTTACCAATTCAGCTTACTTATAAAAATTAAGTGGAGAAAACTGGTTTCACCTAAAAGCAGAGGTTACCATGTACAGTATTGAGCATAGACTGACAAATAATTTTTAGCATCTCTCAGGTTTTCTTTCAGACTTCTAATGAATCTCCAGCATAGAAACTGAACATACCTCAATGTGTCTTTTTGTTACTTTCTCATTAGGCCGTTTGACAGGTTTGGGCTGGCTTTTGTTTTTATTTTAAATTTTTCTGTCTTTTTTTTCTCTACACGCAGAAATATATGCTTCTTTCTACATTTTTGTTGATCCCAAAACCACTGGTATTGCTCATTGTTTTTTCTTGTGTTCACTCCATGGGAGATGTTATGGGAAGTACATTACAAGGCATTGGGATGAATGGCGGAAAATCTGGACTCCTGAAAATTCAGGTTGCTTGTAGAATGTGGTTAGTTCATAGGTTGCTAATAGAAATATTAAACACAGGTTTTAATGGTACAAATGGAAAAATCAGTCATCAGCTTTATGAAGCTGACACCTGCTTTTGTTGTCCTGTAGCTTTACCCTTGAATCTTCCCAAATAAACAGAGGAAGTTAGGCATGTCTCACAAAGAAAAAAAAAGAAAAAAAAGTCAAACCAAACATTTGCCCCCTGCTTAAAAACTCCTAGTAAGAGATGAGGCTGCTATATCATATTAAAACCAAACCAAAACAAATATTTTTTTTTTGCCACTGCTGTTTAATACTACAAGGTGAACAGAGTGACAAATGTCACTGATAGTTTCTTGGCTTAATGTAATTAACGGTCTTAGACCTTAGAGAGGCAGGATCATCAGTATTCTGCAGGACACACTGGCCCTCCGTAATAGTTCACCACTGCTAAAAGTGGTGATTTCCAGTTCTTCCCCTCCCTCCCTTGCCTTATACTGGGAGGCCATGCGATGGCCTGGGCATTCACTGGGTTTAGCTAATTGCAGTAGTTGTCAAAAACCTCCAGCCGTATAAATTTAATGAACAGTGTTGGCTCAGTCCAACAGAGCAGGACCCTGAGACTGCAAAAAGGAGGGCAAAAACAGGTGGAGGGGAGGGAAAGTGGGATGTCCACACACGCGTTACACATGTGTTTGTCCACACACAGGTACACAAGGCATTTGCTTAATTGCCCTGAGCTAATCAGTTGTCTGGGGCAGGGGCGCAAGATTCTTAAAATAGTTCTCGCATTGCAGGTCTCTCCTGAGGGGAAGGTTTGGTTGTTTAAGTTCTTAACAAGAGAACTAGATAAATCTAGGTTGCCTCAAAGTACAGGCAATAATAGTTTAGTACATAAACCCTTCTGAAACTGAAGTGTTTAGATTATCGTAAATTTGTCTGAGTTATGGAACATACAGGTATGTTTTTACATGTTTTCTTCCCATCGATGCCCCCTATAGTACCTCCACAGCAAAAGAAGATTTGGATACCGTGGTACTGCAGTAACTCCCCCTCTGTGTGGTAAATTCCCTGGTTTACTGCCCTGGTAGTGGACTCGACTGCCACAGAATAGATGAAGTTTCCCCACTGTAGAACCATGTAAGAAAGACTCTTGTAAGGCAGGGATCAGTCTTTTTTTTATAATAAGACCCGTTAAATAAATGATCAGAATAACTTGTGACTAAATAATTATTAATAAATACCTGTTCAGAGGTAATTTCTGGGGACTCAGGCGATAGAAGGAATATACAAAGCTAACGTACTTGGGGTTTAAGGCTGCATTGATATGTGAGTTGTGGGAATGATGGAAATTCAGATTTGTGTAAGAAGGAGCCTAATAAACCGCACGTGTTGTGCTTAGCAAAAGTGAAAACTCTGCTTCAACCAGGGTGATGACGAGAGCTGCGAGTAGGTGATGTTTGCTAATAATGTTGTGTGTATCTAGACCGTTACATCAGAAATTTCCCCTTGCCGCTAAGGGAGGAGTCATTTTGTGAAACTTTTTCTCTTGATGCTACCTTTAGTGTGGCCCTTGTGACACTGTACACACACCTTTATCCTGGTGTATGAACAGGCAGACTTGCCAGAGATCAAATATTTTTGTTGATGTTTGTTTAGTATGGGATGAGTAGACTTACCTGAAACTAACCTAAAGCAATGCTTCAGAAAAGGAAAACACCCAAATCAAGAAGGTACCACAAAAATAAGAGCCCACATATTTACATTCAGAGAAAGGAATATTCTTTCCAACTTGGAAATACAGCCCAGTGGGTACTTCTAACATTAAGTTTATTTAGAAGCATCTCCTCAGAGTTGCTTTTGTATCAAGAGCCAAAGTTTTAAAGGTTAAGAAACCAGAACTGCACAGTCAGCATCCATGTTGAGACCTGCACTGCACCCTTAGTTTCAGTTTTGGATATTTGAAGAAACAGGCCTGACCTGCAAAATTTTGGGTTGGACAGACTCTGTCCTTAATTCAAAGGCAAAGACACCAGGATTTCCAGATGTGCAGTTGTGAACCAGATCGTCCTATTCACAGGAAACTCAGAGGTGGCTAGATTCCCAGAAACAAGTTGTGAAGCCAAACCAGGCACTCACTCACTCTCTTACTCCCCCCCTCAGCAGGATGGGGTAGAGGATCAGGAGGGCAAAACCAGGGAAAACTCCTGGGTTGAGATTAAGACAATTTAATAAGGGAAGGCAAAGTGGGGGGAGAACCAAGTGATGCAAAAGCATCACTCATCCCTTCCCACCCGTGGATTACTTCGAACAATGGCTGCTTTGGAAAACCTCACCCTCTCATTTTTATTCCTGAGCATGACATATGGTGTGAAATATTTCTTTGGTCAGTTGAGGTCATCTGTCCTGATTCTGTCCTCTCCCACTCTTTTGCACATCCCCAGCCTACTCTTAGGATTGGGCAGAGTGAGAAAGAGAGAAGGTTTTGATGCTGGGCAAGCAATAGCTAAAACATTGGTGTGTTATCAACACTGTTTTGGTCACAGATCAAAAACGCAGCACCATATGGGTTGCTATGAAGAAAATTAACTCCATCCCAAGCAGACCTAGTACACAAGCCCATGGTAGTATTGAGTATTGCAAGTAGCAGCAAGAATAAAACTGGGTAAGTGATCAGAGGACAAAGGGGAGCAGAAAAGGCTTGAGCTGGAACCGGGGTGGAGGGAGCTAGAGAGATCTGCAAGGCTCAGCAAATGTAAGAGAGATACAAGTGGGATCAGGACAGAGGAACTGAAAATTCTGGCTATTGTAAAGCCAAATATTTTTGGAATGAAACTTAAAAAAGTTGATGGACACTTGGACTTTCCTCTCAATTTTGGTGTCAAAGTCAGCTGGTGTCTGATCCTGATGGCACCTTTATTCCTGCATAGCTGATGTTTTGGTCCTGTGTTTTCCCTATTCTCAACTTCATTTCCTGGCAGCACCTAGGTTTGCCTAATCCTTGTCATAGCCATGCTTTTCTGCACCTTGGTACTATCTAAGCTCTGCTGGGATCCAGCGAGTCCTTCTGAAAGTCACAGACTGAGGCTTTGATAGTCGTGCCATAGGCTTCCCTGAGCTGTGCAGTGGAACATGCTCTTTCATTCTCTTCAGGCTGTGCCAGTGTACAGTGTACAGCTGGGACCAAGAGGGTCTGGCCCAGTCTGGTCAAGATACTAGGGAGAAGTTTTTAGACTCTTCAGTAGATTGTAAATTTTATCTCTTTAATACAGGAAAATGTCTTGACCATGCGGTTTGACTAGTGAGTTAAGGAGAAGTGGGAGGCACCATCTCCATCTCTGACAGCATTTTAAAAGGCTTTACCTCTATTCTAGGAAGGTTTAGGACTGCAAATACTGAGTAGAGAGAGACAAGTGCTCTCAGTGAAGTGGGTAAACCCGGGAGTAAACAGACGTTAGGATCCAGCTCAATCCTTGTTATTTCCTGGTAGCTATTTTAAGAAGCCTGATCTTTGCTGTGTGTGCAGTCATTGTGCTCTGAGCCAGGCCAGTGCTGCTGGCCAAGGGAATGCTCTTCCCCAGTTCACTCACTTCTTCTCCATCCTATGCATGAGCACTGGGGTTCCCACAGTAAGTCATATCTGGGATTTAAAGTCCTTCTGTGGTGGTTCTGTTGTTTCTTTTGTTGGAGTTGGGTTGTGTGTCAAGTTAACTTTCAGCTGATTACACTTTCTGCATGATTGTTTTATTGCAGGAACAGGTAGACAGAAACAAAAGAGAGGGAGGAATGGGTAAGACATTCCCATGCTTTTGGGCAGCAGCATAGTTTTAAAATTACCGGGTAACTTCTGCATGGGAATGCTGTCTGTTGTTAATCCCCTTCTCTGACCGAGGGTTATAACCGAAGATATGGATTTTGTGGTGAGGAGGGACCCAGACCTGTTGGTGGTTCCCACCATTGGGTCCTACCTACCTTTGCTGATGTGTGGAGCTCTGCAGATGCAGATGGCCCTGTATTGTCCAGAGGTAACAACACACATCTCTGTGAATATACTGCAGTATGCAAGTGAAGAGCTCTGCTTTTGATGTTACATGTAGGATTTGCAGTCATTTCTACACGAATCTGATTTTATCTTGCAATAGCCTGGGTTGCTGCTTACAGCTTTTTTTCCCTCCTGGCTGTAGCTTTTGCATGTGCTGTTACCCCATGGATCTAAGTGCATTCTTACTGGAGTTTGGGAAGTGGGTTGTGTTTGTTGCCTGTGGGAGAATTAAGAGGACTGTTGGTCCTCTTATTAGTGAGTATTTCTGATAGTCCTTCTGGGCTGAATATTTATTTCAGGGTTTTCTGCACCTGGTGGTTTTGAGGGTTAGGAGGGAGCATAACTCTCTGCTGCTTACAGTTGCTGCGGGAATGCACAATTTTAAAAATTCCTGAAAAAGGGGTAGTTGGGAAGTTATAAAAAATAAAACAAATATCTACTATTTAAAAAGCCCATCTCCTGAGGCAAACCGTTCCTTGCTAGAAGTTAACCAGGAAGGACTTTTCCACCCAGCTTCAGCAGGTGGAATGTTAGTGTGTTAATGGTAATAGGAGAGTCTAACTGCTGCTTTTATATATATATGCATTTAAAAAAGGTACTTGAAACCCAAAAAAATAATGATAGTATTAAAAGGAATTAGCTTATAGACATTCTCCAAAATAACTAAGCCTTACATCAGCTCCAAGAAAACCAGTGAAGAAAGTCAAACCAAGTAGACAAAACAGTAATGAAGCATTTATTGCTGATAAATAGAGTATTGAATTCTAGTTACTCGGTCTGAACAGAACATGGATACTTCCTAGCCTGCTTAAATGCTCAGAGTCAGAATTAGGTGAATATTAAGACTCAAGTACAGCACACTGGGTCTGGCAGCTGGTGAAGTGGGAGCAGAAGATGATGTAGACCAGATGAGGTAGTGGGTTTGCAGCAGAGGCTTTGCCCACGCAATGTTACCTTCTCTTTATCTGTGACACTTTCATCATGTGATTTGTTTGAAAGGGAAGAACACAAAGGTTTGGCATAAGAAGAAATTTGGAGTGGGTTTTAGGAGATACAGAAGCAGGTGGTCTGATGGTTTCTGTAGAGGCTACTGGAGGCCTTAGCACCCCACTACTTTGTTGTGTAAACTTTATCTTGGAATAATAGGCTACAATAAGGAGAGAGGGAGTAAGCAGAGAAACATCATTCTTATTTCTAGCCTTCCAAAAAGATTGTGTAAGAGAGTGTTTGGCTGTCATTTCTCCCTTCTCCTTCTTTGCTCACAGCAGAGAAGCAGACTGCTGTGAAATCTATTTCCATATAAAATTATGTAGAAAAGAGGGGAAGGGTTCCTTGGAAATTAAGAAAACATGTCATGACACATACTTTCTTCAGAAGCTCAGAGATGCGTGGTTGTGACCTTATGCAACATTTCTGTATGATTTCCTTGAAAAAAAGGAAGCTGACAGATTGAGTGGGAGATTTCTTCAAATTTTTACTAGACCAATGAAGCAGGGAAGTAAAAGCAGTATAAATAAAACCAAAATGTCCAATAAGATTTGGGCATTTTTAGATGGCAGGAGATGACGGTTATCTGATGACTAAACTTTTTGTTGTCCTGCTGCTGGAAGCCTCGAGTTTCCTTAGGCAGGAACTCTTGAGCTCCTTGCTGTCAAGCCTTTGTTCCACCATCGAGCAAGAGGAGAGCGTGCTGAAGAGAGCAGTGCTCCCCCATGCCAAGCAGAACCTGTGGAGAGAAAATATGTTTTCTTTTCAACTCTGCTTTCCTTCTGTCTCATTTCTGGACTTGAAGAAGCAGCAGGTTTTCCCTTATAACTTCAGCCTAGCTCTTGTGAGTAACTTAAAGGGAGCAAAGACACGGGGAGTTTACCTGCATCGACCCCCAAGTTTAGGAAGTTAGTAGTGGTTGGCTGAGCAGTGGTGGCTGTCCTTGCTTGTGTCCTTGTCCCCAGCAAATGGCTGCTTCTTTTCCTGCAGGAAGTCACGTCACTTTGCTCTTGTCAGCAGCCACCAGGGTTTGGCTTTTGCATGCTGATGTTAAGCACCACAGCTTGTTTGTGTCTGTGAGCTGAAGATACTGAGAGGTAGAATTTCACAGTGCATAGAGCAGGGACTTTTCCTCCATGGTAGGAATTCTGTAGGTACTTAGGCAGTGAGAGGTGAATTATTGAGAAATATGCGCTCCTAGAAATTGTCTTTATGAAACAAAAGTCTCTAACAAGACTCCAAGCTTCATCAGATCAAGACAGTGTTCCACCCTGCCCAGCATCTTGCTTTTCTTGTGATCTTTACACAAGTGTTAGAGCTCCCGTGTTCTGTTCTTTTCTGGAATTTGTTAATTGAGATGGGTGGAAAGAGATGCTCATATTGGGGCAGTGGGAGCAAGTGAGATGTTTAAATCTACCTGAACAGGACAGAAGACAAATACAGCGCATAGGCTGTGTTGAAAAGATGTGGGAGTGAGAGCTTACCCTGGCTGCTTTTACATTTCCTGTGCCTGGAAAAGGCCTCCATGTAATTCCAGACATCAAGAAGTAGCAACTGTAATGGCACAAGAAGAGTACTTTCGTGGGTAAACTGCAAACAAATTAAGGAGGCTTGGAGAAGACCTGTGTGTGCAGTTCTCTACCCAAGCAGACAGAAGTGTGTTTCTCATTGCATCAGTATTCTGTCCGAGAAAGTCTTTGATTCTGTGGTCTGGCAGCAGACAGAAGAGCTGCTGACACAGTACACTGATGAGCATTGTTCTTTGCCGATGGGAAAGAAAGGCCTAGCTGACCTTCTGTCTGCTTTCATATGGAAAAGAGATAGGACGTGGAGCAAGATGGGTTATAGTTTGTTTTCTGGACTTGCATACGGTGAGGGGAAGTGACTTGGTGTGATAAAGCTGTAGTATCCACACTGATGTGTAAACAGTAGTAAGTTTGCATACAGTGATGACACGAGAAGCAAGGGAAACCCGGAATGATACAGGAATTGGTGGATTCTTAACTTGATGACATTTACAAATAAATAAATAAATGAATCAAAACCAAAACAAACCCAAAATAGTAGCTGTCACTTGCAACCAGTTGGCTTGAGGAGCAGAAGTATTTATGTTTCACCACGAACAGTTACTGTTTAAAGGGAAGTTTTACATGATGTGTATTGGGAATCTTGTCTTAATATGAGACCTATTTTTGACTTAATCATGCCCTTCCTTCAACTTAGCAGTAAAAAGTTACCAGCTATCAACTGTAGTCTCTGGAATAGAGTCTTTAATGCAAGTGTAACTTGAACTTGGTATCAACATGTTTTTGTCTAAGTCCACATAAATGTCTGCCATGGCAGTAATCTTGTAACTGTTTTAGAGCTACTTGAAAGTTGATTCCTGAAGACAGAAGTCCCTCCCCGCAACAAAATTTTGTCTGTTAGATCAGTAGGTATTTTTTTTCTTATAAATGTAGCTGTTTTTAATAAAAGATAGGGAAAATCTCTTATTCCTCTTCTGTTCTTGTGTGTTTATTTACATTGAATGTCTGGGCCTTTTTAGCAGTTAAGGTTTCTTGACAGCTCCATTTCTTGCTGACGGCTTTGCTAGATCTCAGAGGTTTGGATGCTATTTCACATGCGTTGTCTGTAAAATAAACTTGTTTAATTGACATTTCGAAGGGAAATCCCTACAAATTCCATGATTTCAGAGCAGGTGCTTTGATCTGAGTAGCAGTTTTATGTCAGAAGTGTGCTTTTTAATAACTGTGAATATTCATGCTGGAAAAATTCGTTTATATGCTCTTAGGGAACTTCAGTCTGGGTGTTCTGCAACTAGATGATAAAATAGATTTTGCTGGTGACAGTTTCATCTTCTTCACCAGACCACAGGCAGGAGACCTAATTCAAGTGAGCAGAGGGAGAGTACTGAGGATAGAGGGTCTTATGATAGGGAAGAAGATCAGGACAGCGATTCTACCTGGGACCAGAATGTGGAAACTGGATCCCTTTGCAGTGCCTGTCATATGATTGTGCTGACAGCCTGTGTTTAGGTAATTCTAAACTAACACATGCCTTAGTTTGCAACATTGTGATGTGCTTTTAACCTGAATTTGAATGTGTCTTATGCTGTATACAGTGTTAGTCAAGCAGTATTTTATAATTGTATAATTATAATTTTAATTATTATATAAATTATATAGAATTATAATATAATTATAATTTTATAATTGTTAAAGTAGCTTTTTTTTTTTTCTCCTGTAGCACCCATCTACTCTGAGAACGTGCTTGGCATCGTGGGAGAAAATTTTACTTTTCCAGTAGAAATAAAGCAAAGAATAGACGAAATTACTTGGAATAAAGACAAAGATATAGTGGCTGAATGGGATGGGCAAAACCCGCCAAAGTATTTTACTACCCTCGAAGGCAGGAGCGTGCTTAAGGAGAATGGGAACTTGACTATATTTAACTTGGAGAAGAGTGATGCTGGCACATATAAGTTACGCTACTGGGATTTTGTGAAAGATAGTTATTTAACATTCACTCTTGATGTATTAGGTAAGTAGAGGAAGAACTGCATGAAGAATGTGCACCACTTTAAAAAATCTAGAAAGGGGGTTGTTTATTTCTCAACAAAGCAAACAGAAACAGAGGGGAGCTGTTCTTTGACTCTGTTGTTAAGTTTCTTAGGCATGTTGAACAGATTTTCAAAGGTGGCATCTAATTTATATGCCAGTTATTACTCACCATGACTTTTAGTGTGTGGAGATGGCGCACTGTACTTTCAGGTAGACAACCAAACCCCCTGAGCTAGCTGACCATGTTATCCCAGGCATTATGTGCTCGCATATCTGTGGCATCATCCTGTGCACATCTACTCATCTTCACTAGCACTCTTTGGGAAATATATTTGCCCAGTGGGTATATTAGTCCTGTTGACAGTGAGCCATGAGAAGCCTTCAGCTAGGCATGGAAGAACCACAGGGAGGTGGTTCTCCTTTTAGAAACACATTTCTCTCTTTCTCATATGTGCATGTGCACACAAACACCTTACATGAACACTTTTGTCTCTGCACTCTCTGCTGCTTTTGTTGCTCCAACCCGTGTCCTGTGCTAAAATTCAAGGCAGTTTATAACTAAACTGAATGTTTTCTCTCCTTTCAGATCCCCCTTCAGAACCTAAAATAAGTCACAGCATCAAGGGTGATAACCTTGTGTTAAACTGTACATCAGATTTCCCATGGCCTGTGACTTACACTTGGAAGATCAGTAACGATCCACGCAGTCACTGGAGCCAGGAATTTTCCATCCCTATAGAGAATATTGATGCTACCAAGAAAGCTACATGTTTCATTACATTCTCACAAACGGAGAAGAGCTCTGAAATCTCTTTGATTCAATGCATTTCAGATAAAAAAGGTAATGAATGTGTCAGGTTGCAGACACAGGTCTGAGAGGCTTGGTTGGGAAGCAGCATGAACTTTGTAAGATTTCTCCTGACTTCTAGGGGAGTTGGATTTAAAGAGTAAAAAGCATCAGAAGTGATTTGTTTGCTAAAAGTGTGTATAAGGTTGATGTAAGATATGAGATTGACAGTTTGATCCCCACCTATGGATACTTTTTGCAGGGATCTCAACAGAATAAAACCTTCAGCTGTGACTTGACTGAGTAATAACAGAAGGAGACCAACTTAAAAGATCTCTTTTGAACCTTCTGGCCTTCTGTAATTAATGCTAATGACTTGTGCTCTTTGTACTGCTCTCCATGAATTGGAGTGAAACTATTCAGTCATTTCAAGTGAGTTATCTAGCAGCATTGGATAAAATAATTTCTCATCTAGCATCATCTGCATGAATCAATGAACATACTTCTTTCCTCCATCACAGAGAGATATCAAAATTAGAAGAAGGAGTTTTCCTCCTGTTGCTTATTGCTTTGGGAAAGCCTTCAGCCTGAGGCTTGTGTTTTTTTCTTTTTTAAACAGCGTTAGAACATATTTGGAACCATTTCATTTATAGGGTGTGTAAGGCAGTCCCTAGCTGACAAAGTTTTTCATTTCTGTGCAAAAGTAATTTTTGTTGTTTACCGGTGTAGAATTTTTCCTTCACTGGAGTTATGTGTTAGAAACTTGAAAGAAATGAGGTATGTGGTGGGTTGACCTTGGTTGACTGCCAGGTGCCCTTCAGGCTGCTCTGTCACTCCCCCTCCTCTGCAAGACAGGGGGAAAAAGTAGGACAAAAACCTCATGGGTTGAGGTAAGGACAGGGGGAGATCATTCAGCCATTACTGTCACAGACAAAACAGGCTCAACTTCGGGAAAATTAATTTAACTTATTGCCAATCAAAATCAGAATAGGACAATGAAAAACAAGAACAAGTCTAAAACACTTCCCCCAAAGCCTTCCCTTATTCCCAGACTCAGTTTCACTCCTGATATCTCTGTCTTCTCCCCCTGAGCAGTGCAGAGGGATGGGGAATGGGAGTTGCAGTCAGGTCATTACACATTGGTGCTCCTTCCTTCTTGTGGAGAACTCCTCCCACTCTTCCCTTGCTTCAGTGTGGCATCCCTCTCGCAGGAGGCAGTCCTCCCTGAACTTTTACAATGGGAGTCCTTCCCAAGGGCCACAGTTCTTCACAAATTGCTCCTGTGTGGATCCCCCACAGGGTCACAAGTCCTGCCAGCAAAAATGCTCCAGTGTGGGCTCCTCTCTCCGTGGGGCCACAGGTCCTGCCAGGAGCCTGCTCCAGTGTGGTCTTCCCTGGGGTCACAGCATCCTTCAGGCATCCACCCATTCCATTGTTGGGTCCTCCATGGGCTGCAGGTGGATCTCTGCACCCTTGTGGACCTCCAAGGGCTGAAGAGGGACAACCTGCCTCACTAGGGGCCGTCATGGGCTACAAGGGAATCTCTTCTCTGGCAACTGGAGCACCTCCTACCCCTCCTTCTCCACTGTCCTTGACGTCTGCAGGGCTGTTTCTATCGCATATTCTCAATCCTCTCTCCCTGCTGTTACTGTCCAGCAGTTTTCCCAATTTCTTAAATGTATTATCCCAGAGACGCTACCATGGTTGCTGGTGGGCTCTGCCTTGACCAGCAACATATCCATCTTGGAGCCAACTGGCATTGGCTCCATCAAGCATGGGGGCAGCTTCTGGCATCTTATCACAGAAGACATCAAAACCTTGCCATGCAAACCAAATATAAGGTATTTGCTGAAATTTCATTTGGCTGAAATCTGGCTCTGACTTTCATATGTCAAAAAATGGAATAGCCATTGCCTTTCAAGGGGTGACGTGCCTTCACTGAACTGAGGTGTGAGGGTACTTAACACATAACTGTGCTGGAGTTGGCTTAGGGTTTTGCTAATAACTGACTCTGGTGCATTAATTTATTGAGGCTACTTTTTAAAAAACAAATAGGCTGTAAAACGTCCTCAGGATTGTGTTTCTACTGAACTGATGTATCACACGGTTGCTTTATAACTAACCAATCCTTTTTTTTTTTTTTTTAAAGGATACGGCTCTCACAAAAGACACAGATTTATTACTATTGTGACTTTTTTGCTCTTTATACTATCTGTAGGAGTCCTAGTATTCCTACTGAAAAGAGGTATGTAGAGCATTTCCTAATTGAGCTTTATGTGCTTCAAGATTGTGGTCATCTTAAGGATCTGTGGAATGTATGAAAGTTTCTAACCATGGGATGTTTTGTAAAAACAGTAGTTGAAACAAGTACAATTTAGGCAAAGGCTAATAGATTTGAAGGAAATGATGTACTGAACTTTCTTGCATTTGGACACTGGGCCCTGAGTGCTGGGCAACACTGCAGTTTGCATTTGGGTATCTCTCCTTCAGACTGGGTGTTTCATTTACTGTATGTTTCTACTTACCAATTATTTGTAGCCTCTCCTGTTCCTACCTGAGTGTGTTTTGACAGCCTTTTTTGAGCGCATCATAAAGCTGCCCTCAAAATCAGATTTATTGTTAGGACAGGCTTATACCAGGGCCTATTGAATGCTGAGTCTAATCTGACAAAGTGTGGTCAGCTGATAAATGGGGACTTCTGTGCCTCCTATCAGCCTGTGCCTCTTGTCATCTTGGAGTTCTGTATCTCTTGCTGACACCTTTTTTGGGTTAATGTGTCAGATTGCCTTCTAGTTTGAAGAAGAGGTGCACACCCCTTTGTGTTTGAGAGGGCTCCAAACAGGAATACATTTCTTCATCCTATGCATGCTCTGCATGGAGAACTCCTGTTGGCTTCCAGATAGGGTGGCTGTAAGGTGAAGAGTATGGAGTCTGTCTTCTATCTGGGAAGGACTAATTGATGATATTCTTGGTACAATCAAACAGCAGAAGAGATTTGCTGATTTAAATACAAGACTCAGAATCATAAATTAAGCTCTACCTTAGATTTGATTATATGTGTGCTGACTTCTCAAGAGGCCCATTCTGTTGATCTTTCACTAATTGTCTTTGCCCAGAAAATTATTGCCCACATTTGTCTTTGCCCAAAAAAACATTTTATTCTTTATTCTTTCTCCAAGTCAAATATTCAGTTGCATGTTCTCAGTGAATTTTTTTTTATTTGGTTTGGGGATGGAGGAGGGGATGGAATGGATGGAGGCTGTTAACTCGTTTCCAAAGAAGCTTTATTTCTAAGTCATTTCTCCAGGTGTTCTATTTGTTTGGGTATAGGTAGAGCTAAATTTGAAAGAGGAGGAGTTGCTCAGAAGAAGAGTCCAGTGCATGGCTCAGGTAAGACAATGTCACAAATGTCTGGAAATCAGACCGTTGCTTTAATTTGGTCTAGCCTTGTGAGTTTTTATTCTTTGCCAGTATAGTCTTTCATTGGAGAGGTAAAGGAGTAATTTTTCTTAGAGTGTACTTATTTTTTTCAGGTGAGTAGTACATATTTCTAAAATAAATAAATTTCATTATAGGAGAACATGAACAACTTTTCTCTGTGGAGAATGAAGAACAGCATAACTCAGACAGAGGTAAGAAACCTGTATTGCGGTATTGTTTCTGGACATCTGCTGTTGGTTGGAGCAGGAACTCTACTTTTTTGCAGGATCTAAGCTTTTGAATTGATTTTCAGTGTGGGCACACGCAGACTCAAAATCTCAGCTGAGGTCCAATATGGGATAATTATAGGGACCTGCACTTAGTGATGTGTTAGTGGGGCTGGCAGAGTTAAAGACAGTGAGTCACCTGAGATTTCCCTGGTCAGCAGCTGCCTTGGGACATGAATTCCCTTTCTATCAATGAAGAACTGGGGCTGGCCTCAGGATGAGGGCTGGAAAAGTGCGCTCTATAGGGCAATCTGGCTTTTTATGGCAAATCTGCACCTTTATCACCTTAAGTAAACTGACTTCAGAAAGATTTTGTAAAGCTGTTGGCATAAGCATAGACAATGTTGGTCATGGTCTGGGACCTTAAGTGGTTGCTGGAGGAAAGTTGAAATTAATTGTGAGTCCTTTAAGTGGCATAACATACTGATTCTCAGAAATATCTGCTAAAAGTGTTATAATGAAGTTGCCACTTTAAGGCTGAGTTGCACATTTTGCAGACTACTGTGCTATCTCCATACATATTTCTAATAAGGATTTCTGTTTCTTTGCAGCTACATTTTCACAACCTGTTCATTGTGAGAACGAAAGGCCTGAAGCAGGTAACAAGTGAACTGGTGCCCTAAAACAGGACAACTTGGAGGGGGGACATAATTTTGCACATGGCCTTTTGCAACCTTACACATATTAGAATGTTCTCGGTATGGAGTTTACCATTCCCCTATTGGCCTAGAAGGACTTGTTGCCTTAGGAATAGTAAATGCGGATGGGTGGATCACTAGATGAGAAATCAGGAAGACCTGGAACCTTCTGTTGGGTAAACAGCACAGAGCAAATACCTTCCTGGGGCTTCACCTTCCCTGCTGATGTGATGAGAATGATGCTGCATGCTGTGTTTGGAAACCACCATCTGTGGGAAGAAGAACTAAGCATATATGAGGGAACCCCTTTTTATAGTAAATAAGCACATTACCCTCTTGTCTAATGTTAGCTTTTATTGCAGGCAAAAGAGTGCAAGGGTATTGTCGTAGGATATCATCATGAGTAGATGAGCTTTGCTTTCTGAAGGAAAAAAAACCACAAACAGGACCTGAGGCAATAAAATGTTGCGGCTTCAAAGCTTTGTGTTGATGGCAAATAGATCAGCACACCAGTTTAGAGATGGGATGCTTACAAACTTGCAAAATTCCTTTTTGGGAGATACAGCGGGCTTCTTTCCTTAGAGAAGCACCATTTTTAGATGCAGTATCTTCCACTTGCTTTTTTATGCTTTAGGAAAGTCTTTTGACTTCATTCATCAGGCAGTTAAGCAAAGCTCTAGTTTTGTTTTCTTGATACAGTCAGTGTAAATTCCAAGGAAATTTGGGGATCTGTATTTTTTCTAAAAGTTCTTCTTACTCGAAAGGGCTAGGGAAACTGATCATTATTGTCCAAGTCAGGAGAAAAAACATGTTTTTTTTCCCCAGTTTGTTGCACTACTGATTCATTCACTCACTAACTCTTCCACCAATTTCCACAAGTAGCTGATAATAAGGGGGTTGGAGAAGGCAGCATTTTTTATCCCCAATGCTGACAGTAAGGAAAAGGAAAAGGAAACCCAGAATCCCCTGGGGTTTACCGCTTATTTTCCCTGCATGAGTTGTAAGGGGTGTAGAACAGCTTTCTTCATCTGAAGAAACAGGAATTGCGTAGCTGATGGTGAAGGTGTGGTGCACTGTGGGATTGTCTTATCACTTGTGTAACTATTTCCACATACATAGATGGGGATATAGGAGAAGGAGGTTTATTTTATGTCTGTCTTAAAGTAGAAAGGAGGGAAACATACAGTTCAGGCAAAAGAGAATCAGGTCCATAGATAAAGGTTGTCAGTTTGGACATTGGAAGAATAAAAACAAATAAAATACTTTATTTTGTAGCACTATAGAGTGGGAACATCAGGAAGGGGAGTTAGTGCACCTCTGCCCAGTACACCCTGCAGGACTAAAGTAACAGGCAGTCACTGCTCTACTGATGGGAAGTAGTAGACAAGGCTATGATGTTCTCTGAAATGTATGTACAAAGAAGTTTTAAAGAGGGCTTCTGCTGATAGCACAGTGTTACGTAACTGCAGAGGAGAAGGTGTGCTGCTGAGCCCTGGGCGGCACAGAGCAGTGGCCTGTGCTGGTGAGGGGAAAAAGCAATGGAGTGTGCTCCTGAGGGACTGAAGCTATCCCCTGATCTCTTTTCAGACAGAGAACTGAACAAGGAGGACAGTGCCCTGAAAGATAAGCAGACAGTTAACAATGGTGTAAATAAGGAAGGTAAGTGCCTTTTCCATGGAGCAGTCAGTGATACTGACCCAGTAGGCAAAGAGGCCAAGATCCCGTCATAGAGTCGCAGAATATGCTGAGTTGGAAGGGACTGATCAGGATCATCAAGTCCAACTCCTGGCCCTGCGCAGGACACCCCAAGAGTCTCACTAAGTGCCTGAGAGCATTGTCCTTAACCCTAACCCTTCCTGCCCTTGAGGGAGTTGACAGATCCTCCCAGTTTGGTGTTTGTTGTCAGCTTGGAGTTGAAGGCTCAGAGTGACTTCTGTATAATACTTCTTAGTGGAAGTATTGAGTGGGACTGTGCCTTGAATGCTGTGCAGTTTCAGGAGCAGAGTTAACCAGCTTTCAGGCTGTAGTTAAGGGCAGAGTGTATTTTTGTCACCTTTAGAAATAACCCCAGCAGAGCATAAGGACTTGAAGGGTGTATATTTGGGAGATGATTGAGATTTAAAAAAAGAAATTTAAAAAAGTAATCCCAGTCAGAGTGAGATGAGAATAAAGATCAAGTGACAGTCCCTGCTGAAGTGCCAGCTTCTGTTTACTGCTGCCTCTTGGGAGTTCTCTGCGAGGAGGCCCTCATTTCCCCAGTGTGTGCACATGAAGCACGTAAGTGAGGAACAGGAATTGATGTAACTAAGAGGAAGGTTTGCCAAGGGGAAGCTTGGTCTGGAGACATTGCTGCTTTGTGAAATGTAGTCAGGCTGGCCTTCATTGTCTCCGGTAGAAGACAGTACTCTCTATGTCTGTCTTTGACCTCTCGGACATCTGCTGGAAAGGCAATGCAACAATTCAAGCTGTCAGGAAGATTTCTGGGCAGGAGGACTTTCTCCAAGCATGAGCACAGGCCATGCTGATGGTAAGGAAAACAGGCAGGAAAATCAGAAAATCACCTTGGCTAATCAGGGAGCTCCTGGCAGGGTTCCAGTGCAAAAATTGCTTATGCTAGATGTGAAGGCAGGGACAGACTACAGTGGAGGAATTTAGGAACACTGCCTAGGCAGGTAAGCAGGATGTTAGGAAAGCCAAAGCTCAGGGAAGCTGTATGTCTTCATTAATTGATGCAGGTCAGTCAGGCTCACTTTCATCCCTGGGAGAATCCTGGGACAAATCTTGCAGTGTGTTTCTGATCAGAGGAGAAAGCTGGTGACTGGTGAGTAAGTGTAAATGGCAGTTGTTCAAGTTGTCAGCATTTTATGGATGAAATTACTAGATTTGCAGATGAGGGAAGAGCAATGGGTGTCATATACTTTGACTTTAGCAAGGCTTTTTATGCAGTGTCCCCAGGATTGCTGTAGTCCTAAACTGGGATATCCTAGTCTGGAGTGATGTCTATCTACACGGGTAGAAAAATTACCAGCTTCTCAAGCCTGCAGGTCATGGTTAATGGTTTGCACTCCACATAGATGCCAGTGGCAAGTGAAATACTGCATAGGTCTGTAATTTCATTTTTTGGTGATCTGGACAAGGGAGAGAAAACAGTGTCATGAAGTTTATAGATGACAGCAAAATGTAGAGTGCAGTCACTCAGTATAAGGGCAGAGTAGAGGACTGTGTAAACATAATGAAATTCTGCAGGAGCCACACAGGGTCCTGCATCTGGATGGACCAACACTCTACACTCGTGCAGGCTGAGGAGCAGCTCTGCTGAAAGGTTCCTGGGAGTCCTAATGGACAGTACACAACAAGTCAGCAGTGCTCCCTGGAAGCAGAGAAGGTTGAGAGCGTCTTAGGCTGTTCTAAGGAGTGCCAGTGGATTGAAGAAACTGGTTATTTTCACTTGTTAGATGTGACATGTGAAGTATTTCATCTAGTTTGTGGCCCACCCAGTGCTGGAAGAGTGCCACCAGGCTGGAGCACAACTCTTCCTCTGAGGAGAGGCTTAAAAAATTGGGCTTGTTCAACGCCAGAGAAGAGCAGGCTTTCAGGGTAAATAACAGAACTACCAATACATATGGTAGTGTTGATAAGAAGGCTCAGCCACCATGTTTACTAAGGTGTATTTAGCAGGGTGTCAAGGTGATGGTCCGAAATTGAAGCAGTGGAGATTCTGTGTGGATATGATGAAAAAGATTTCTGCTTTTAAGTATAACTAATCACTAGAACAGTCTGCACAGAATTATCATGGAGTTTTTACCATTGAAGGTTTTTAAGACCTGACTGGAGAAAGTCTTGAGCAACCTGTCTAGAACTGAATTACGACCTTTCATTGAGAATGGTGTTGGGTTAAAGACCTCCTGGTCTCCCTCCCTGAGTGAACCCGAGTGTTTCTGTTTGTCTTATGAGTTGTAGCTGGTGACTCATCTCTAAGCAATGACTGACACCACTGTGAAGGTAAGCAGTGAGATACTCCTGAGAACTGTAGCTCTACTGTGATCTCTTTTTCAGAACTGTCTACCATGCAGAACAGCACCCTGACATCCAAGTGTGCAGCTGATGATGGTGTAACTGAGGAAGGTGAGTGCCTGCTCTGAGACGGGAAGCTGTCCTGGGGGAAAAAGTACTGGGTTTTGGTGTTAGCTGATGATGTTGGCAACGTGTTGGGTTGTAATTAGTAACTCAGTCTTATGCAATAGAGCCATAGCTTGAAGCTGAGCGAGGCAAGGGACTGTAGTTGTCTTCTGATCTCTGTGCATACATCTTCAATGAGAACATTTAGCATGCTGGCCTACCATGCATATGACTATGGCATAAATGAAGGCAGTAATTGCCTGCATTGTGGAACAGTATTTGTTCATTGTGACTTTCGCCTAATGCTTCCTGATGTGCAGTTATGGGTGGCACCATGGGTGCTGAGTGCCTCCCATGCTTGGCCTTCACCGTATCTGTAAAGGATCATGAACACAGTGCAGTCAAGTATGGAGGTGAGAGGGGAGGTGTTGAATGGTGGTCCCATTGGATGGGGGATGTTGGCCAGGGTTATTATTCATGCCAAATGAATGGCCCAGATCTCAATCAGGTTATCCTTGATCCGTCTGGGCCAGAGAGGCAGAGTGTTGGGAGGACCAGGGTTGTCTATTGCCTTTGTCCTTGCAGAACTGACGCAGGTTGTGGAAGGTGGAAATGGGGAGCACTTGAACAACTCCCCCAGCTGCAGTTTAGAAGGTAAGTGAGAGTGAAGCTCCCTGTGCCTTGGAAGAATGTGCTGACTGGCACAGAGGTTGGGAGTGGCAGTGCTGGGCCAGGCTGTGTAGGACTTTGACCCCTTTATACTCAGGTAGAAAACAAGAGTGAGAATTAGTAGGAGGAAAGTGGCATGTGTGTGGTGGGCATGTCCCTGTGTGATATGTAATAGGGAATCAGGTTTATGATGGAAGAGTACAGAAGACTGGCCAATTTAGCCAGTTTAGAATGACAGAATGATTTAGTTTGGAAGGGACCTTAAAGATCATGTAGTGCCAACCCCCCTGCCATGAGCAGGGAACATTCCATTAGACAGGTTACTCAGAGCCCCATACAACCTGGCCTTGGACACCTTCAGGAATGGGGCATCCACAGCCTCTCTGGTCAACCTGTTCCAGTGCTTCCTCACCCTCATAGTAAGGAATTTCTTCCTAATATCTAATCTAAACCTACCCTCTTTCATCTTAAGGCCATTCCCCCTTATCCTATCGCTCCATGCCTTTGTGAAAAGTCCTCCAGCCTTCTTATAAGCTGGAAGGTACCAGAATGCTTTTACAAGGTCTCCCCAGAGTCTTTTCCAGGCTGAACAGCCCCAACTCTCTCAGCCTGTCTTCACAGGAGAGGTGTTCCAGCCCTTTGATGATCTTTGTGGCCCTCCTCTGGACTTGTTCCAACAGGTTCAGGTTCTTTCTTGTGTTGGGGGGACCTGAGCTGGACACAGTTTACAACTGTAGGATTGACTGTTACTAATATTTATTAATAGCTCACCTCTTGCTCATGCTTGCACTTTGACTTTATTCCATGCCTTAGCAAGTGAAAAAGGCTTATAGCAGCTGAGGGGTCAGTAAGGTAGTATGTTTATTGCCCTCATCAGGTGGATTCAAAGTTCAGCAATGGTTCATAGTAACATCTTAGTCCATGTAAGCTTTGCAGACACACAAGCAATGAGAAAATTTTATTACATATTTATGCACAGTTTTGCTTAGAATCATAGAATGCTTTAGTTTGGCCTTGTGAAAAAATCTTAAAGAACTCCTGTGAAATTAGTTCTAAGCAGATCATGCACTTCAACTATATCCTTGGGAAATTGAGAAATTCACAGTTATTGATGGCAGATGATTTCACTTCTCCATGCTACTACTGAATCTGCTAGATTGGGGAAATTACTTTTGTGTTCACCACCTGGCTGTCACAAGAACCAAAGACTTTGAGATGTAGCACCATGCTATAGCTTCAACTAATCTGTCTGGAAACTTTCACAGATAGGAATTTTGGATTTTCAACAGATAGGTCTTCAGTGCTACACTACCAAGTGCTTTGGAAGCCAAACTTAGAGTGTAGTCATTGCTCTCTGTGTCATGTGATTTAGTTTTAGGTAGTCCCAAGAGAAGCAGGGAGTTGGACTTGATGATCCTTATGGGTGCCTTCCAACTTGAGATTGGTTTTGTTTCCAAACTGATTAACTGAGACACCAGAAACTTCTTCTTTTGAAATTTTTTGATCTGACTTAAATGTTGAAAAAGAAAACTTAAGAAGTTTTTTAAAAACGTGTACTGTAATCTAGTGTGTATCAGAGCATTTTTATTTGTTAAGAAATTAAGTTTGCAGATTGACTGTAAATAATTTTCCTTTCCTGGAAAGAAAGGAAAGATGTTGTTTTGTCTGTCATGTAGTCCTTCTTTGAGTGGTGTAACTATGAGTATCTCATACTGGTTTCTGCTTTTTGTGTTGTAGATTAGGGGTCCCAAAACTTTTTTGATTGTGCACCACATCAGTAAAATACTTGGAACATACACACCCAATTTTTATTTATTTATTTATTTATTTATTTATTTATTTCTGAATTGTACATTATTACTACCATACTCAAATATTATATGCATTCTAAAACGTGCACAAAAATAAAAATTAAAAATGGTAGGGATGAAGTAAGCAGTGGTTTTATGTTTTAAATTTTATTAATGGTGCAAAAATATTTTTTTCCCCGCACCACACTGGATTGCCTTGTGCACACTCACTTTGGAATCTGCTGATGCAGATAATCCACTTAAAGATTCTCAAAATACACAGCGATGTGGAAGCAGTTGGCACCTTAACTGCTGCAGAGATTTTTGTTCTGCCAGTTTTGATACTTCTGTTGAATTACCAGCCAAGCAATCACATTCTGATCCTTGCTGAAGACAATGCTGAAAAGGGAAAAAAAATCTCTGAAGAAACATGGATAAGTGGAAGGGTGGGAGGCAGTTAGGACTAAGAAACCTGACTCTCTGATGCGGACAAAGCTGCTGATGAAACTGTCTTGAAACAAGGAAACAGACTTGAAACAGGGCTGTACAACTGTAGAGGAAGCTATGGCGTCTCCTGATAACTGAGTCCTGTTAGTTACCAAGGAGTAATACTGAAGACCAAATGAAGTAAATCAGTGTACTATTGCTGGCCTACGTGATGTGCTGCTGTGCACAGGCTGTGTACTTGGCTGAGCTGTGCCCCTACGTCACGCTTAAAGGTTTAACATCTGAAGTGGTTCTGTTGTTACATCATGCCAAGACGTCAGAGGTAGCTGTGCCTGCTTTAGTGCAGTTTGCAAGCCATGTGATGACAGAACATTTACGTGGTTTGTGGGGAGTATGAAACCTGATGCTTCTGACCGCAGCTATAAAATGAGAGAACGCTTTTTCGTGTTTAGACCCTCTCACTGCATAGACACAAGGAAATATTTCACACACACCCACACCTGCCCCAGCTGGCATTTTGATCATGTTCTTTAGTCTTGTCATCAAGCTGGCATAAGTCAGCTGAAGGTAAAGCAGTAAACCTGCTTGGATTTTAAACATACAAATCACAAAAATACTTCAGGCTGATCTAGGAACATTGTGAGGACCAGGTTGATCTAGGAACATTGTGAGGACCAGACTTGGGACATCTTTTTTTTCTCATTGTCTACAGATATGAGTACCATATGTCACCAACATCTTATCCTAGGTTGGAGTGGTGCTGAGCTAGAGATTAGTGGAAGGGATGGATAGTGCTATCAAAATAGAAGCAAAGACTGAAGGGCATAGGGCTTTGGCACATCCAGGTGGTTGCTCTTACACAGTTGCTATGTGTGCACCAAGTTGGAAACACCAATGTAACTGGGCTTGTGTATGCTTTATTGGAAATCAGCCTGGTTAGAGGTTGCATGTGGTGAGTTAGGCTGGGCACACAGCACTGAACTTGCTGGATTCTGACTTCCTGTACTGGAACTTCCCTTTGCCTTCAGTTCCCTCCCTGTCAAATAAGAGCTGTATTTGCAGTTGTCAAAAAAGAAAACTCCAAAAACACTTGGCATATAGTACGTGGAAGAAATAGCAGAGGATCACGTGCATGTGTGATGCACAACTGATACTGAGATTACACGCATAAAACCTTTGCTTAGAAGTGGTCTTAATTGCCTGTTTGTGTGATCCAAAGTCACCGAATCAGAACAGCTTCACAGGTTACCAGCTTAGCAGGTGGCTGGCAGTAAGTAATAAATGTTCTTAACATGCTCCAGTTGCAGAGGAACATGTCTAATCATAAACAGAGAATTTGGGTAAAATATCTAGTGGCTATCAGATACCATGGATCACATAGCTGCTCTAATTGGAGTATTGTAAGTCATATAACAGTGTCTTAATTTACTTTCACACTTTAGTAATATTTAAAGCTTGCGATATTCTCAGATAATTGCTTAAATTTGTAGAAGAAAAGATATTAATTTACCTGTGCTTTTCTTATTCGTTTGTTTCAGATCTTAAATCATAAGCAAATAATTGCTTTTTGGATCAAAGACAGAAGAGACACTGTAAAATGCAGTGGTGAAGAAGCTGCTACGTTTTCCCTTGAAGCTCTTCCAAGAGCAGTGAAGTTAGCAGAGCTTCATAAAGAACCACTTTGAAGGCTAGTTGAGCAGTTTCCAGTGCCTGTTTTTCTTTTCTCAGAAGGGAGAGCCTCCTTTTCTAGTGTTACTGTGTGAAGATAAATAGGCTGAATCATGGAAAAAAACCTTTTGAATTGTTCTGTATTCGGTTTTTAGTGCTCTACTAACACAGAATGTAAGAGCTAAGGCCTAACTGCTCAGCTTTATATGCAATTTTTGATCAGTACTTTTTTATAGTCAGAAGAAAGACAGATCAGCCTTCAGCAGACCCAGATGGATGGAAGTTGCATTTTCTAGTCTTGGTTATCCAACAGGAATTCAGTGCTCCAGACAAAGCTGTCTCCTGGAGTTGGCAGAAGGCTGGCAAATTTATAATATCCTGACAGTGGTTCATTTTGACATTAAACTACATTGCAGTTTGTTGTTGCACTGGAACAAAGTTGCACTGCCATTAGCAGTGTTGTTTGTTTGTTTGTTTGTTTTTCTAAAGCTTTTTATAATGTTTGCACTTTTAGGTATTTTTTTATGTCTTATCTTTTGCTTCACATTATTCTAGAAGAATGTCAACCTACTTATCTGTAAAGAATAGTAATATATTTTAGATTGCTTGCTATTCGAAAGAAAACTTGAAAACTGAGGTCATGTATATAATGAAACTCAAAAGGAATCAAAAAGTAAAAAGGCCAGGCATGTACTAATGTTTTCAAAACATCAGATAATGAAGTGCTTTTCACTGCTGCTGCATGCTGGTTTTTTATGAAAGCTGAAAGCCATATCAGTTGATTTTGAACTTGGTATGTGTAAAGAATCACAAAAGTTTGACAATGGTAACCGGAGAACCCCTTTCCTCTTTCTTCTTGTTTCACTGCAACCGCCACTCTCGACCAGTCTGTCACCATCACTCGCACCGACAGGTTTTTTTTCCTCTCCTTTTATTTTTGGACTCAGGGGGACCACGTGGGGCACAGCATGGGAGCCAACAAACATCATTCTGTTCGTGCCCCAGGGTGCTGGGTTATGCACCTGGGTTTTTGTGGGTTAAAACCAATTGTTTGTCTGCAAATTGTATTTATTATTTTTATTAAATGGTAATTCTGACTTACAATCTCTTTTGAGTTGGGTTCATTTCTCCTGCCAGTTTACCTTTAAACCAGCACAAACTGCTGTGCATCCACTGCAGTGCTCCAGTCATACAAGCTGCCTCACTGTGTCCCTGTCACTACAACAATGTGTAGTTCTTTGAGCTCGTGGAGAGCTATATTCTGCCTGCTTGCTTTCCATGCTGCATGTATTTGTGCATGCATCTTCTGCCCCCTTCTGCCAATTTTTTTTTCTTTCTGAGGTCTGTTTTGCTTCTGTGACACTGTGCCCTTCGGACCTCTATCCTCTACTTCTTAACTAACAGTATGAGAAGGATCACAGGTAACTTATGGCCCTACCATGTCCTATTATAGGAAGAACAGACCCTGCAGAAAATGAGCTCTTTGCTTACTGCTACACATATCATTTAGGCATTTTACAGGAACTGTACTGCATTTCAAAAGGATCTTTTGGTAGGGCTAGATACCATACCTCTACTGTAAATATTTATTTGCAATTTATTTTTAAAATATGATGTAAAAAACGTTACATCTTTTTGTGATACATACATGCACTTTTTATTTAACCTTAGAAATCTGATCCCAAAAATATTTATATATAAAAAAAATTAATTCAGATTAAGATTATTTTGAAGTCCTTGTTGCTAAACCAACTGTCCTCCATTGCTCCCTCAGTGAATTTATCAGGATAATGCTGTCTGCTTCTTAGTAACTTTTTAACAAGTATCCACACTAAGATGTCCTTTGTCATGTGTATTGTGGTAAGAGTAAACCTGTACCTTATTTTCCTGTTTAGACAAAGGCTTGTTTTCTGTTATTACTGTGAGAAATAACAGTAAAAAAATGATTGTCTGGAGGAACTGTCTGAAATTGCTCCCAGAAACTGTACTCATTCATTTAATGGCCTCTCCATTCATCCTGTGCAATTTAATGTTAAACAGCAAGCAAATGTCTCACATAGAGTGTGGTTTTGAAAATTCCTTGACACCTGATACCACTGACATTGTTTCCAAAGCAAAAAGCAATGGCCTTCAAAAATAGTAAGCAGTTGTGGTTAATTAAGCACAGCTGCTGGAAGTCTTTGTTATAGTTCATGGAATATTGGAGCTTTGATAGAGTAGAAAAACCCACTTTTATGGCAGGCTGACATAAGACCAGGAACTACAGGCTCTACAGTTTCTCACTACCTGCTTGCACCCGTTCACTTTGCAGTGTCTGCTGTACATGAGAAATTTCTGGTAGAACTGTAGACTTTGCAGGTTTCAAAGCAACAGTGAAGGGTTTTTTGACTGTTATTTTTGGTTTTTGTGAGGGGTAGATTTGCGGGGTTTTTTCCTATAGGGATGTGAAGGCAGACATTTGGGAGAGTAAACTGACCTGACTTCCTGTTGTTTTTTCTGATTGCATTTGCAGTGCCATTCCCCGTGTTCCTCTCTTCAAATGTCTCCTGAACAATAAATAACTGAAGCAGAATAAACTTTTTTTTCCTGTGAAAAGCTTGTGTCCAATCTTATCTTGCAGCAAATGCAAAAATAGGCCATTTTCAATATCAGAAGCTCACTGAAGATGCAAAGAGTTATTTCTGGCCTGTGTACAACTTGAATCCAGGAAATGCTGACTGTATTCCAGGAAGTGAGCCTGCCCCCTGACATCCCTGAGTCCCAGCACATGCTGACGTGGAGACCTCATTTTTGCCAGTAAGAAACTCACAGGGAGTAGAAGCTGTTGCGAAGTGCTTGTGCTCACAAGACACATCCTGATTAATTCCTTGGTCCTGAATCTCTTTTCTCTATGCTAGTTTTAACCTACGAAAGTAGCGCCTACAGGAGATGCTGCTCTTCATTAATCCCAGAATAAGTGAGATCAGAGCTCCATTGTACTGTAGAAATGATTGTATGGATTTTAGGCATCAAAGTCAAACCACAGTCGTGCAGGCAGCTTTGTGTTGTGCTGCCATGCTCAGGCTAGCTTTTAGTTGTTTGCAAGCACTCTGTTCTGGATTTAGCAGTGCTAGCTGAAAAGTTGCACCTTTCACACTTGATCATTGGCTGTGCAGCTGTTGGGAATGATCTCTGACAGATTATAGTGTGAAAGCAGTCCTGTGGGTTGAAACAGCCTTCATCAGTGCCCAAGAGCTAACTTCATATGGAGCTACGTTGGCAGAGTTGTGAGGACTGGCTTCCAGGAGCGAAAAGCTAGGGACAGCAGGAACATCAACATGCATTGTGTTGCCTTTTGAGCAGACTTAGCTGTGCCTTAAAACCAGGCATTGATTACGCCTGGCAGACTGCAGGAAGTTGACACACACCCTGTGTGTCATGCCGCTGCAACCTAAGTTTGCAACGCTCTTCAAGCAGTAGCAGGTAATTTACTGACACCCAAGGCAGCATGGGGAAGGTGAACTTACTTTACTACCTCTGGGTGCAGTTTGAACTGTGGGGTAGTGACGAGGACATGAAACATTTCTATGGACCCTGACGAGCACCTGAACAAAATTTGGAGGAACTTTGCTATAGAGTTGACCTCAAGAGAACTTTCCTCCGTAAACGGTTGTGCTTGTGGGTGGACTTGACTGTGGGGCACTGTGTTGACCACTGTGGCTTAACTAGCGCAGCCATGAGAGAAATCAGTGTATCCTGTGCCCGAAGATGCATCCAGATTTCTACTCTGTCAAGTTTTACATGACCCAAGTATAAAACTTGGGTCAAAACTTGAGTATAATGCAGCTGCTTCTTTTGTTGGGTATCTGAGGATATGCCTGTGATCCCAAAACTTGTCAATTTTTTTCTAGCAACTATGCCTCTCTACCTAGAAAATAACTCCTAGCCTTATAAATCACAAGTTTCTTTCCCATTTAGAATGTGTTTTCCTCTTCTATCATGTCCAATTGTCTTTGGTTACCATTCCTCTTCACTGGAGAGAATCAGGATGCTTTGAGTATGCTTTTTGGATACTTGTTTGGTTCCTGGGGAACAGGGGGGAAAGAGAGTGTAGAGTTGGACCAGGAAGGCAGAATGGAGGGGAACTGGGTGATGAATGGTAGATGGATAAGTGCAAAGAAGGTCTTGAAATTCTGCGCAGAGTACTGTAAAACAGACTATTTTAGGGCTACAAGGATAGCAGAATAATAATACCAGAATGATCTTTTGAAATGCTTGCCTTATGCAGTAGGTTGTGTCTTGTAGTCCTGGCAACAGAGGAGCCATGCCTTTCCATTGGTATCAGCATTTCCCTGCTAGGTCTGGTTGAGAAATAGATTTTCAGAGGTTTCACTTCCAGTTGCGAGTTCTCAGTTTTAAGTGGGTGTTAAGCTAAAGTAAATAATTCATTTAACTAAACTAATAAAAAAGAAGTCCTTGGTGATGGTGGTGTCTGTTGTGTAAGCTGGAGGACTGTCTCAGGGAGACAATACTTAAATTTGAGTCAAGGAGCTTTCGATGCCTGAATGGAAGCCTGAAACTTTGTATGTTTGGGTGGCATTGCTCTGCTGGGGCAGGACTTAGATCCAGCAGTGTAGGGAATTACTCCCAGGTTCTTTCTGCTGTGTGGAGTGGGTAGTTTTCCAAGGAAGGCCATTGATTCAGAGATGAATCACCTATGGATTAGCTGTTTCGCATTTTTTGCATTAAAACCTATGGGAGGCAGGTTGCTGCTCGCTTACTCAGACAAAGGGCATTTAGGGAGTGTGGGAGTGGCTTGCACTGTGGAGTGGTTTGTTGTAGATGCTTTCAAGGCCAATTTTTTTTTCCCCTAAAGAAATTAGAAACTGACTAAGACATGCAACATTTTATCTTATCTTTAGGACATCAGAAAGAGGAGTCTGGACCCTTGGGGGAAATGATCTCTTTATGATTTAGGGTAATGCAAAGCCAGCAGGCAGGATGGGACAATACTTGGCTTTAATAAGAAAACTATGAGGAAGTGGCAGTGGGACTTTGAGGTTGAAGGCTTTCATGGCTGAGGGCCAGCCCATGGGGGTGAGTCACTTGTAACCTGTAAAAAGATGTTGTGACTCAGGAATGCTGTGGATCACGTTTCCCTTTACACATAGACTGATGGTGTTCTGTGCTTGTGTTCTGGGCTCTGAGGAGCCTTCTATTTCCCCTTTCCACTGCTTTTCCTTTGCTCCTCAAGAGCAGGAAGAGAAAATCTTTACCAGGGCACCACAATTTTGCCACTAAGGAGTTAAGCAGGTTCCATGCGGTGCTTTTATTGCTTAAGGTCCTTTCACAGCTGATAAATTACATCCACTCTGAAGCATGCCAGCACCTGAGAAATGTTTTACTGGCTTCCAGTGGTGTGGACCTGGTTGGTTCCTGTGGCCAACCTAGCAGGTAAGAAGGTCATGGAAAATAATACCTAATTTGGGACCACTGTTATATGATCCCCAAATAAATCAGTGCATGGAATGCCAACCTGACTACTGTTCTTAGGCTCCATCATGGCTCTGAATCACGAGTTTTGCTCAACAGCACTTGTTAATGAGAAAGTCCTCTGGTCAACTCTGCCGTATATTAACCAGAACTCATTTAATATGTTTCTTATAATCAGTATACTATCACAGCTGTAACATATATGGTGAATTGAAACACTGTAATCACTAGTGATATGCTCCATATTAATAGTTACTTATCATCTGGTTGTTTTTCAATTCTTTCTTTCTGAAGCCAAATAAATTATGGCAGAAGTTCTTTGTAGCGGCAAAATAAAACACTGAAAGATTAGAGATTGTTGAATTCAATCCTTTCTGCACTGTCTTCCCTTATTCCCCCATTCTTAAAATAGACTTTCCAGCAGATCGTGAAATTGGTGGTAAATAGTTCCTGCTTCAACATTTTGTTTGGGTTTTTTTTTGCATTAACTTTGTGTAGCCCCCTGGCGTTCTCTTTTGAGTATAACCTGAGATGTACTTTAAAGTAATTCACTTTCTTTCAGATGTTATAATGTCCACACCGTAGCATCTGGCCATTTCCCAAACAAATTTTCTGTGGTCTAAGGCAGACAGTGGTACTATCCCCTTTTTACAGATGGGCAAACTAGTGCACAGTGAGGTTATGGCCAAGTCTGCCAGATGTGTTCACTGATTAGGGAGTATTTATGACCGAGTCTTGGCTTTCCTGCATGTTTGTGTAGTCTTGGGGCCTTCATAAGGCTAAGGTAGAACTCTGTTCACCTTCAGTTGCAGCTACAAGCTACTAGCAAAATCCTTCATTGCACACATGGAGAAACAGGGAATGCACAAACTGCTTGGTATGACATTCCATGTATGAATTCTGTTCGAGGGAAACTCCACGTGTTTAGATAGCACAGAAAACAGAGTTCCCTGTGCTCTTGTTCTTCCCTTCTGCTAGAAACAGTGCATTCAGGAGAAAAGCTACTTATAAATGAGCAGTACGAGATGGTGCTTTGACTTGTTAGATGAAGGCCAATGATATCTGGAAATGATGTTCTTTGTGTGTGTGCAAATGTTTATGTTCTGTGTGTACGAATGTGTGTGCACATCTCTGTTTCATACACTGCTCGTACAGGGGAGGGAAGTATATACTGAAGAAAGAGATTGTTAGCCTCTTACTGTGCAGGAGCTTTTGGAGTAGAAATGGCTTAAGTTACTACAATATTTGCCAGGAGAATAGTCCCTGTGCTGGGCTGTGAAGTGCTTGGGGTCCATTTCCCCCAGATATAGCAGTCTCCACTGAGCTGTGCTGCAGTGGATGTGGGGAGGGGGATCCTCTCTTCTGCTGAAGCTGTAGCATGCTTAAAATCTGTGCAGCTGCTGGTTCAACACAGAACATTTGGCTGCTGTCTACCTTAAATACATATTCAACTGAATGTTTTGCTTTATGTACAGCATGCGGGAGCTCAAACAGCTTTACAGATAACATCCAATTCTTCAGAAAGGCATTTTAACAGCCTTACCATTGTTTCTGTCTGCCTGCCCACCTCCCACCTACATCTGCCTTGTTTATGCTGAGGATGTAAAATTTCAACCTTGCAGTTCAAGTGTGGCAAAATACCAAAAACATGTGAACAACGGGAAATCTCTATCTGAGGCTGCCTAACACATGGCACCACCTTCCATCAGTGAGAAAATATGGGTCCAAAAGAGAGTTTGCTCTACTGTTTTAGCCCCTGGAAGACTCATAACAAGGGATGCAACCCTTTGTCATTACCAGTCTTAGTAATTTTAAACTCCTCCCTTAGAAGTAGGGCTGTGTGTATGTGTTTGTATATAGATAAGTGTGTGTTGTTACCTTGAAAAGCTGTGGGCTTGAGGGGACATAATTCCTATCTTCTGATAGAACTCTATTTTCTTTCGCTCTGTAAATTCAGGCATACAAGATACACTACCTATTTTCTATTGTTCATATCTAAGTTGTCTCCAGACTCTCAGCTGATGATGAATTCCAGTGTAATACTTTGTTATACATCTGTGGCGGTGGCCTAAGAGTGCTACATTATATCTCTGAAGATAATTTCTTTGCAATTTCATCTTTTTTGTATTCATCATTTTATGAGCATGCAAGACACTGCCTCTGTTATGAGAACTGTTTCACCCATAGCATCATTTCTTTCTCCAGCACATCATAAGGATGGTAAAAGAACAGTGCTTTTAGTAGCCATTTCACCCAGCCTGCACAATAGCGGCATTGTTGGAATTTTGAGCATGATTCTGTATGTCAAAGGTATGAAAAATGTCAGACTTTCAAAAGCTCTAAGTGATTTGAGGTGCCTTATGTTCTTAGCATCCAACATTAGAAATGTTAAGGATCTTGATAGGAGTACACTGTAAAGAAGCTTAACTTTCACAGGGAATTGCATTATCAAGACAGCATCAGTTATACAAAAGTAATAAAGTAATCTATTACCTTGAGATTGGCTTAAAAATCACAAAACATCAAAGAGTAAAGAAAGATGAGAAACAGCATGAGGCTGGAGAACCGATAGAAATAAATAACAGACTGATACACTAAATTAGGACAAGCTTGTTTGCAGTGGGTGAGAACTTGGATGACAGCTCCCTGGCAGAAACATGGCAGAGCTGGACACGCAGCTCTTCCCTAGAAATGTTTTACTGAACTTCACTGGAACTTCGATGCCTGTGGAAATATTTCCAAGCACTTGTGATACGACTGGCCAGCAGGCACCGCTCTAGGATCAGCAATTGCTTGGCTGCTGTGGAATCTGACAAAGCTCCTCGCAGTCCCTTCCAGCTCCCTTTTACGGAGGAATGGTGTCGTGATAGCTCAAGGCAACTTCAAGGCACCAGTTCGGCCTGGAAAGTTCAGGCGAAGCCTCAAGGGGCTGTGAGCTGGGCAGTGAGTGTATTTACCTGCTTCCTGATACAGGGAAGGGGTTGCCGCAAGATTTACGCTTGGTTACTGCAAACAGTTCTTGGACATCTCCTGGGTTTCAGAACACCCAGGTATGGCAATGAAACATTACTGGCAGACAGTTTGACAGGTGGGAGGTAATTTTAATAGATCATTATTTAATCTTTAAAGAAAATAATTTGAACAGATTATTAATTACTCTCCAAGCTTGGTGCTTGGAGATTTCTGAAGGAGCTACCTCCTAAGAATTAGGAAAACAGATTTCCTGAGGAAAGGCTTTTGCTTACTGAATTGGATTTTAGCCCTTGAAGTATCCAGCGACTTGCAAACAAATGCCCTTGTGCAAACATGGTTTGTGTACCCCTCAGCCACACGACTTGTTGAATTACACATCTTTCAGTACAGCTGCAGTGCAATCCTGATCCCCTTTTCCCCTCTCCCACCCCCCACCCCCCACTCCCCCTCTTCCCTCCACCCTTCCCTCCACCTTCTCGTCATACAGGTTTTGATCCCAGGCTATTAAAGCAGTGCAAAGCCTGCATATTGCAGTCTAGCTGTAATTAAACCTCCTAACCACAGAATTAGCTTAAAAAGGTACAGCTGGAAATTACTGAAATTTTTCTTTACTGCGTTCTGGTCTTAGACCAGAGTAGGGGTCCTGCTGCCTCCCTGGACCAGGTAGGAGAGGGTGCTGTAGGAAGAGGGCAGAGAAGGGACGACTTTGTCAGCTAGAAACTGACTGAGTGACCTTTCTGCTTTTTGGACTGAAGTGCGACTGTTTCCTCTGTGTGCTGACATTTGCTACAGCCCTGTCCTTCTGCTGCTTTCTTCACCTCCGCTTCACTTTGTAACGGCCTTTTGTTTTGTTGGATTACTCCACCCCTCCCCATGCTCCTTCCCTTCAGCATCTCCTCTCCAGGGATTCCTCTGCATGAATCTGGCCAACACAGGAGGCACAGAAAGGACAGCCATTTCTCTGCTTTTGTTGCCTAGTTCTACCCATTCCCGTAGGTTGGGTCTGTCTTATTTCAAATCTCATGTCACTTATTGGCTTCTGTTTGAGAAGAAGAAGAAGGTATGAGGATCATTTTTCTTTTCTTCTTCCTGTGCAGATCTCCTGGGGTACTCAGAGTTTGACCTCTGTGGATTCTCACACCCTGGCTGGAGCTGGGGGAAAATCAGCTCTTGAACAGCACGTAATTTCTTATTGATATTTTGTGCGTCATTTTGTTACTGTGTTTATGCAGTTGTTGCTTGCAAACAGCACGTTGTGACTTTGGCTCAATCTCCCCTCTCCTCTCCTCCACCCCGTTCTTGCCCTCTTGTCTTTGTTTGGTCCTGATTTTGTCACGACCTAGACAGACTGGAGACTTTAAGGCTCCTGAAGACCTGCATTTCTAATGTAAGAAAACAAGTGGAAAAACGCTTACTCTTTTTCCATTGAAACCCAACGTCTCCTTAAGTCTCCTTATTACAAAGGCACATAGAGGGCATAAGTGACATTTCTTTTCCTTTGACGATCATCTTTAAGGGTGGCGAGGGGTGGAGCAGAGACAATTCAGTTGATAAATCAAGGAACCAAGATGTAGGATTCCTTATTTCTGCTCTTGAAAATCTTCTACCACTTGTTGGCTGTTTCACTTGGAGCTTGTCACTTACATATTTTTGTCAAAGTTTACCTAACTGTTAAAGTGTAGCTGTTGCACTTGCCTGCAGGAGGTGATTATGGAAAAGGTAACATTTCCCTTGAAGGCTGAGCTGCAGTAGATTTAATTTGCAAGTTGTTATGAAATGGTAGGTATTGTTTTACCTTCTTTCATCCACAGGCCGGGGGAACAGGCACAGTGAGTTCCAGAGATAAATGGTGAGCCAAATAATTACAGCCTGACTCCTACCAATGGTTTGAGGATTAATGGCTGTTTGTACAGCACTTCAAGGTGCTTAGCTGAAATGTGCTCTGAACTCTGGGGCATTTCAGGCTGCAGGTGATGGGTACCCCCAGGGTATGGCAGAGGTCAACACACAGAGGATATCAGATCTTTTGAAGCAGACATGCAGCTCCAGGAATGTGGATGGCCAGACTCATAGGGGAGGCTTGTTTTAGACCTGAGAAGTGCTCCTATGTAGAATGGGAAGGTGAGGGGGAGAGCCTGTTCCTTCAGGCTCACTGCTTTTAAGCAGATGTGGCTGTTTGAAAGAGAGACCCGAGGAATAACACATTCCATAAATGTTTCTCTAGCCATCTTTCTGGTCTTTCTGTTGATCAGCAGTGTCCCAGCTGGTAAGAAGTCAGTGCTCAGCTGTCACAGATAGAAGAAGAAAACAGCTTGAGCTGCCTTCTGATGTCAGCCAGAGCTTTCTCAGACTTCTCCTGAGGATCCCCTGGGTGACCTCCGTAGTGTTGCATTAAGCCAGAGCACCACATTTCACGTGCTTTTGGGGTTAATATGCCATGAATGACCACAACTTCTCTGGGCTGGGACATTTGCTGTCATTATCACGAGTGAGGAAACTTCTCTGTCGGGTGCCTGCAAAGTGTTGGAGTCCCAGCCTGGCTTTTACAACCCTAGAAGGAAGTGCTGAATGCATTTTTTTCTAATCTCACTGCAGAGATTTTTCAGAGGGGAGGCTGTGCTGTGGGAAGCAGTGTAAGATACAGAAGGATCCAGCCAGCTTGCACTTGTTTGACTACACAAGCAGCCTTCAAGGGCCAGGCACTCAGGGAAAGTTCTCCCTGTCCCGTGGTAGAAGCACATGCATTTGTAACGATCCTTGAGTGTAGCAGCCAAGGATGGTGCAGGAGGGAAGAATCTCTCTCTGGATCACAGGACCCTTGGAGTGGTGCAGGGAGCAGTTCAAGGCTCCCAGCATTGTCCAGAGCAGCAGATGTGGTGCTGTGTGACAAGGCTCTCCTGGCACTGAGGTACAGGGACTGTCAGGGGACTGACTATGTTAGCAACTGCAGTGGCCATGGCAAAATGGGACAGGACATGTTACAGCTGGGGCGTCTGTGCTGAACAGATGCAGGGAGTCCATCCCGAATCCTTTGCTACTCATACCAAATACTTTGCTACTGTGGTAGAAGGGAGCACAGTGTATCTCCTCTCTGCTATACAAGGTTTCAGATCATCCAGCACATCTACAGAACATCTTCCAGTCTTTTGTAGTCTTCACGTAAAAGGCATGACCTAAACTTCTGTCTGTTCAGTTCTCAGCCCACCACACAGAAGCACCGTACATATGGCTCTTCATCTAGTAGGAATGCATTCCTGGCGCTGAATGTCCCCTCCCTAGTATTTTCAACCCCCCTTTCAGGTTTGGAGATTACACTGATCCATGCTAGTTTGTAGCTTGCTGAATTGGTCCTCTTTGCAGTATGTCCAATATTTTCCTGCTAAAAAGTCTTTTAAAATTGCTGTTTATAGTCAGGGACCTCATCAGTGTCAGTATTGTCCATCTCGTTGGGGAGAATATGCTGGTAAACAGACCTGTCATCTGATCTTTGACAACCTTTTTTTTTTTTCCTCTTTGAAGCTTTGAGTCCTGGTTACGGGTAATGCTGATAGAAGTGTCCATTCCCACCATCCCTGTCTCTGGAGAGCAGCATTCCTCCGAAGAGGAATGAAGGGCCATTGGAAATACTAAGCATCATTTTATTATGACCTTTACAGAGACAGTGGGAGAATGGAGGAGGAACACAAGGAAGACAATATAAAACCACGCAGGCAGTGCTTAAGGTAGAGAGTACAAACTCAAAGAGGCTCACAGGCACAAACAGAGGGGAGGAGAGGAAGAAAGATGGAAACAGGAGACTGAGCAAGACAGGCAAGGAATGGCAGAGCCATCTTCTTCCAGTTTATCCGGGGAGTGGCAGGAGCAGACCTGGGGCTCTCCATCCATGAAAAAAACCTAGCCTTCTGCTCACCATTCTCCCATTTTCCTGAAATCTCTGCTTTTGCTCCTCCAGGCAACCATTAATCTAATATTAAGCCCCTTAACCTCTCTAATTGTTCTCTTTCAGTGTCAGCTGGTTTCCTATTAACCTTTCAATCTCTCAGTAATGCAGTTACTTCTGACTCCAGCCAGACCCGGCTCTAAAGCTTTACCTCCGGCAGTGAATTTTCCAAGCTTTCACTTTTTTTTCTCTTTCTTTTCGGTAATGATTATTACTGCTGTTAAGGAGCCAGTTTGAACCAGCCTCTAAGTGCACAGGGCTGAACCGGTTGGAGTCTATAAATAGCCCTTCACTAACCTTGCGCCTTATTTCATTAAGTTGATTGGCTTCCCTCTCTCCACTTCACTGCATCTCTGTCTCTCTCACCCCTCTCCATTATTGATGCTGGTTCTTTTGTTGCTATCTGAGACACCTGCTTGTTGATAGCAGGGTAGAGCAGGCCTAGGTTTTTCGCTCCTGAACAAAATAGTGTTGTTGCTGGGGAAGCATCTCGAGTTTCATAACAGGGGGAAAGAAGAGGGTGAGGCAGGTCTGACACAGCAAGTCGGAAAACGTCCACACCATGCAATAGGAAATTGCATGGCTGAGTACCAATCACAGGGACAGAGTTTGCCACCCATAGCCTGGGTTTGTCCTGTGACACTTACTACAGTTATACTTGAATGCAGTCTCTTGTGCAAACCTCGTTGTGCTATATCAAAGCCAAGGCATCTGTGCAAGGGCAAATGGCACCGCTGTTCAAATCAAGCAGACATACAGTACCCGCAATGCAATGTGAACTGTCTGCTGTGTCTGAGACCAGTCTTCTCTGACATCACTAATCAATATAATACTGCTGCTTGACCCTGCAACTTAGCAGAGTGTAGTTTGCTTCACTGACCATCACCATGTCTCAGCTCAACAGTGTTTTCATGCTGTGCCTCTCCTAATTTACCCACTTCTTTTAGTGCTGATGCAGTTCCTGAGCTCTGCTCAACCCTGCTTGCCTCTCTGCCTCTCCCTAGGGTCTGTAAACTGGTCCTTTTTTTCCTTTTATTTTCAAAATACAACAAATGTTTGCAGCAAAGACTGAGTTAAGCACTTGCATACACTGACCTGAAATCTCTGAGGTCAGTGCAAATCACAAAACAGAGCTCAGCATCACAAGGCTCTGACTGAGTGGCACTTGCAAACTGCTCATGTGCAGCGATGCAGTGGGGCAGAGCATCTGCCGGGACCCACAAGTACTGGGGTGCTATTGCAGTAGCATAACAGGCTTTGTTTGGTGGATTCAGCAACAGCAGTGGCTTCTACAGGTAAGGAAACACTATCTGATTGCAGAAGAGCTGGGATCAGGGATCCAGTCATGCCTCTATATTACTCCCTGAGGAGGGGCAAGTTCTTTCCCCACGAAGCCTATTTTTCGCCAAAGAGAGAGATTTAGAGGAAACTTTTCCAATATGTGCTTAGGCTGACGTTTATAGCCCTTTGCTTCAGCTCAGAAGGATTTGTGTGTCTAAAAGCTCTTCTGTTTTTTTTCTAGCAGTATCATTTGTCTAACACCAGCTGTTACCTTTCCCTGAGAGTCCTGCCTCTAAGTCAACAGCAACTTACCAAAATAATAGGAGCTATTCTCTTCTGCTCTCTATGCAGCTCTGTGTGTCCCTACTTGCTCACTTACTGCTATTCCTTGTTGTTGGAAGGGCAGATTCTGGCAGCAACAAGCCTTTGTCTTATTTTCTGGCAAACAACCTCGGTCTGCAACAAGGCAGGAAAGACAAACAGTGAAGAAATGAGAGCTGGTTAAGCTGGGGTTAGAGGAGAAGGTTAACTTCTGGTGGCTTCTTTTTTTCACCACTGAGTTTGACAGGGGAAAGGTTTTGTATAGGCACTGCATGTGCGGAAAGTACACTCCCTCCACCCCCTCCAGGACAGGTGGCAGCTGGCATTCGCACCGGTTTAATAATACAGGTTCTCCAGAATGGCTGTGTGCTCATTTTCCGTAGCTCACAGCCTCCTTGCCTTCATGCCTCGCCTCCTTTGAAATCCTCGTGCCTCACCTTTGCTCCCCAGGCACCCAGGTCTCAGCAGGACAAAGGAGCCTCCCTGCGTGATGCAGTGGGACCCCAGGGTGGTCACTGGGGCAGTGCCTCCCTCCCTGCCTGCCCCTCAGCCCTCACAGTGACCGCTTTAGTTGCCGTGAGTTATGGAGAGAGCTCAGGAAACTTTTCACGTTGTGGCTCTGAGTGGCTCAGGGTGAGTGGGTTGGTGGCTGAGCCAGACTCTGGCCCTACTCATGAAGGCTGGGCTCCAGCCCAGGATATTGCCCATCATTTCTGGTACGAAGAGGAGGTCCAGAGGCCTCTTTGTTCCTGCTGAACAGGGACAAAGCTCCTGAGGTCAGTCAGCACCTGCTAACAGAGCCCCAGAAGAGTGAAGGGTGCAACTTGGCATAAAGGAGAACTCAGGATCAGAGTCAATCTGAGTACCACTCTCCTACACACCACTCACATGCTGTCACAGTTTGGTGGCTGCTCAGAGCCCTTTCAAACTTTCTACCCCACCTGCCCTTCAGGGAGGGGTCCCATGCTGCCTCTGGGAAAGCCAAAGCCTATGGAAAGCCAATTTGACTTGCTAGTGAGCATGCTGCCCTTCTGTAATGGGCACTATGCTGTCCCTAGATGCTGGGAGAGGGGAGCAGGACTGATCTGTGCCACCAAAGCCTGGCAAAATGGTGGCACCTGTTTACAGAGTGACATGGTCTGCCTACTGAAAACTCTGCCTTTCAGTGAAGGTGACCCAGAGTCCTGTGGATCAGAACACATACTCAGAGGGGAAGTTGATGGGAGATGTAACTTCCATTGCAAAACAACTCCTGATTTTTTGGTCTGTATTATGACAGGCAGATGGTATCAGACCCTTTGTTAGCCACATCCCATTTGCCCATTTTCCCTGGCTTCTATGGTCAGTCCCATGTATTCCTCTTCCCTTGGGAAGCTTCCTAAATATTTATCCCAGTGATCAATCATATGACCCTACTGTAGCAATGTGATACAGCTTTAGTTGTGCTAATCAGCTTAGCTTGGGCCCCTGACCCCTGTCATCTTATTTTAGGAAAAAACTTTACACAGTGCCTGGTAAGGGCTGGTCAGTCCAGAGGATTTAAATCCAAAGTGAGAAATAGCAACACAGACTTTTGCTTTTTTATTTTGTAGCCAGAACTCAGTTTACCATTATTCTGATTTGTCATTTCTCTAGGAGGAGTTGAGCTTTGAATAATAGACAAAAGTTTCAATTGCATGGTAAAATATTTGACTCTTTTGACTCTTAACAAAAAAACACCCTAGATAGTAAATCGTGAGTGCTTTGCCTGAAGAACTTAAGAGATGCTCAGTCATCCAAATTCAGTGGACACTGAGTCACTTCCCTCCTTTCTCCTCTGAGCTCTAAATGAGGTCTTTTCATGCAAAATGGGCTCTACAGGAAAGAATAGTGTCTGGTGCAGGGGACTGGAAACATTGTCTTGAACCTCTGGGGGTTTTGTGTGGAAGATATCAGAGGAAGTTGGATCTAAAGAGACATGTATTCTTGGAGTTATTTTTTTCTCCACAGAGAGACATCTCTACTACAAAGCACCAGGAAAAGTCAGAGATGAATGAGCAACCCAGAGCAGCCACGACCCCAGCTCATCAGCTGGCCAGCCACTCCTGCTGGTGGGAGAAATTATGTTGATACCTGAGTCTCTTTCCAATGCTCTGGGAGCGCAGTGAGAGCCCTACAGACATTATATGAAAACATGAACTACACCATGCATGTCTATAATAAAGCAGGAGGAGCCTGCTTTATTATAGACATGAGTACTAACATCTCTCCACTGCATAATCTCTGAAGGGAACAGACTGGCTTTGTAACGGAGAGGCAGATGAAGGCAATTTAACCATACTGAGGGCAAATTAACTGTACTGGGGTAAAAAAACAACTGGAAATATGTTGTTGTGTAAGAGGAGGGTCTGGCAGAAACTGAGCACTTTCTAAAGCCTGGGAACTACTACCAGTGGTGACTTCTGTCATCAGCCCTGCCAGTGAATGCCCAGTGGGCTGCCAGGGCAGGGAACATCTTCAGACCCGCCTGAGGACTTTCCCAGCCTAGCAGCTGAAGTAGCCTAATCTCCTGAGTTTCTGAAGCACCATCTGGATGCAACAGGAAGACCTTCAAACTCTGTTTGCCACATCTCCAACCCTTCCCCCTCCCTGTGAATCATATCTTTGAGTCAGTTAACCATCCTGCTTTCTCAGCAGATGAAAATGCTCATTTTTAGCATCCCAAGGAAGACATGGCAACTGCCCAGGTATAGTAGCAGACTTTGAACATCCTCAAGGTTTTGAACTTGTGTTGTCCTCTTGACACCCATGACTTGAATATAGTCTGGAACTGATTAACTTGGTTCCTTCAATCTCTGGAAGGGAATGTTCTTTCTGCAGTTAAATATTTACTCATCATTGCACATAGACCAGGCATTACAGGAGCCTGGGCAGCATTTACATTTTCCCCCTATCAACTGAAATTAAAAGGATCATCCTCTAGGATTTTAGTGCTGCCACTTCCATCTTTGCTGGTAGTCCAGTCGTGGCCTGTTCAACTTAGCTATCCTGTTAGCTTCAGCAACATTCCTAAACCATGAGATTTGTAGCCCATGCCACAGGGAGCCCACGTTGCACATCCAACAGATTCCTCGGTTCCAAAGTACATGGCATGAATCCCATTTCTGAAAATCATTTGTCTCTAGCACTTACAAATGCCTTTGCATGGCATTGCTCTGGGAGAGGCTGAGCTCCCCCCTCCCCAGTATTCCACTGACAGAAGGACTTTTATGGTAAAAGTAATTTCTATCTTAGGTAGCACCACAGTGAAGTGGTTAAAATGAGAAAATCTGAAACACTGGTAGGAACTTTTAGAAATAGTGGAGTATCTTCCCACCAGTTCCTATCTGCTGTAAATGCTGGGGTGTGTACCTCTGACATACCAGTGTACCCAACAGCTACATATCACCACTCTCCACTGCTGCCCAGCATCAGACTGCTCTGTCCTGACCATGGCAGGCCAGAAAGAACTCTTTGCCAGCCCCAGGACTGGGTCTGGCCCCTGGGACACCAGCAGGTTGACACTGCTGGATCTGTGGCAGGGAGTGAAGAGAAGCCAGGAGGTGTTTTGGCTCTGCTCCTTGCTGAGTAAACACGGGAGCTTTTGCCTGGGAATAGGTGTAGTCCCTGACCAGGGTATTGACGGCAGTGATGTCCCTGTTGCTCCTCCTGCAGAAGGAGTCTTCTGCTTCCTCTGGCTCAGTCAGGGACTCCTTTTCTTTTTTTTTCCACTGCTATGGCACCCGGCTGTTAGCTTAGCATTTCAGTCACCAATGACAGCAACCAAAAAATAATACCACTGTACTCAGTTAATCCATAGGAAAATCCCAAACCGGCACACAAAAGGTGGAGATGGTGCTCACGCATTTTCCCCCAAGGGCCTTAGGCAATGGAAATTTTCTCAAGCTCCATTCATTAACAAAATAGATGAGCAGTTATGTAAGGTCACGTGAGGAAAGTGGTTGGTCTTCGGTCAATGAAAGAGTTAGTCACACATCATCGAGCTGGATGGCCCTGGGAGGAAATGTGGAGCTGCTCTTTGTGTGTTCAAGGACTGAAGAGGGAGAACTTTAGCTGTAATTCCTCACTACCCCCTGAGCTTGGGCACCACCTTTACAGACTAGGCATTGCAGGAGGCATGTGGTGGTGCTAACCAAAGAATAGGGAGTTGAAGTCTGTTGAGATCCTCCCCACTTTCCTCTACCCAAATACTCAACTCTCCTCTGAAGGAATTAAGCAACCACCTGCTGATTTTAGGGTGCAAATGTGCTTTTGTGCATCCCCCAAGCTGGTCTGCTCTGGAAGCACTAGAGAACCTAATAAAATTCAGTGGTGACAGGGATGAAAAAAATCTGTAATAGGGCTCTCAGGAACTACTAGAACATTACTAGAACATTCAGCTGTGGAAGATTTTCAGGGATCCCTGCTGAAACTTGCCCATTACCAAGGTGGATTGGACTGTTGCCTCTCCCACTTTGAATCAAAGATGATGGCATCATGTGGAATTTCACTGGGGCTGACTGTAAGAGAGAAGATTGGGATCCGCATTTCAGTACTCAGATGTGGTCTGGAATAATATTCTCCCACTTCTCACTGGCTCTCATCCTCTCCCCCTGTAGCCCAGGGGGCTGTAGTGAGGAGTCCTCCAGTCCTCTGAATTTGGGTTACTTTGGCCCCTTGGCTCTTCTTAGCTTCTGCTTTGAGGTTTGCAGATCTGACTTAGAGAATGGTGTCTTGCGGAAGACAATGAAAGCAGCTTTGTTCACTCTTGTTTGCTCTAATCCCTTGATGCTGAATAACCAGCTTCAACCTGCTTGTGTACTTTCACCTTGCAGCCGGTCTCTTGAAGGTCATTTCAGACCATTGGACTAGCAGGGCAGCAAGGCTTGGCTGGCAGCCTACACGGGACGTGGAGCAGCAGTCACCTGGCACAAGCTATCAGTAGGACTCATGGCCTGATGAGTGCAGAGGAGGCCTGGAAAGGAAACTCATGTGGGGCAGGTAGGGAGGATGTGGCTGTCGGGTTGTACCCAAATCATAGTTCGATGCCTGAGGGCTGGTACTAAGGTGTAATCCTGCAAACCAAAGTCCCTCCTACATTCTTTGGTCTGCCCCCAGTGCTGAGATTGTGAAACCCTGGAAACCTGCTGTGGAGAGGACACCCTAATCCACCTGAAACCATGGAAACGTGCTGTGAGGAGGGCACCCTAACTCATTCAGGTGGAGCTGCAGTGCAGGGTACAGATTCAGTCCTCAGTAAAAGCCCAGCTGTCTCCCTGAGCAGATGGTTTCCAGGAAGAGCCACATTCCTGACTGTGAGGAGCTGCAAGGACCGTGTATGGGATATGCCTTAAAATAGACAGAGGTATAGGAACAGAGTTCAGGTCCCAGGCAGAGAGAACTGGATGGCATCTCAGGCATTTGTTCAGCAAGGAAAGTGCTGTTAAAACTACAACTGCCTCAGCCTTGGCTGCAAGTGTCCCTGATAAATCTGGGGTTGTTTTCACTTAAGCAAAGGATTCTAGTTGAGATTTTTTTTTTCTGATAAATTCCTTTCTGCTTTATTTTTCTCTACTTTTCTGAAAACCAAGCTAAGGGGGTAATAGATTCCCCCTTTCCCAAAGGTTTGAGATATTGTGTAAAGAGATGTATCTTGAATTTGGAGAAAAAGCTAGTCTCTAAGTTTTCAAAGAATTGATATCTTGCTAGTGGAAAGAAAGGCCTTTTTGAAATATTTTTGAAATATTTTATTTCAGTAATCTTAAAATGGTCTATTTAGAACCTTTTCAATATATCTAGCCTTCTGTATTTGAACAACTAAGTATTGTAAATCTGTGGTGAAACTTTTTTTCTTAAAAAAAAAGTCTAAATACTTAGAAAACAGATCCCCTCAGCAGTATTTCAAGGTGACAAGTTCTTTGAAAGCATCTCTTCCCCAGAAATTATTCGATTGTGGGGAACCAGCATTAAAATTTGAGAAAAATTTGGCAAAAAATTTCCAGCAAATTCTCATAAAACCTGTATCTTTGCACTGTAAAGCAATTCCTGGCCACTTGCAAACCAAACAGTGGTAGACTGCAAGATGGTGCTTCTTGTTGGTAGCAGGAGAACTGTTAGATGAATTCTGGCTTCCATTCTTATTCTTGCTACGTAGTTCAGGTCTGCTCTTTGAAATAGTTGCTATCTGACCCCTGTTGAAATAATACACTATAGTGTCTGATGTTTTGGTAAAATACTCAGGGTGTGCAGAGTCTGCAGAGTTTGAAGAGTTGTTGGGACAGCACACCTCAGGTAAGAAGACCCCAGCACTAGTCAGGGCACAATATCAGTGAGCAGAAGGAGAAATCAGTTTTTCCTTACTGCCCACCTGCTGCTTAGCTCTCCAACCAGCACAGCCTGACTGCCTTACAGTGTCTGCTGGAACGTGTGACACCAGGAGAACATGTGAGTTAATTATTAAACAAAATGGAGTCATTATGCCCTGTGTCACTGCTGTTCCTCACATAAATCTGCTGCACAGTAGACAAATGATCCTGTGCAATGAGAACAAAGAAACCTTTTCAGGATGAACACATTTTCCTCTGCTGGAGAGCTGCTCCCACTTCACCTCCCTGGAGCTAGAAGAGTGATGCGCTTGGTCTCCATAAAGGTGGGGGGTTTGGGAAAGACAGATGAAAGTGATACAGAGCCTCACGGTACTGATTTCCATGAATAATCTCTCCAGCTGTTAGACTAGGTTTGGAGCCATTTCCTTTTAGAGAATACATTTCTACTAGCAACACTTCAGAGTCTGGAAGGAAATATTTTAAAGTTACCTTTGGCATTTCAAGGCTAGCACAATTTCCACCAAGCTTTCCTTGAACGTCTAGATAAAATATTAACTTCTGGATGAGGTACAGAGGCCCTGCAGGCTGTCAAACAGCAGCATAGTTAAGGAGACAGATTCTGACACAGAGATGGTGAGATAACATCCAATACTTTAAAACCCATCTTTGATTAGTTTCACTTGACTGACACACAAGGAAAAATGAAGACTTAGAGGTAAGATCCACAGATGCCAACAGCCAGAGAAGGAGTCCTCTTAGCTGAAATAGCTGGTCACCTCAGCTCTGGAAGGGGATAATAGGGAGCTGGTCTGGTTTCTCTGCTGAGAAGCCTCTCTGAAGCTCCTTCTCTTACGCAGTGGGAGAAGGGTCTCCTCTGTGGCTGCTAAGCCTGGCAGGCTTGGGAGACCTAGGAAGGGCATGTGCTGTGGTAAAAAGAGTGTGAGGGCTGAGTCTCCAGCAGTGCTCCGGTGTGTCCACAGGCTGCAGGAAGGCCCTGGTTGAGGGGTAGGAGTGCAGATGCTGGCAGTGGGGTAGGTCAGGCCAAGGGACACAGGTGTATCGTAGATGTTTGGCTTGTGTCCATAACGTGGTGTTCAGGAACTGTGTGGAGACAGAGGCCCGAGTGTCTGCCTTTCACCTCTCAGCATAATAGCCCTGTGGAGGCAGAGCAGGGCAGGGTGGCTGGGAGGAAACAGATGGGCTACACTGGCTGTTTCCCTGGGAATTTAATTCCTGAGGATCTGTGCTCCAAGCACTTCTGCAGGCAGCCTCTGTACTTGACAGGAGGCATTATGCTGTCCCTCTCCTCGCTGGCCAGTGCCAAGCTGAGCTGGTCCTTTGCTGCCCTAGTCAAAAACGGCAGACGTTTTGGAAGGAGTCCCTCCTCTTCGCCACGTGCTGTAATAGCAGGGAAACAGAAACATAGAGGTCCTGTGACCTAGGCAAAGCCAAAAAGCAAAGGGACTGGCAAGGCTGACCATGGCAGCCAGGACTCCTGCCTCCTGGGAGACAGCCACTGGCTTACAATATTACTTCTCTGAATGTTGTTTAAAGGGACAACACAGAGCACACGCTTGCTCCTGCTGGGCTCAGTCAGCTGTGTTTGTGGTGGCTCTTGCTTTTCTTCAAGAGTTTACCTTGGCTCTTTCCCTACTCCTTCACTGGCACCCTGTGAAAGGACTGCAGTGACCCTGGTCCCCTGGATGCAGAAGGAGGGCCTGGAGTAGACTGAGGAGTCAAGAAATGTGCATGCTCCAGAGCTGGCTAGCTGTGCTTGCAGTCCTGCTGATGCCCAGCCATGACTGGATGTGAGGCATGTAGTGAGGTCCTGTCCCACTCCTTGCACATATCGCACACTTTAGCGGTGCTGTGCTGTGTCCAGCTCCTCCACCTGTGACCCACGGGCTGCACAGGGTGGCTCAGCTTGCCAGTAACCTCTTGGCTGTGTTACTGGGCTTCATCTCCTGTGTGGTGCTGGCTGTCGCTGTGTGTCTGATGAGGCACCTGCTTCATTGATGGCTCACACCTCCAGAGTCACCCGGCCATATGTTGCCTTTGCTTCAGGGATGCAGATGCTGTATGAGAGCTCTGCAGTAACCTGAAAAGAATATTCAGCGGGCTGCTAAGGAAAAGGAAAGCTGGTGAGAAAAGGAGTTGACACCTGGCACTCCAGGGCTGTGTGGTCCATTTTATCACTGACTCTCCTTCACACTGCTTCCCCATCCCCTTCTCCAGATAGCATCAGGGGGAGATGGCATGAAGGGCCCTATGTCTGCAAAGACTGGGGAAAGCCTGGATGTGAATAAAAGGCACAGCTGAAAGTCTGGTCTGCTTCAGGGTGACTGCACTCTTTCATTCCTCCCTGAAGCAAGCAAGGGCATATCCTTTCACAGGAAGCAGGGGCAAAGCCCACTTCCTTGCCTATGCTCTGATTTGGCTGGATGTGAAATAGCTCCAGTTCAGGGGAGACATAGGTGTAAAAGACCTGTGACTGACTTGAACCCTGACTCTTGATATCTGTAGTTTACCTACTTTCTGATTCCATATGTTTACTGTTAGCATGAGCCATAAAGGAGCTTTCCTCTCTTTTTCCTCTCTGTCTTCCTCTTAACAGCACAGAGGCTGTGTGTCACCAACCAGTTCTGGACAAGAGCTAGCTACAAAATGTGTTAAATGAATGTTAGTCCTCTATTTCCAAAATCGGCTGACCCAGAAAGCTGCAAGTACACACAGGAAAATCCCATCTACTGCCTTCCCCATTGGGATTTCTTGAGAATCCAGCTGGCTGAGGGTAGGAGAGCAGGCTAGTCGCTCTCAGGTCATTCTGGACTGGTTCCCAGTGACCCTCTGAGCTGTGCATCTCCCTTGTCTCCCTGCTTGTCAGAGTCTGGATCTAACCCTTGCAGAGGGACAGACACCCCTTTGTAATCAGACAGCCTGTCTTGACTGCCTAGAACCAGGACCTCGCAACTCAGTGCATTGTGGACTCAGCATCTCCACTATGTCATGTCCAAGCAGCTTCTCAGGACAGCTCTGCACCAAATATTTGGCATCCCAGCAGGAGCAGAGTGTCATGTCACATGTCATTTCACTTAGGTTCAGCTTAGCCAGAAGTCACTGTTCAGAGATGGATTATTTTTAATTAGAAATGCAAGTGAATCTAGTTCCTTGATAGGGTCAAGTAATAAAGAAAATACACATTATGAATTAGGACAACTCTTTGCAGAGAGAAGTGCCTGCAGGTGTTCAGGACTTTAGCTAACTCATGAGTCTGACTTGTCTGTGCTCTAAATCAGGACTTAAGTGGCAAGAAAGGTCCGAGAACTTCATCTCCCCTGCCTCTGGTGTTAAAGGTGATTGAGAAGATAGCAGGAATATGGATACTGGCTCTGGGCAGCCAGCACCTTCTTCTTTCTAAAGGGGACTGGACAGACCTTTTTCACTTGCTCTCTGTAAACCTTAGCTTCTGTAGCCATTGTGATGGGAAATCACACAGAATTAAGTAATTTTGTCTTCCCTCCTTCCCAAAGAACCTTTATTTATCGTTTTTACTTTACACTGTGACTTCAGGATGTTATCCTGAATTCTGATGTTTAAGTTTTTTCCCATGCTTGCAGCCTCCCTGTAACCATACAAGTTAGAGATTAGTAGATACATATCACAGCAGGGGATCTGGCACAGTGCATGTCTTTCTTCCTCTGCTTGGAAAGAGCAGGGACAAATATTAGTTTGAGATGAAAGAGAATGTCTTCACTTTGTTAGGAACAGGGCACTGATAATGGCTCTGCCTCACATGCTTGGCTAGCCTTGTGCCATACCCTGGGAGGCTGCCAAACTTGAGTTCAGCTGATCCCTTGCTATCTGCAAGGGAAGGCAGAGCCAATGCCCACTCAACGGGACTTTGTCCTCCTGATGGCAGGCAGCTTATGAAACGTCAGCCTTTGCGTGTGCTGGCATGGCAGAAAGGCTCTGGCCCTCACAATAGCAGTGTTCTCCGTGGGCTCAGCTGGGAGAGGCTTGCACGAGGTTAAACTTGAGTACAGGCAGGTTTAAAGCACTTTTCAGCAAGAACTCATCAGTTATTGGCAGTGCCCGAGGCAATGACTGCACGTGTAATGGGCTTTCCACAGCATGAATATATGCATGATGGTGTGTGCATGCACATATAAAATTGCATGCAAATTCTGTTATGTGTAGGTTAAAAGCCATAGACTCTAACAGCTTTTAATAATCATTCACTACTTTTTATATATTCTGTGGATGGGGCATAGGGGAAGGCTGGTCTTGTCTTATGGAGGACCATACTATCCAGACACTGCGGCTTGAGCTGTTGCTATCAGTGGTGTTTCTTCCAGAGCCCTGTTTGCGTGGAGCACACCTTTGCCAATGCCATTAAGTCTTTCCTGTTCAGAGATGTTTTCAAACTGTAAGAAAATCCTGTTCTCGCTTCTGCAGTCCTTTCAAAGGGTGGGTTAATTATTCCAGTGGTGCCTTCACGTTCGGATCTGCTGCTGGCAGGATCAGGTACATCTTCTGAGCACACACTGGCCTTATGGCTACTTGTAAATGAGGGTTAATAAGGAGGTGGGGCTCTAAGGAGTGTACTCTTGTTCCTTACAAGATCTGAGCTGGGAGACTTGCCTCTGTGCTTCATTTTCACTAGCTGCTTGCAGAGGAGGTTCTACCTTCAACCTGATTTGAGAGAGCAGGACAGGATGCTTGAGGGAGCTCTCTCTGGCTAGTAGGAAAGTAATTCACCAGTGTGACTATGGTTTCCCAAGCAATCTGCTCTTTTGTTGAAAATCAAACTAGCTGACATAGGCAAGGGGAAATGTTTGTTCAGTTTGAGATCAGAGGCTCTTGTTTTGAAAGCTCAGTTTTATCCTCAGTCCTAACTTCTCTCCATACAGCATTAATCACTTGTCTGGGAACGGAGGATTTGAACCGTCTCCAGAACTATACAAGCAGATTTGGTGGCTGTCAGTAGTACTCTGTAAATAAGTCCCAGCAGGCAACTGTGTAAGTAAACAGCTTCTTTGTGAGCACCAATGCCTTTCTCCACAGTTTACGTAGTGCAACGGAAGGGCTCTGTTAGCTTTTGCAGGGGCAGTCTGAGCACCACACACAACTGGCAGGGATGACCTGCAACTTCCAAGTGACAGTTTTACCAGCCGCTTTGCTGCAGCTCAGCAAGAGCAGGATTTATATCAGGGAGCCAGGAAACCAGCTGTGTTGCAGACACAGCTGTGACATGACATCATCTTTGTCCCTTGGTGCGTATGTGTTTCAACATAGGCTTTAATTACACAAGCGTGAACTCACCTTACCTACAGGACCACATTTCTTACAAAGCAGTTTGTGCCTGCCAGAGGAAAGGCATGGTTTTAGGATGAGTGAAGGACAAATTCTCTTTTAATGCTTCATGGTAGGCTTCTGAGGAAAGACATTCTGATACAACTGAGAGTAGCACATGCCCTGAAACCTTGACAATTTATTTGAGTGTTTCCCTTAGAAAATTATATTTTTATGACCATTTACATAGAATATTTCAGAAGTTTTTTTGTGCTCACATGTGTGTGGTTGAAAATGTAGAGAAAAGAATGCATTTTCCTTTGAAAGTGTTCATTTCTATTAAAAGGCTATTTTTCTGCTAAGTAATATTTGTTGTGTTGGATTTTTTTTTCCACCTGGACAACATTGCCTAGACCTCAGGGGCCTGATGCTATCAAGCAAGACTGAAATTATTGAGCCACCAAGGATATAAATAAATGCCTCTAAATGGCTTAGCTCAATGGCCTTTGCCCTTCCTGGGGGATGGAGCTCTTCTTCCACCAATATGATTAGCAGAGGAGATTGTGTATTGATTAATTGTCCAGACTCATTTCTCATTAGCTGGCAGTAGCCTGTGATGCGTGACCTTTTCCACCCAAGTCAAAGCAGCACATTCTACTTCCTAGTGATTGGGTGCCCAAATCCTTCAATCTCTATGGTCCATGCTATCAGATTTGATAGCTATCTCATTGAAGGTAAACAACCTCGCATCCTCTTTCAGGATGCCTCTGGGACAGAGCTAAAACTGCCTGGCAGGCAGGGGGGGAAACACCTTGCTACTCCCTTGTCTCTCTGGGAGAAAGCATCTCTAAAGTGCAGAATGTTGCTAAAAAAAAAAAAAAAAAACAAAATACAGCCCGAAGTGGATGTGTGTTCTGTGGGGCACACACAGATCATGCGTGGGACCACTCTTCACTGACTGGGGCTTAATCACCCCATCTAGGCATTGTCCGTAGTCTGCCTTTTCCTGCCAGGGCTGGCGTGCAGTCAGCTGGGTGTTGCTGCTTTCCCAGGGAGGAACTCACAGTCCCACGGGCGAGGGAGTGCTGGTGCAGCTGGATGGGGCCCCAGTGTTTCCAGCACAACGTGTCCCCAGGCCTCCAGCCTCCAGAGCTGGCACCTCTTGATGCCTATTGTGTGTGTGGCGGGAGTTTCAGCACGAGCGTTAACCTGTTCTCGAGCTGCAAAACAACACCCAGGCCTCTCTGCCACGCTTGGACAGATATTGCTTTTTCCCAGCTGGGCCTGGCCCTGGGTCAAGCGGGATAAGGAGGTGGAATTCACACGCTCTATTCCTGTTGCTGCCATGCAGCATGACCTTGAGCAAGGCCGATGGGAGGTGAGGGAAGATGGTTCTGTGACAACAACATTCTTTGCTGTGCTGTGACAGTTTGCTTCTCAACCTAGCAAGAGGGAGCATCGTGTCAGTCACCTTAGGCAACGCAACCCTCTCTAACCAGGGTGGAAAGTGAATGGAGGAAACACACGTCTTGCACCTGAGCAATGCTACCCAGAGGTGCTGTGCTGGACAGTGCAGTACCCAAACTGTGGTTTAAATGCTAGCAGAATGGAGCAGAAGGTAATGGCACGTGGACTAGGGTGCTGAAGATGTATATGTCCATCATTTCTGCCTCCACCTCTACTGTGTAATGGATTCTAGGCAACACAGTCAGGTGGAGATACCTACCACAGAGGCACATTGCCTGAGTCCCATACCTCCCTGGCAGCTCTCACCCAGTGCCAAGGGGCAGGCAACAGCAGTGTCTAGAGCTGTCTTCTAGTTGTCAATAACAATAAACAGGTTACTTAACCTCTGTCTGTCACCATGATGTATGATGCTAGGAGTAGTAGCTGCCTCCGTCCTGGGGAAAAGAGATTCTCCACTCACATTTGTAATGGGAATTGCTGCCTTGAGGTAAGGCTGTTGTTTGTTCTGGCCCCGTGCTGCTGCAGCCTGCTCTGCTGCTTTCAATCATCAGGCCACTTCAGAGTTGGGATCTGGGTAAGCTTAAATTAGGATTACAGTTTCTGTGCTGCTGAAATCTCTCAGCCCTTTTCATGAGTTCAGGTTTTCAGTGTAGAGAGGAATGCACTCCGGTCATCCCTACCATATCTTCTGAGCAGGCATCAGAACAGAGTTTATCAGGCACATGCAAGTTCTTCCCTGCTACTACTTCATTTGAAGTTTGAGAAAAAGCTTGTGGAATGGGAAGGAAAAGCAACAAGAACAAAAAAGGAAAAAGTGAACCCAGTAGAGAATGAAAAGAAGAGATGGGGATGGCTTGAGGTCAGAGGCCATGGAAACATGAGTCCAGGAACTTGGAAAGGAGAAGAGGCTGCAGGAAATACTGCAAAGGGCAAGGGGAAGAGACCATCAGAAGTCCCAGGAAAGACAGGTCTGTGTGAGTGGGAACACTTAAGACAATTCTTGTTACAAAAGGGGATCTGAATTGAAAATGTGTCTGACAGGAAACGAGAATAATCCAGTGATTCCCTTCACGATGAGACAAATGAGGGAGCTAGATTCACACTGAAATGGAAGGATGACTGCAGATACTGCTCAATGCACTTTACATACCTCACTGAAACATGTCCTAAGAGAAGGACAAATCCATGGCCCAGACATTACAGATTTCTTGGAAACTCCTGCCAGCAGTGTGTTGTGTCTTTGAAGGCATCCAGAGAAAGAGGACTCTCCTTGGCAGCTAGAGTATGGGTGTAGAAGAACATAGCCTGCCAGGAACAAGACACCTAAGACAGGCTTTAGACTAAGATATAGGGTGGATAACTTGGTATTTTGTGGGGGAGTTTTAGTTGGGACTTGTGTGGTTTCCATACTGGCTTTTGATATGTAGTTGAAGAAGGAACATAGATATTAAAATACAGCAACAACTAAAGGAACATAAGAGAGCAGGAGTGTATAGTAATTAGAGCAGGAAACTGAAACTCCATCCAAGATTATATAGCTAGTATATATGGGAAACTAGGAAAAACAATGGAAGTACCTAAATGCTAAAACAAGGACCTCATGATCAATATGCAGGCTGTGAATGCCAGGACTTTCAGAGTCAGGATGGACAACTGGCATGGGTGGACCACTGAGACTGAGAGATTTGTGCTGCTCAGAAGAGTAAAGAAGTGGGGCCTGTGATAGTATTGCCTGCTCATGATGTTGTTGAATGTGAAGAAATAAGCAAAAACAGAGACGATAAGCAGATTCTATCTGTTTTCAAATCACCTTGAAGAAAGACAGCTGTAGTTCTGCTGCAGTTATCCAAGGTTGTGCCTGGAAGTTGATGACTGTCTCTTATGATTTTAGAATGATATGCAGAACCAGGGATTGTCATTACTCCAGGTTTTAACTTCTTACATGGAGAATGAAGTGCTACTACCATAGGCTGGGCACAGGTATTCTGCGATGCATTGGCTGACATTTCTTCACTAAAGAGGCAGCAAACTAACCACAGCTGCTGTTGTGTTTGACCTGGTCTTGGTAGCCAGTGAGACATTGCAGAGTAATGTGGCAGAAGATAACTTCTAACCTTGACTGTACACAGGCTAATTCTGTTTAAATTAAATAGAAGAGTAAATATCACGGGGCCACAGCTAAGATTTTTCAGCCTCAAAACGTTAATGGTCAGAAATGTTGTGGAACTGAAGTGATGAAGCAACTTGAAAGTCTTAAGTATTTGTATGTGGAAGGCATTCAGACTAAGCATGGCACCAGCTAACTGACTTTCCCGAACAAAGAATAGAGAGAGAACATATAGAAAAATCGGTGTGAAAAAAAATCCTCCTGGAAAGATGGGAGTGGTCAGCAAAGAAATCTACATTGCAGAGGTCACAAAGTTTAGGAAAACACACACGTCAGTCATCAAGGTGAGATAGATATGGCAGAGCTGCTGAATACAGGTCTTTGTAAAGGTAAAAAGAATAAGGCAAGGCATTAGATCTCTGTGCAGTGCAGCTAAGATCAAGGCCTGCTCCATAAACCAGAAGTTTTGCCTCCTTTTGCAGCAAAGATGGTGTAGAAGAAGGGGATTACAAGTTGATGGCTTAAAGTGTCTGGAAATAGAAACAATCCCATCAGAGGTCAAGCCAAAATTCACAAGGTTTATTTAGATCAGAAGGTGTCTGGAGACAGGTCAAATAGTAAATCCAGTAGCACTGATATACAATCAACCTGTGCAAATGGAAGTTGGATGGGGAGCAGGGAGTTGCCCAGTATCAACAATTTTACCTAAATTTAATTAAGGAACAAACAAAGAGGTGTGGTAATTTACAGTCCAAAAGCTTAGAACAGCTTTTCCTTTTATCCTAGAACAAAATGGGAATAATTAGAGATGTGGAAGTGCATAGAAAATTAGACAAAATTCAGTGTGGCTATATGAAAGATAGATGATTTCTTATTATTTTTATGCTTGGGGAGGAGAATAAATATTTTTTAAAACATTGGTTATGTGGTACATGAAAGATATTTGGGTTTCACAGAGGATGGTTGAGAAGCTGTGAAAGCAGGGGAGTGCAGGGATTCACACCTGAACTGAAAAGTGGGTAACAAATTGCTTAATGAAAAGACCCTGAAACATAAAGTTGCTAATGAAATTCCTTAGGGACTGGTTTTGGCACCAACTAATTTCGTATCTTCACTGATGACCTTGGAGGAAAAATGTAAATGTTAGCTGAAGAGACAAAACAAGGAAGCGTTGCCAGTACGGAGGAGAAAAGTACCTTCCAGAAGAGCTGGAAAAGAGAAAATTCTAACAAGTGGAAAGAATGGCACTAGAGTGATCTGTACAAAAAGAGAGAGGTGATTGTAGAAGTCTAGACGGTCTTTGCTTTTTTTAGCCTAGCAAAAGGAATGTTAAGAGGGCATATGATTGCTGCCTATTAATACATCAGATGGGTAAATCCCAATGAAAGAGAACTGCTATTTCAGCTAAAAGACTGAAGAGTACTGGCATGAGAACATGTATGCATCACCTGCTTAAAATAGAGGCTAGGTACTGAGAGGTCATTTTAACCACAATAACAAAGAGGCTTCTTTCTAGCCACATGTAAACTGTTTTCAGATGTATGCCATAAAAAACAACTCTGGAGACAAACTCTCTCTCTTACTCAAACAATCTCAAACAAGCTTAAGCCCTTCCCCCTGCTCTGCTGTGGGAAATGTTAGCTAAGCCGTGCTGTAGGCAACTTGTAATTCCTCCTGCAGATCAATCCCCCCCTCCTCCCCAAACGTCATAGATTCAAGGTCATGGGTTTTTGCCCAGCTTCACTTGAGCTATGAAGTACAGTCCCTGGTTTCATTGCTCCTGAGATCTGGATGCATGTTTGGCTGATATTAGCATAAAAAAGCTTCTTTGCTGACCTCCCCAAAAATGTGCATATTTGCACAGTTTTTGCCGTTGGGCCCCCTCTGATACAAGTTACCACATCCACGTTACCACAGCTCCTCATGGGACTCTGGACTGTATTACACTGGGGGAGGGAAATAAACACAGCATAAGATGTCTTGCATCCCAAAGCATCTTTATCTTCCCTTTTCAGTTTTCTTCTGAACTTAGTCTACCTATGTAAGGAGTCATCTAGCTTATTCCTAGCATAAAAAAACAATGATTCAGGACCCAAACTCCACAGGAGAATAGGAACTGTGTTCCTGGGCTGCCTGCAGAGGCCTCATGACAGAGCTGTGTTGCCTGGCATCAGACACAGCCCTAAGGGGGAAAATTAGCTTCAAGGAAGCATAAGGAGAGAGGAGGAGAACATTGGTCATGAACCCTTTGTTGTGACAGATGTGGTCAGCTTCACCTGTTTAACTTCCACTCAGAAATGTCCATCTTTTCTTCAAGGAAGACCACTCCTTGTAGTGTTGCTGGCCTGTAAAAATTGGACCTGGAGACACAACTTCCAAAGACAGATTTGGAATTGCTTGACTGCAGGCATCTCCCAGTGGTGTGACGTCTGTGCAGACACAGCGGCCAGCACGTGATGTTCGTGCTGAGGTCCTTTCATGCATCAAAACTATGACAGAGGCAGTGGCTCCTATGTTGACTCTTCCATACACTGCTGTTCGATGCTCTCAGAAGTTGAAAATTATTTCCCTGTTTTCTGAAAGGGAAACACTGAAACATCAATTTCCAACTTAATATACTCCAGGTTCCCATCGGGAACACTTGGGATTTCTTGTAGAGCACTAGAAATGTCTGCCTGTCTGTCATTATCTCCATGTACTGTTCCGCTTGTCCATGCAAGATCACAGAATCATTTGGTAAGTGGTTGTCTGTGTATATGCCTCTGAATGTGTCTTTTTGTATGTTAGGCCCTGTGTGCAGGTCCTGTTTGGCAGCAGGGTGGCAGAGAGCAGCAGTCATGGGATGGCTGAATGTGGGAAGTGTGTCTTCCAGCTGAGTCCCTTGTTTGGAAGATCTCTGCCACCCACCACAATGCCCTGCAAACTCTCTCCTTCTGTTAGATACTGGGCACAGCCACTTGTCAAAAGTCACTGGCTGAGAGGATACCTCTTCTTGGAAAAGCATGCACCACAGGCTGGGATTACACCAGCAGCAGTAACTTGCCCCTACTCAGGAACTGGCCAAACTTTCTGAAGTCTCTTTTTTCCACACAGAGGGAGAAAGAGGTCACCCTGATGATGCCAGCTAAGACTCACCAACACCAGCTCCCTATTCCCTGCACACATCTTCCAAGGGAGACAGGAAGCAGAGTGCCGAAGTGACAGGTTTAGGAGGTGCTGAGGGTAACCACAGAGGTGAATAAGAAAGTGATAGGAACACTGTGCATGCTCCTGATATCCTGTGGACCTGCTGGCTCAGAGCTTGTGGTCATGTTTACTACCAACAGACTCCAGGAGCACGCAGCTCCAAGCTCCACCAGGTGATAAGGGAATGAGCCTTTTCCTGCGTGCTCCATGGAGGGCACCGGTGCACGAGAGGGACACGTCCCAGGGGGCAGGGGTTGCAGAGGTTGTGATGGGAGCTCGCCAAGGCATGTCACCCATAGCTGATATAGTCTTAAAACATGCACTGTTCCAACACGCCTATGAACAAGATGAGGGACGTGAAGGAAAGAAGGGAGCCCTTTGTCACCATTCTGGGAACAAAGACTGGTCTGTGAGACTGAGAGTAATACTGACCCAACCAGCATCAGCTGCCGTTGTTTCTTCCGTCACACTGACAATGCACAGTTGCAGGGTTTCTTTCCCTGTGAGGAGAATGGGATTTAGTGATACCATAAGTTAGTCAAACAGCAACCAAGATACCAATTCAAGTCCCGTTCAATGGATGCAGCATTTGCTTTGTGCTGTTTTTCTCCCACTTCCTGTATTTTGCACTAAGCCTCATTTCCTCTCCCTTTTTTTCTCTGTAGCACAAGCACCACAAATGCACACACACTTTCACTCTTCACACTTCCATTTACGTCCTATTTTGGAGGAAGCAGCTGTGTATTTATATCACTAGCAAGATCAAATGTTTTTGCCAAAACAGCCCTCAGAGAAGAAAATAGTGCTAACCACTGAAAACAGCATCGGTGTGCACCAGTGGTGTTATGTCCATCCGAAAGAGTGGGACGATGCACCTTAGTCTTTCAGGCTGCCTTTGCCAGGATCTTGGGTAGACACTGGATCAGGGTCTTCTAGCAAGTTTCATCTGAGTTTGGGAGAGAGGCCACAGCCAGTCCCTGCTGGGGGCTGGTCTCAGCAGGGAACACAGACAAGGAAGCAAGGTTGTGGAGCAACGCAACTTGGCTGCTGGCTGATGACCTTGTGTTGTCAGTAGATAACCCCTGGAGCAAGAGCCAGCTGGGAGCTCCGTGTGCAGCAGCTAGCCTAGGTAAGCTGTCCCTGCCCTCACCACCCACCCACTCTTGGCAAAAGGCTGCCTTCCCCTATCTGCTGAAAAAGGAAGTCCTGACCATGTGCCCTACACTCACAGGGCCCATGCAGCTGGTGGAGTGAGGGAGAGGGGACAGGTCACAGAATCCATGTCTGCTGGTGTCCTCACACCTTGTGGCACCTATAGCAGTGCATGCTTGGTGCCCTGAAGCAGGTACTGAGCTACAGCTTCTCTTTTCTCATGAGCTGTGATCTAGGTGCAAAGAGCACTCTCTAAAGTTTCCTTCCCCATCACAGATGTGCTTACCGTCTGCATGGTCAGGAGGAAGGCATGCTGTTTGGCTAGATTTTGTCTCTGCAAACCACTTGCTTAACTGCCCCCCATTGCTGCATGTTCCTGTAAAATCAGGACAGTTCTGGCTGACTCTCTGAAGTGCTGAAGATTGGCCACAGATAGAGGGACCGGCTGGGATGTGTACAGGTTGACCTGGGAAACCTCTCAAGGATCTCTGTGGTGTGTCTTGTTCATGAATTCAACGGTAAGCCAGTGCTCAGATCAAAGCTAGGAAAAAAAATCTTTGTTCTGGTCCGGTGGGCAAGAATTGTGGGCATCTGATTTGGTCCTCCATCTGACAGATATAGCTCTGCTATTGCAAGGGGCTGGGAACTGGCAGTTCTGTGCTTACAGGCTTTTGTTTGGAAAGGTTCCCATCAGTTATAGGTGTGGGAAGCATTTCTTGGGACAGAGAAGGGGCAGAATTTTCATGTAATAAACAGAAGGGCACCTCCTTATTGACCACAGGCAGGCCTCTGTCCTGCAAATGAATACCTGAATTGTTGAGTAATCTCTAATGGTCACACACTGCCAGACATACCGAGAAAACATCAGAGCAGAAGGATGGAGCACTTAAAGCTCCACTAGAGCTCTGGGGTCATGGGAAGCAACAGAGGAAAGTCAAAGACTGTTCTACTCAGTGCCTGCACAAGGTGTGAGCAAATAAGAAGACCTTGAGATACAGTCCTACTTTTTACACTGGCTGGCTCTAATGTGCTTGATAGGCTTGGTAGTTTTAGGGAAGGAGAAAGGAAAAAGAGGAGCATAGCCAACTCCTTTAGAGGAGACCAGCCCACGGCTGGAACGGAAAACAAGGGTTGCTGGAGAGCCAGAACTAACTCTGGCTGAGCCAAGCAACACAGAGCATCCCCTCCTAAACCTTGGCTATGGCTGGGTGAATAGTGCCCTGAAATGGTTTGCAGAGCTGGGAATCCACAACACTGGAAGAAAAGGAGCTAGGATCTGTCAGAGCAAGGTGTATGGGTAAAGGGTGACTGCACACAGACCTGTGGGCTCCAGGCAAGCCACACAAGCCACGAAAATCTTAACATGGCTGGATACAGCTGATGCCATAATATGATAGTGCAGGAGACTGGCTAAAGTTCTGTGGGTCTGTGGTAGAGCAGTCTGCACAAAAGAGATTCAGACTGATGGCTGCTGATGCCTATCACTGATGGTACAATGGAGGAATGGAAAAAATGGAAAATTATCTTGCTTATTCTGAAAAACACCTCAAAAAGGGCCTAAATGTCTCAGGAACTAGCCACAGAGCTCATCTCCCAGAAACCCTGCTATCACAGTTTCAAGAACCCTTCCATCGCAAAGTGCTGCAGATCCACTAGTGATGTGCAAGTAAAGTGTCATGTGTGTAAAACCAGACATAGAATAGAGAGATAAGTCTGATAACATATGTATATTTGTATATGTATGTATGCCATGCAGAAATCTCTTGCAAAGAGCCTGAGGCTCTGAACAGCCCCAGGAGTACTGACAGCCCCTGAGGGACAATGCTCTGTGTCCCAGGAGTGAGGGTGCTGCAGAGAGGGAGCCCCTGGGGCACATAGCCAAGGGCAGAGCAGCCCAAGGTAAATCAAAGCCAGCACTGCCTGGCCAAAATTAACATACTCCTTGTTGCCTAATCTGTGAGAACTCATCCCAGAAAGTTCTGAAAAAGTCTCAAGCTGTGGTACCATTTGTGGAGTGCAGAGCAGCACCTTTCTTGTGTTAACAGTATCATCACGTGTTAACCTAGGCAAGGGCATGCTTTTGTCACCCTTATCACTAGGGTGTGAGTGCTTACTTATCTTACTAGCTACTTATCTTACTACTTATCTTACTAAGCTTTCTTATCCCAGAGTACAAAATCTAAAGGGAAGCAGCTGGATTGCATCCTCAGCTCTCCTGATTTTTGGCACACATAACTGAGCTCCCCAAATATTGCTTTAGCAGAGAGTTGGACACAGAGCAGAACAAGGAGGGTGCCTCTCTTGCACGTTGCTGTGACACCAAGCCCAGTTTCACATAGTTCAGCATAAAGAAGAACAGCAGCAAAAGCATCCTTGGGATTTGGCCAAAATCTGCTTGAGAGGGAAATTCAGGTGTCACTTCTGCTGCGAAGTCAGGCCAGCATGCTCAAGGTCAGATTTCTGTCAGAGGTGGCTCTGTTGGCTGCAAGGTGATTCCCAAGTTAAGCCTGAAGCAGTGTTGGTCAGCTGATGCATCTCCACCTTGTCCGGCACTGCAAAGATTGTGGAATTTTTCCTCATAGTAACTATAAATCTGGGAACATCCTTGAGCATGGAAACTACTTTCCTCAGCGGGGAGGGTGGACAGGGACATTCTCTTGCTGTGGAGAGTTGGGGAACCTGAAGCAAAGCATGGACTTTCCTCCTGCCGCGCTGGTCCCTGATGGCAGCCTTGCTCCAGCTGTGCCATCCTGCCCCAGCTCCGAGTCTGCATCCTGGCCGTACTGTCCCTGCAATTTAAGATTGGTTTGGCCAGCAGGGAACAATCAAAGAATGTGCTCAACCTTAAAGGTAAGTCTGTTTGTGGAAGAGGAGGTCATACTGGATCCAAAGAGTGGAGGAAAGATCAGGTCTGAGGTTCACCACCTTCATGTAACTCAGGGTGGGTAAAAGCCATGAATGTGCAAGGCAGAGGCTAAGTGAGGAAGAGTGGGAAAGGTAAAGCCACAAATATCCCCACATGAAGGCCAGGAAGGGAACATTCTGCTCAGCTGCCTGGACAGAAGTTTATGACTGTTTCCTATGCAGTGGTGTTATCCACTGTGAAAAATCATTGGCCGTGGAGATATCTGATAAGAACTGAGCTGGCATCAGTTGGGAGAACAAAATGTCAAGAATGCATCGGGCTGCACCCCCACTTTTACCAGCAGGCAGGACATCAGGCTGGGAACACTGTGTTGCTTGCCCTTATCTCTAATTGTCCTGCTTGCCTAGCTTCTTTACTGCCTCCCAATGAGTGCAAATATGATGTTTTGAGATTTGATCTTCTCCTAAGAACCCCTTCTCCTCCTGCCTCTCACCCCCCGTCCTGTGTTCCCTAACTCATGGCCTTGGCTGGTGATGGGAAATTTAGGGAGCTGGGAATGATGTGAGTACAGAGGAATACCTTTGATTTGACTAGCTCTGCACTCCTGTTTTCCCCACAGAACATCAAAAAGTCCCCACTTATAGCAAAATCTATCTGCCTCCAACTGCTTTACAATGAAGGGAAGCAAAATTCCCCTTTCTCACTTATTCTGGCAAGAAAGGCGATGAGAGCTACAGGTTACTGAACAATCTCAGTCTGTGCCACAACTGTCCAAGATACACTGTCGATGTCCCACCAGCTGTCAGGGACAGGTACCAGAAAGAGGAACAGCTTCAAGGGGGACCAATGGGCTGAGGTGGGACACACCATATAGGGCTCAAGGGCTTTTCTTCTGCCTATGCCACATCCCATTCCATTAAACCTACCTCTCTGCCCCTGCCCTCCTGGGAGTGCACAACTCCCACCTCACCTCTGGGGACTGGAGAGCTGTATTACCACCATACTCCGTGGGTGCAGAAATTCATCCCACGGACTTGTGAAGAGCTGTTTCTTTAACAGTAACACAACACATGGCATCTGAGGACACTTTTATTCCTCAGTAAGGTGGGATAGGCCTTGTTAAGGTGGCATCACAGATGTTAGCCCAAAATTCAGAGAGGGACTGGCCTCCCTTTTCCTGCTCAAGATTCTAGAAGTGAAACTGTGAAAGAAAAGGCTTTTCTTTACTCCTTCCTTCCACAAGGTAGACTCTAGCAGGGTGCCTTTCTCAAAGATTGGTTGGGAGGCTTTGTTTCCCTCATCCGTTTTGAACCATCACATACTTCTGGCCCCACAAGGCACGTCCTAAACTGCTCCCCAGATCTATTGGCGATTCAGCTAATTTCTGTTAAACTTTGGGCAAAATACATGCCTCTCCCTGTGTTGTTGAGCATAGCATGCAAACCGTGTTCCTGGGGGCTGCTGCACCCTTCCCAGTCTGCTGCTGGAGAGTATCCAGAGCCAGCTCCCTACTCTTTTTTAGGGCACAGCTGGGATGTTGAGGTACCAGGCCTCAAGCCCTAGAGACACCCTGGGAGCAACAGCATTGCTGAGCTCTCCTTAGACAGCAGGACAAGCCTTTTCAAGCCTGAAAGGTGGTCAGGCAGAAGAGTATTTATGTAAGTGTATTTATAGAGCTGTAGCTGTAAGATATCTGTTGTGGTCATATATTTAAACAACTAGATCTTGCATGATTGTCCAGATGTTAATATTCCACTGATATGAGTGAAGATAGGACAATCCTTAAGGATAATATGAACATAAAAGCCCTAATGTTGTTACATACCACGTGTGCGTGTTTTGGGGAGGTGGATTCATGTAAGTTGTCTGGGGATCCAGCAACCATGTGCATACAGCAGTATGAGTGGAGAGCTTCACACCAGGGGGTAACTCAAAAGATAAGGCATAGAGAGGAAGAAGAGGTTCTTAGTGCTTCTTCCAAATTTGGTAGTAATTTGGGAATTTCACATGCAGGCATGAGAAGGGACCCTGCTGACACCTGTGCAAGTTCCTTGATTCCAGTAATGGCACATGGGAGTTTAAAGATGTTGATGACTTCAGACAGCTGGTTACAAAAACACACTGAAATCCAGAATAAAAAAGAGGAAGGATTGGGCAAACTGTAGCTATCTTCCTGCTTCCAGAGGAGGTAGTGAGGTTTCTAGCCTGACTGCTCTGTCTGTGACGAAAATAGACCTTCCCCAGCGGATCCTGAGGGTGCTCATCCCAGTATTAAGTTTTCTTTCCTATCATACCTTCATTATTTCCAGGTGATCACACTGTTTCCATTAACTTGTGCTGGAGGCCAACAGTGCAGCTGAGCTGTTCCTGACCCCTGGTCTATGGTAATGAGAAGACTTTGCTGGAAGCCTTCAAGTGGAATCTGTTGCTTTGGGAGCGATTCATCCAAGATGGTCAATTTTCACTGCAGAGGAGAAGGAAGGTCATTTGGAAATGTTCTCTCCAAGGAAAAACACTCTTCATTTCTATTTTAATCCCTCTGGGGATTAATTGCCTACTAAAAAAAAACCTGGAAGAGCAGAGAAGTAAGAGCATGCAGGCAAGCACGTGTGATAAGGAGTAGGCTGGGGACAACCGCATTTCAGACTGGCTGTTGCACAGATTTTGCTTTCAGAAAGCATTTTTTAAAAGGCGGGCGGGGGGGTGGGGGGAAGGAACAGAAAAAACGTTCCTGGATAATAAGCTGTAATCACAACTAAAAACAACAGGAGAAAATATCCTAACTGGAGAGAAAAACTCCAACTGCCTGCTAAGCACTCCCTTCTCCCACTCCTTTACCCATAGGCCCAGCTTTGTCCACTGAGGCAGCACTGAGCTGTGGGGAGACTATTCCCAGCCATTTCAGGTTGTAGCTAGATGATGTGGTAAACCTCACAGTAGGGCTCCTGCCATCAGATCAAACACTCCCTGGCCATGCCACGCACAGAGCAGGCAAGTGTAAACTTGTTCGTTCAAAATATTTAGTGAACTTTTGAGACAAGAACTCATGCACAGTCAGGCTTCATGCCTGTGCTGCTCTGTTTTTCCTTCTGGGTCAGGTGCTGCCCATCCTCCCAACACATGGGACAAAGCCATCACAAGCACCATTCAAGAAGCGAGCTCTGTTACCATGCCTCAGCCAGATCAGTTATAGGGATGCAGGTGGGCATCGGTTGGATGAAAGCAATCAGATCCTCACTCTCAAATATGTGTCACCAAGATAAGCACGGGTAGGCTGGCAGGTGTTTTTCGAACGCAGGATTTCAGGAGGTTATTTGAAAGCCAAGTCACCGAGGGGCATCACAATTTAGCTGGGTCAGATTGTCTGGGCAAGGGTCACAACCAGAAGCTCCTTTGGCCAGTGCTGTTGCTGAGATGTGTGGAGCTGCATCCTCCATAACAGTGCTCCTGTTGACTTCTTGGCTGTCTCCCCACCAGGCCCAGATCTGTTTCGTTGTGAAACCTGAGAGTAGTATCCTGTGTCCGGCAGGAATGAAGACCAAAGTAAATAAGCCTTGATAGAAACCACACTTGTTAGGGAGAGAACGCGTGTTAGATTTCATAATTCACCTTGGGACTCATTCACCGAAGGCAGCTCTGAGCCCATCAGCACTGATAATCTATTTTTAGCCCTCATTCCTGTCAGCTGCGGGTCCCAGTCCATGCATATGACATGCTGTCAAGGATCCCTTTTTTCTTTCCTTTAACATTTAAAAAAACTAACAATTTTTTTCTGCTAGCTGTTCAACCTCCTCTCTGAAGCAGTAAGGGGAGACGCTGAGCTGCTCTGCCTGTGGAGAGGTTTCCCATTCCTCATGGCTGACGATTTTCTAACCATCCTTCACTTTCTGGCTTGTTTCTGTGCATCAGGGATCCAATTCAGCAAGTGCACAGGACATAGGGGTGCTGGCTGGGGAAACCTCTGGGAGGTGACATCAACCTTCCCAGGCATTCTTAGGAAGCACAGCTGTTTTCAAGCTATAGTAGGAAAGTTCTGGTGGCATTTCACTGGAGAGTTTTTCGGTATCTCCTTCCTGATCAGATCTCCCCTCCGGGCTGTTTGAACTGGCTGTTTGCCTGACAGCAGCACCGGCCTCCCAGAGGCAGAGACAATTTTTTTGTGTACCATGTGGGAAATTTGGGGCCTTCTGAAGTGAAAGAAAGCATAGAAATGCAAGATCCTGTGGCTGCTGTTACCAGAGCTGGGCAAACCAGCCATTTTCCATACTTCTGAAGAGCAAGAGAGCTCAAAGGTTAACACAATTGAAGATGTTATTGTGCTTGGGAAGCCAGATGAAAGAAGCAGAGAGATGCATAATCTCATGGGAGCAAAGATGAGTGTGATGAATTTCTGTCATTCCATATGGGAAGTAAAACTTTCCATAGATACAGACCCTCTGCCATACTTTTCATAAGCAAAACCCAGGAGTCCAGTCTGGCACACGGAGTGATGGGGAGAGAGAAGGGCTGCAGAGGCTGGAGGTGAGGGAGAGGATGAGTGAGAGGAGCACAGAAACAACTGAAGCAAGTGCAGCAGGAGCTGTGTGAGCACAGAAGGGGCCACAAGCACTGGCACAATTTAGAAGCTGATGGAGTATGAAGCTGTGAGTGTAAGCTATGGAAGGTCCCTGGGAGGTATGTTCAAAGCCAGGCTCCTGGGGAACCTACCCAAAAGGCTTTACTGAATATATTTGTTTATACATTTCCACCTAATTGGGGTTAATCTGCTTTCTGCTTTGGCTAATCAGCTGGTTCAGAGGCCTAATAGGTTGAAGGGGGATGTTTTGCCCTCCTCCTGTTTTCAGGCCATGAAGTCGGGGGCGAGTGAGCGCTGTGGAGGGGCTCAGAGCTGCCTGCTGTCAAATCTGGCAGAAAAGTGCTTTATCCCTTGAGGAACGGTGCTAGAGAGCAGGTCCCCAGGAGGGACTAGTGCCTTTCTTCTTGCTAATTGGCAGGTCTCATGAAAATGAAGGATTACTGGGGAAAAAAACATCTCTGCAAGAGCCTAGCACTGAGTGAGGTAACTGCTCTGTAGAGGTCTGCTGAGGCTCCAAAATCCTGGTGGGTACCATCCCCAGCTGGCCCTATGTCCTGACCTTATCCTTCTGACTCAGGCCCCCACCTCCAGCAAAGGATATGCATGAGTTGGGCACACACGTCTGGTGTCCATCCATCCCCTGTGAACTATGTCTTCTGGGAGCCCTTCTGTGCCCATCTGCTCAGGGGCTGATGCTATTTCAAGTCCCTTTGCTGGCCACGTGGAGGTGAGTCATGGGCCCCTCATGCAAGATCTTCCTTGCAATTTTAGGTTAAAGGAGACACTGTTCCACCAGCATATCCTGCCCTTTGAGGGTGGAAAAAAAGTCAGGATGAGCTCAACCATGTGACAAGAGCTCATTGCACTAAGGAGAAGCAGCTGTAAATGCTGTCTCTAATTACTGCATATTACCTAGCCTGTGAATATCAAACATCTAGGGCCAATATAAAACATCTTGTGTGTTGCTTTCCAGCACCCTGGTTATCTGCTCGCTTCCCCAGGTATTGGAGCCCCAGTCACAGCTCCCTCAGTCCCTTATCCAGATAAGGATTTTAAAGCTGTCACAGTGGGGTGAAACTTTAACACTGGTCAGTGCTTGCTCCAGTCACAGCTTCAGAGTATTTTCTTTTGGAAGATGGACTGAAAATCAAAGAATGAAATGCAAGAAATGCTCCAGGATTGGTGTGAGGTGCCCAGGTGAGGTATTACTCCTGACCAGAACTGTAGCCAAAAAGTATTCCTGCAAGATATGGTTGGACCTGGCTGCAAAGGAGCCTCAGCTACACTACAGCAGAGGGACAGCCCGAGGGAAGAGCACTGTGAGCTCCCAGGACATGGTTTCAGCTCTGGCATAGATGCTCAGGGGTATGTTCAGAACCCCAGTCCTCCCTGTCAATATTCAGATCTAAGCTCAACCAGGCCATCAGCAACCTGAGCATGCTTTGAAAATGGCTGCATTCTGAGCAGGCAGCTGGATCTTCAGGGGTCTCACCTACATCTTTTACCCTAGCAAGAAGCCCACTGCTAAAGCTGTTTAAAGCTGAAATGACAGGGAAAGTAACAGGATCCTTTTTTTTTTTTTTTTCTTTCCTTCCTGCATCAGAAAAGCAACACTGATTTGCAACTTCATTGCAGTGTGACTCAGGCACCAAATCAAAAAGTTCAAGTAAAGGTCATGCCTGGGTGGACTGACTGCTGTTTCTGCATCACTCCTCCTCAGTCATCAGACGCAGTAAAATGCATCCCAATTTTTTTCCCTCCTCCCTTAGTGCAAGTCCTCATCTCCCTTTCCCAACTAGGATCACCTCAGGCCCAATTGTATCAAGTCAACTATTAGCATGGGTAGACTCCAATACTTGGAAGACTTTATTTTTTAATTGTCTCCAACTGGGGGTTCCACATTAGAGTATCCAAGACAAATCAAAACAGTTCCCACCTTCAGCCTCTCATTTTTTCCCCTTCCTTGTGCTCTCTTTGCTATTTGAGCTTATATTATTCAGTACATAAATGAAGCGACCCAGCTTTCAAACACCTTAAAAAAAACAAAAGGTAATGAGGAAGGAGGGATGACAAGATGGAGTTTTAATTGCAGAGCCTTTCAGTGCTGTGGTTTAGAGTGTTCCTTTGCAGAGGTAGACACATATCTAAGAGGGACACAGACCAGAAGTTCAGGAATAGGACCAAGGCCTTGAACAAGCATCTCCAGATATCTTTAGCACAACAGCACTAGGAGCAATAGTGACTGTCCACATGCAAAAGGCCAGCTCTCTCACCAAGTCCTCACAGAAGCAAGCCATACAGGCATTAACAGTAAATTAAAACATACAGAAAATGGTTAGATATTCAGAGGGAAGCAGCATGACTCACTTCAGCCCACAGAGACAGCTTTGACCCCAGACAACAGCAATGCATTCCTCAAAAGTGGAGGATGTAGAATCCACGGTCAGTTTATGACCTCGCTCCACAGGAGGCACAAGCCAGTATCAGGATGCAAGTGCCATGCTGGAACAAGTATGTGCATGCATAGAGGACACTAGGAAACACTATTCCTTGCTTGGGAAAGCAAGCAGGAAAATCAGAATTTTGACAAAAGTCTGCTTGGATCCCAGTGTCATTTAGTGGAAGCCAAGAAGCATTCCTGAGCTTTAGACTTTGAAATGCAAGTCCTTGCAAGTAGTTTGTCACATTAAGCACTGAGCTACAGAGTAAGATGCACTTTTACACATGCTGTTGTCTGCAGGTCAAGCGGCTCTGCTTCCCTACTACAGAAATGGGAAGACAGGGACTAATCCTTGCACTTACCACCACACCCTAAGCCAGGTGGGGAGGTTGCCCTGAACCAGTTTTTGCCTAGAGAAGAACATCCACCTAAGACCATGTGGGGGCATCCTCTTATAATCCATCTTTATTTGTAAAAATCCACATATAAAATCTTCGGTTTCCTTTTACAAAAACATAAAGGCACATAAAACTACTCAAACTCTCATCCCCCTGGACTGATGGTCGGACACTCCCCCCCCACCCCAATCTCCCTCTCGCTTTCTCCTCCAGTCCACGTTTCTTCATGTTTCCTTTAGTTTCAGCTCACTCGTGCCCAGGCACAGTTCTGCTCTTGCAAAGATGGAAGTATGCACACAGGGGAGATGGTGGAGAGGTGGCATGGGCTGTGCGTGGAATGTTTTACAGGTGCTTTTTAGTAGTAGGTCTCTCTTTCCACCCAGCCTAAAGAAAAAGGAGGGAGAAGGAGTTAGTCTTAAGGCAGACCAAGTATGAGGTTCACAAGAGTTTCTTTTAGACTCTGGAAAACTTGCACTGTAGCACATGAGCTACGGAGCGACCTTCCACAATGGAAAAATCCTGACAAATTGCTGATGTTCTACAGCTAACAGTGACATTCTACAGGACTTCTTCCAGCTTTCTAGAACTACCCAAGCATTACTCAGTCTCTTCCACCTACTTCAGTGCATTGGTACTTTCGTATACTGGCAGAGAATGCAGGAACAGCAAGAAGTCCTTAATTTGAACTAACTGCACTATTAACATTGAGGAAGGGAAAACACAGCAAAATAGATCCCTGCACAGTACTTGAAGGTCCTCGAGCTTTGTCAAGGCTCCTAGAGAACTCAGCAGCACGAATAGGTGGGGAAGGAAACATAGATGAGCAGCATATTCTTACCACCAGGGTTGTGTCTGATAATGAGCTTCCTGACTTCATCATACACGAATATGAGGAGGGAGTATGGGAAAGCACAGAACCACCAAGTCGGCCTGTTTAAGAGAGGAGACAGTGAAAACACAAGCTGAAGAGATGCTCTTTGCCTAGCGGAGCTCTGACTTGATGGCACATACAAATGCAGGAAGGCTGGCATGTCCCAGCTTGCCAGTGGCTGTGGCTCAATCAAAAACCCTCCAAGCCAAGAATTACCACCAGGTTTTCTGCTGCAATAGGTCAATCCACTTTTGGATATTAATTCCAACATGAGGCGTGTCATACTGACTTTGCTCATCCTGTACCAGCCCCTCCCCACCTATTAACCTAGCAGCACTTCCTATAAGTACATATAACCTTTGTGCCCACAGCCTTGCCCACTGGAACTGTATTGTTTTGCTTATGATTTACATGTGCTAACATCCAGCTGCTCCAGGCACTGGGCAGAGGCCAGCTTTCTTGTTAGGAAATGCTCACACTTCAGCACCAAACTTCCATTTCTGAATGGAACACAAGATGTACCAAGATTTTTTTGCCATGAAAGTTTCATGACACTTCAAACTGTTCAAAGTTTAAGACTAAACCCTGCCATGAAATATTACAATGCTGTTGAGCAAGCTTGAGATGTTGGCACCCTCTCAACTGTTAGGAAAGTTATTATGCATTGATTGGTCATCTGCATCTACGTAGTATCTTTCAAAAGACTACTATTTGGGCTGTTTCTGAGAAAGGCAGGAAAAGGCACAAGATGTCATCAGTAGTTGTTCAGTACAGAAGAATTATGTATCTTATGAAGAATTATATATGGCCTATGATTTAGAGCTTTTCAGCTGGGTTTCTCTGCAGGTGCAGTCCCCCACCCATAAAAATACTTCATGAAAGTAAGCACAGGAGGCAGCTGTACCAGAGCACACTAGTACTTAAGTTGTATCGATAATTTTAGTGGGGCACTGAACTGCAGGCTCCTCATAAACATTCCATATACAGTGAAGAAAACCCTGGTATACCACACTTCAGCAAAGGATCATTCACACCCACCAGTTTGAATTCTTCTGGGTTAAGACTAGGTCTCACACTCCACAAGCTCACAACTACTTTTAACCACCTCCCCACCTAAGCACTACTACTCTGTGGTACAGTCTGCTGCACAAAAAGCATGATGCAACTTACTTCAGAGGATACATCCTTAGAGCAACATCCATCCCAGGGCAGTAGGACAGGAAGGCAGCCAGAGCAGTCTCCTCAAAGAGACCAAATATCAAGATCTTGTTCCTAGAAGAAACAGGAATGCAGTCAGGGACAAAGTACCATCAGAGATCAGATTCTAAAAAACACCCAGCTGCTACATGGGGAAACAGGCATTCCAGTCTAGCCCAGAAGTTTGTCAGGTGAGGACTATGAGGCACAGTTGCCATGAGGGTCTTTTATGTCTCTAGATGGAGATACACCAGTTAATGACTAAGTCAACCAGCAATTGCTTTCATCACAAATTCAGAAGGAGGATGGGGTTCATGCCACCAGATCTCTTGATGTATGAGATGAAGAAATCAAGGCTGTGTGCTCAAGTATGTCAGTGTCCTTTGAGGTGGGCTAGCTCCCACAGACAATGCCAGGAGAAGCCAGCATTTCTCTTTGTCTCAGCCTGATGACTGTAGCAAGTACTACAAGAAAAAGAGCACCCATCCTTTTTTATCCATTACTAAGGCACAGGACCGTTCAAGAGTTATGCTCAAGACACTGCTGGGACAAAGAACTAGAATGCTACGTGCTGGAGAACACACAGTCCAATTCTAAATCTTCCATGGACAGCCTGACTTACTTCATCCCCTGCTGGAAGACGGAGTTTCTTCGGGTCTTACAAATAATCAAGTCTGCCCACTGCACAACCACAATGCTGACAAAGAAGGCTGTATGGCAAGTGAACTCCACTATTTTCCTCTGTTCGTAGGTCTAGGAAGGAAAGTAGAGAGCATTCAGACACGCTGCCTTTGGCTCTCTGGTGCTCACACCAAGTTCAGCAGGCAGGCATTAGTATTCTGACTGCCAGCCTCTAAGCTGTGTCTCAGAACTTACCCACTGCTGCCCATAGCTGTCTTCCACATCGTTAATCCATCGGTCATCCCACTGAACTCTGAGCCCTAGCAAGCCAGAAGGCCACCACCCATTCTCTGCCATGATTACAAAGTAGGTGAAGAAACCTCCAAGGGCCTGGATCATACCTGAACAGATAAGAGTGATAAAACTGATGAAGCTACTTGAAGCTACTGTGGAGAGCAATTATAACAGAGCAGTTTGCAGGAAATCCCAACCACCTTAAAAATTACTCCTCATGGGGCTCAGTGTCCCAAGCAGCAGCTACAGAAATAGTTCACACTAAAATCAAACTCAGCTGCAACCTTTTTGCTGAGCTGCCTCTGCTCCCAACTTTGTACAGAATTACTTCTGTTCTGCCCTGTGCTGTGATGGCACTGTATTCAAGGACACAAGATAAAACTCCCTTTGTATTATCATTAGCCTTGCCCACCCCTAACCTTTGCAAAATAGAGTCAAGAAGGTTCCCAAGGTCTGCTGCAATTAAGCATGTGCTCCCATCCTGTGAACTGGGCACATCTCTGTAGCTGCCTTTAATCACGGCTCCTAATACTGTGTGTTTAGGGATACGCTAAAGAGAATCCTTTTCTTCTAATTAAACTAACAATGGGATCTATGTTCTCGCTGAACAAGTCTGAACCAGAGGAGAGCTGGTTGTCAGCCAGTTCCTTTGCAGCACTATGCAATTAAACAAAATTACTGTGAAAGCGATTCAATGGATCAAGCTGCATAAACCACCGCTATAAGCCATAGGGGAAGAATCATGGCAAGTTCTTAACAGCCTGAGGTTCTGGTTTACACACCCCAAACCTCAATCCTACCAAAATAAGCAGAGCAGTTACTGACTCAGGATGGAGTACAACCCCTGCTACCACTGAGTTCAAACTGGTGCCAGAGAAAACAGCAGCTTACCAATCTGCCCATAGGCCATGCTGATCAGTCGTTCATTCACCAGCTTGTCTGTTTTGGGATTTCTGGGCTGTCTCTTCATGATGTCACTCTCTGCTTGCTCATAGGCCAGGGAGATTGCAGGGACCTTTGGAGGTGGCAGGACTGCTGTTAGAACTGTTTCAATTTTCTACTGTGTAGAGTCTTCCCTGCCCCATTTTCAGTTTGAGAAACGGCACTGCCCAAAAGCCCTAGCTGTAGTATTCAGAAAGGACCTCCCCAACCCAAGTTTGTCCTTATATAGAACTAAAGGATACTCAGACTCAAGAGAGCCACGAGATGGAGAGTGTGGACTAAGTGAGGATCAGATGGTTGCTTATGCAAACACTAGAAAAAAAATGTATTTAAGCATTTTCCTTCCATCTGTCCTTTCTTTAGAGTACCTAAGAACATGCACATTTCTTCTTGACACAAAAAAAAAAAAAAAAAAAAGACATTCACCATATCAGTGCCCAAGTCAATGCAGAGGATGGTTACTGTTCCCAGTGGAAGGGGTATGTTCGCAATGATGAAGATCAGGAAGGGCGTGATTTCAGGAATGTTACTGGTCAAGGTGTAAGCAATAGACTTCTTCAGGTTATCAAAGATCAGACGCCCTGGAGCGAGGAAGAAAGAACAACTTAACTCTCACTTATCAGCACAAGGCAGCCAAGTAGCTCATAGACAGCTTCACTGGTAACACTGGAAAGCAAAATGCTAGTGCAGCAAATGAAGAAGTTCTCTTGCATGTAAGGGTGAGACTGTGTGCTCCATGCACAGCATCACCTAAAGAGAACAACATTATTGGTCACAGCAACCAGAGCTCACTGCATACAGCAGTAGGATACTAAGCCCTGGTTTCTGGAGACCAAGAGCACCTGGAGGTACCCTCTGTTCTGCTCCTCTTTGAGAGCTATTGCTCCATCAGGGAGGAAAATGTGTCAGACTCAGCTGGCAAAGATGACTGTAGGGTCACGTGTCAGGCAAAAGGACAAAGTAGCTTTTGTTACTCAGCTGCTTCCTACTGTTATCCATCCCAAAGGGTCATGCTGAACCCATGAAAAGGAACAAGACTCCGAAGGGAGGAGGAAAGTGCTGCTCTCCTTGCAAACACCTGTCACGGAGACAAGTTCAAATAGAAGAGAGTCCTCCAGATGCCGCTATTTCAGAGGGAATCAGTAAGTAACATTGCTGAAGAATGTTATTTCATCACCATTGCACTCAAGTTGTTAACTCACCTTCTTCAACCCCAGTGACAATGGAGGCAAAGTTGTCATCCAGCAGAATCATGTCAGCTGCCTGCTTGGAGACATCTGAGCCAGCAATACCCATAGCAACACCAATGTCAGCCTTCTTCAGGGCTGGGGAATCATTCACACCATCACCTGTGACTGCTACAATGGCACCCTAGTCACAAAGAGGAACAGCAAGACTGAAATCATCATGTAAGAGGTTTTGAGCAAAGAAGCTTTCTCCTATCTTTCAGGAGATGAAGCACAAAAAACTATTTCACTTCACTATAAAGAGACCTCAGTTCCTCCTTGTCCTCCCCTCACCCTTTCCCTGATCTGATCAGGCTCATCAGAGAATCATGCTGCCCCCTCCAAAGGAGATGCTGGACAACATACAAACATGTTGAATCCTCCTCTCCCAAGCACATTCGGAGCATTTAGGAATTAAGTATGCTAACACACATCCTAGGAAAAGAAGAAAGCCTCAGTATAAACTGAAGATGTTTTCGTGCCAAACCCTTATATTTATGTACTGTAGAGCAGCCTGACATCAGCATCTGAAGGCTGTTCACAGATTGAGATCTAGTCTGGCCCTTTACGTGAGAGCACTTAGTTTTAAGCCCTGCCTCTTCAGAAGTTTATATGTATGGTAGTTTATATGTATGTCTGGGGATTTTTCCAGTATGACATCCCTCTCTTTACCTGTCGCTGACAGCCTTCCACAATAATAAGCTTCTGCTGAGGAGATGTTCTGGCAAAGACAATTTCTGTATGATGAAGCAGGATGTCATCCAGTTGCTCACTAGTCATGTCCTTCAAATCTGAGCCATGAACAACACAAGCTTTGGCATCCCTGCAAACAAGAGACATTGTGTTTTACCTCACACCAAGTTTCTCATTAGCTGTACTTGCCTTGTAAAACTATGTTCAGTGCTCCTGGGAAAGACCAACTCCTGATGTGATTAAATACTAATCCAGCCAGCCTCTCTACAGAAGTTTGATGCTCAAAATTTAAAAGGTAAATAGAGAACACAAAAAAAAGACGAACAGAGGCAAGTAACTGACAAAAAGCCTCATGAGCAAATCAATTATTTCTATAGCTTTCTAAAGCACATCAAGGCCAAGACTAGTTGTGTCTACAGCTCTTGGCCTCTCTGCAGTTAGCTTCCAACATTGCGAGAGATGCTGCTGTCTTCTGCAGGCAATCCATTTGGTAACAGACTGATGATCTACGTGTGGCCCTTCACAGAGAATGCTCACACTATGCCAGTTCAGACTAATTTACGCCCTTTGGCAACAAAAGCACGCAGCGTTATATTTAGAATGGTTTGGTACCCTGAATGCTACAACAAAATACCATCTCTCTAACCCAGCATACCATCCCTTATAGGTCTAGGAGACTATCCACACAACTCTTGACATCACCCAGTTTAGACAGGGAAATTCCTTCCCCACCCTTAGAGCCAGCTGCTGAGCTGCTCAGTCACACAGCCCAGCAATTCCCAACCTACATTGCTGGGCTGTGAAGTTACCCTCAAATAAAAATAAGAAAAAAAAAATTAAAAAAAAAAAATGGAATTCAGTCACAGTACTTGTCTTTCCCAAGCAATTTCATTTCATAGGGTGTCTCTATTCACAGTTCATAAGCTACATGGCTATCCTCCAGCCCAAACACAGGCTGGGTCAAGCTAAGCAATGCAGACAGCCCAACCATTCCGCAAACAGCCTGCTTATGCCAAAGCACATTTTCTGAGGATGCCTCAGTTCTGCACTAGGATATGAAGGCAAACATTAACCTTTAAGAGGAAGGAGTTCTGTTTTTACATTTATTCTGCTCGTAGCTATGGACTAGTGTCAACTACCAGCCTAAGTGCTTGCCTCCCTACAATCTCACTCTTAACTAATTCCCACACACAGGAGATGCACGTTTAAGACAGCCTAGTGCATTCTTCACATAATTCATGACCATTAAAGAGCCAAAATATGCTGAGCTAAGTAAATGCCAAGCTTTTCACATCCAGGGAAAGATGATGAGGGATTATCCAAGGCAAGGAGAGAGGCAAATGCTTAATTCTTTGAACAGCTCTGGCTTTTCCCACCAGTCATTACCTAGGGTTGACCTGGCTGACAGGAATGTTGAGTCGAGCAGCAATATCTTCTACTGTTTCATTGCCCTCAGAGATTATGCCGACACCCTTGGCAATGGCTTTGGCTGTGATCGGATGGTCTCCAGTAACCATGATAACCTGAAATGCAAATAGACTGCCATGAAAGCCTTGCCTGTACTGCAGAGCAACACTGCCCAAAAGGCGGGGTCCCTGACTGAAAAGGCCACATGAGCACTGGCACAGAACAAGTCTCAGGTATAATCAGTAACCTGCTACTAGTATACAAGGATTGAGGTGGATGGAAGACAAGGAAAACTGTTAATCCTGAGTCAACAGAGCCAGCTCCATTTCCAGCCTATGCTTCATTCTTGTCCTAGTACTGTGGGACATGCAGAATACACTCTGAGCTAAATCACTTGCTTTGGGACACCACGCTGTCTGCACCTATCAGTGCCCTAGCAGTTTGGAGTTTAATGCATTTTTCAGTTCATTAACATACAATCATTTGTATTTATTTAAGTTAGAAATTAAGCCAGGAGTAGTATACTTAAATACTGATTGATGCTTCATCCACCCACATTACAGCAACACAGAGAGTAAAAGGAAGTCCTTTATATGCCTGGGAATAGAGTAAGGCAATTTTCAATCCAGGAATAAACTACCTTGATCCCAGCACTTCTGCATTTGCCAACAGCATCTGGCACAGCAGCACGAGGAGGGTCAATCATGGACATGAGTCCTACAAAGCAGAGTTTGTCTACAGGAAAGTTCAGGTCATCTGTATCAAACTGGAAGCCTTCAGGGAACTGCTCATCAGGCAGAGCCAAGTGACAGAATCCTGTAACACACAAAACTCACATTTACTCTGTTCCTACATATCAGGAGGCAGAGAGAGCAAACACTTATGCTTCTGCAAACAAGCACACAAGAATAACAGGGCAGCGTCAGAGGTTTAGCCAGGGCTATTGAGGCGGGAGTTAGGCTCGTATTCTGATAGCTGTTGCTAGGTGCCCAGACACAGCCTGGTTCACATGCAGTGGAGCAAATCTAATACCCTGTGGTCCACAGAGACTGAAGGTCCCAAATGCTTTGCTGCATTTTGGTCCTGGCAACCCAGATGCTGGGCGTGACGAGGCCCTGCAGGCTCCCTTTTGGATTAAAGGTTAAAAGGCAGGATTGTTCCTATAGGAATTGCTGAAGTGACCTTGACTCAACACTATTGTTACAGTGCAGGAACAGAGTAACCCTCCACTCAATCTGTGGGGACTGCTTAGGAACACGAGGGACAAACCTTTTTCAATGTATTAAGGCTGCTTTTCCTTACCCAACACTCTCTCCCCAAGGCCTCCCAATTCAAGGTAGGCATTCTGAAAAGCATCTTTCATTTCCTCATCCAGTGGTTGCTCTTTGCCATGAATAAGAATGGTGCTGCAGCGATCCAAGATCCTCTCTGGAGCTCCCTTCATCACCAGCAAGTAACGGGATTCTGACGGATTTGCATTTTTGTGGATAGACAGCTATGGGTGGAAGAAATGGAACTGTTATATAAACATGTGCTGTGAAGGTCATGAGCACTCGGTGTTTTGTGACTACAGTAGCTCAGGACAGTTTTTGATATTCTGCTCTAGTTTTCATTTACCCACAACTTAAAGAGGTTTACAAACTAAAGAATCTATGTATTCTTTAACACTAATATATAACCACAGTGGTCTTTTTTGTATCCAAGTTGCACCTGTTAAGGTAATTTCCCAGCAGTTCTTTCCTATTCCAAGATTTAAGTTATTCCACTGTCCATGCACTACTGGTATACAGGTCAGATGCACACCTGGTCTTTTGTTAGCAGCTGCCACCTCAGTGTCAGTGCAGCTCCAGAAGCTCTTACACAGTATAACAAAGCACGGTCTGTTAACTTAAATTTCTAGTCTTGAGCTGACTTCAGACAAGTAATAGCTAGACAAGATTTTGGTGCCAAACCAAGTTTGGAGGCACACTGTGTGCAGATTTACATAAGTGCTTCGCACAGCAGCTCTCCTTCAAGAGGATACATGCTTACCTGGTACTTGTTGGTAGAGTTAAATGGTATTTCCACCACTTTAGGATACCTTTCTCTCATCTCCTTGACAGAACCACAGCACAATTCAATGCATTTCAGAAGTGCAGACTCAGAGGCATCTCCCGCCACTGCTCTCTAAGGAAAGAGACAACTATCAAAACATGCATCCCAGTGGACTCACCACAGAAGATCAGATATTGAAAGAAAAAAAAAAAAGTGTATTCATCTCAGCCCAGTCCCAGCTTCTACATAACATGATATGGCAGCAGAGAATAAATAATTCTGTTATCTAGTACTGACAAACACTGCATTTCAGAACACCAGGCCTTCCAGCCTGAGAGAGCAGTGGTCTTCAGACGCCAAAGTCAAGAAGCCCTTTCAAAGGGTAGAGAAAGTGACATAACCAGGTACTGTCAGCCTAAGTGAGGCTAGAGAGTAAACTTTCAAAAGGGATTTGATCTGTCCATAATTTGATCTTGCCCATAAGGTTAGAACTGGTAGAGACTGCAGATGGGATCCCTAGAGATCTGTGTGCGCTCCATGTCCTGTTGGAGTTTCCTTTGCTGCAACTAAAACCAAGTATTTCTTGTCCTTCTGGTCTCTTTGTCTATGAGAATTTTTATTTTTTCATTTCTGTGCTACTTTTTTTTGGCATATAAAGACTTCACAAAACTCTTCCTCTCCCCAGGCCTTCCTCAGACATGAAGAACTTCAACTCTCTAACTTCAGGTCCTGTTTTTTAGACCTAAGATACAGCCAGGAGAGTGCTGAGGAAAACAGTTTCTTCCATCATCTCTATTACCACAGCATCAGAACACCCTCGGGAAGAAGTTTACTAAGCAACATGACTAACATTTGACAGATTATAAGCACTGTACGATTAATTTCAGCCCTGGCTGGGTCACAGTTCAGAATCAAGAATGTGAACTGGTGTTATGCCAGTATTTGCACCAGCACTGAAACAGCAAAAGCTTAAAAAGACTTGCCAGTGAGAACAGACTGGCTAGAGACACTCTCCCAGCTCTGACGTCTACTTATCCTAGCATCAGGCGCTTGTAGCTTTTAAGTGTACAAATGCCAGAGATAGCAATTCTTAGAACAGCCAGATATTGGGAAATGCTTAGGAAAGCCTTTTGGTCTTTCCTAGCTCTATCTGATGTATTTGACCTCCCAAAGAGGGTGTAGATGCTGGTGGATGGCAGGGAGTCTGCTGTAGGAGAAATGTCTTCCCAGTCTCATCTCCACTGCTCATAGTATACCTCCTCTAAGAGTGCTAGACTGCAGAAAAGATGGAAGGTGGCAGATACCTCTACTTTGCAGGTTCCTGTGACCCACAGGATGTAATCTCACTGTGATTATGAGAGCTAGTGAGGAACAGGACAAAAACCTCTTTTAGGAACTCACCTTAAGAATTGGTACATTTTCCTGGTTGGCCTGAAACACAGCACGGTTACAGAGACCTGCAATTCTGGACAAAGCAGCCCAAGTGGCTGAGCTCTTGTCAAAGGAAGCACCTGAAAGCAAAGGGAAAAATGTCAAAAAGCCTCCCGCTTGGAAAAAAAAACCAAAGAACCAAACACGTAAGTGCAAACTCCCCCTCACTTAAGAGCAAGAAGCCTTTACCTCAGAAACAGGAAACACTTAGAGCATGTTAGCACAGCATATATCTTTCAATCCTTCTCCCTTCCCAGGTACTTGATGAACAGTTGATTATTATAAGACCAGAGGGTGAAACAGCAACAGTGCAAGAGAACACTTTGCTTTCAAGATTCCAGTAATGGCTGTATCCAGCAGAAGAGTGGCTGATAAAGCTACAGAATTTTGGACAGGTAACATTCATTCAGAGAGGCTTGAGTAAGGAATGCTGGGTTCTACCACATTGTCTCACTTTATCCACTAACCCAGGAATTGGATGAAATAGTTCCCAAAGGAACAAAGCTAAAATAAAGATACTACTTCTCTCATGACAGCTCTTAAATTGGCTTCAAGGGAGATGAATTGAACCGACTATTAACTGATAAGCTAATGTACATCCCATGAAAAGAAATCTTCTAGGTTTATTCAATCATTGGCAGTCTGAGGGCTTCCAAAAAGCTATTTACAGCTTGTTGCTTTGCACTAGTGTTAAGTAAAGTGGCTTTTTAAAGCAGTTCAGACAAGCATAGTGTTTTGAAGTGTCTGGGACAGGGTGCAGCAGCACCACTGGAAAAACGTTTATGCTAATAATCTGTTGCATGCACAACATTTCACCAGGTAAATGACAGCTAGGAAACTCCTGAGTTTGGTTGGATTGAAGAGTTCTGGAGAGATAAGTAACTCTCCCCGTTGCACAGCACACTGAGATTTCAGATTCTTATCAATATCAAGGAGAGATTTCCTGCTAAAGTCTTATATTCATGCTACTGCTCTGCAAACACCATCTGGATGTTTTGGGAAAACCCCCATCCAGAGGCAGCCATCTAGTTCCACATGGAACTTTTCACCTATGTCCAGCCTCAATTAATTATTATCAGGGCCAACACCTCTGCTGTCCACACTTTCAACAGACTTTAGATTGAGCAATTTAATCAGATACATTTTAGCAAAGATAGTCAGGTACTTTGCAAGTATTTCTATGTACAGAACAAACACACGGGGCTGAACATTCAAGAGGCTCAAAATCCAATGCAGTAATTCTGAGCAAAAAGCAGACTATATGGAGTTAAAGGATTAAACAGAAATGTGGCACTGTGCAAAGTTTTCTATGTGTCATTTCAAGGGTTTTTATGCTTATTGTAGATCATATGTTAGAAGTCCTTGCACTGTCAACTTCCCTTCGGACTGAAGGGTTACAAATATGGGTTCTTAGAAGTACCAGTGCACAGGAAGCTCCAGAAAAAGCCATTTTTTAATGAAATGCCTGAAGTGCAAAGAGATGGTCTTACCGCTCTGGTTCTCTGTAGTATCAGCCTCGTGAATCTGATTGTCAAACCACATGTGCGCAACTGTCATACGATTCTGTGTCAGAGTGCCTGTCTTGTCAGAGCAGATGGTGGATGTGGAACCCAGGGTTTCCACAGCTTCCAGGTTCTTCACCAAGCAGTTCTTCCGAGCCATACGCTTGGCTGTTAGTGTCAGACATACCTGGAGACAAAGAAAATGACAGGTTAGATGTACTTGTGCAGTAATAACACTATCCAACTCAGTGTGCTCGTGGAATGATAACCCGCTTAGGTGCCCTGCAGTGATTCCCTAATCCCTTGCTCATCCTTCCACTGCAAAATAAACAGCAACACTTAGGCCCAGGTGGTAGGTTTAAATAACACACTTTGCTACAAAACCTTCAGAAAAGGACCCATAAGGCTTCAGTCTTCTGTGTCTCAGTGCATTAGGAAGGAAATGACAAGCCCCAGACTAAAATTTCAGTTCAAGTTGCCACCTCCTAATCAGAGGAACTCTCAAAATAGGTGAAGGCAGGCCACATATGAGATGACCCAAAATAGCTCTGGTGATAAGGCTGCAACTTACTGGTGTAGGAAGTGAGCAGCTCCAGCTACCTCTTTCTTGCCAGAGGCTTTTATCTAGTTCCAGCTTCCAACTGTCCATTCCCTGGCTTGGTTGCTGCTCTGCTTCCTAAAGCTGCATGGAAGCCTCTAGCCCTGTCCACCACCACTCCCTGTACGCCCTAAGCACACCTAGATACTCTCATCATTTCTTTAGGAAATCAGACTTGTAAAGAACCTCTAACAGGTTTCAGATCAAAAGCTGGGACTAGAATGAAGCTTGTTGGATGCTTTGCCAGCCCTTAAGGATTGGAAGGGCTGGTATTCATGTGGGTGTAGAAACCCTGGCAGTTGTAACAGGAGGGCCCTTTCTTGCCACAGAAAAAGGCAAGATAAGCCCAGAACTTCTGGTCTTGCTCACTTCAGCTCTACATTGCCAAGCCTCAGGTCTGACTTAGGGAAGCATCTTTAATGAGTAAAATGTTGCAGAACTTGACACTGATTTGGGCAACTAGTCTGAGTACACTGAACTCAAAGCTGAACTCTACACACTCACAGTGTTTACCTTTGTGAATGCACGCTGAGCATGAAGCACTCCACTTCTTCAAGAACCATATATGTAACAAATCCAGTATTTTTTTCCAACTTAACTCACCGTAACCGTTGCAAGCAGCCCTTCAGGAACATTGGCAACAATGATCCCAATGAGGAAGATGACAGCCTCTAGCCACGTGTACTCAAGGATGAGTGAAAGGATGAAGAAGGAAACACCCAGGAACACAGCCACACCAGTGATGAGGTGGATAAAGTGCTCGATCTCCATGGCAATTGGAGTTTTGCCCCCTTCCAGTCCAGAAGCCAGACTGGCAATACGGCCCATCACAGTGCGATCCCCAGTGCTAATGACAATGCCACGGGCAGTGCCTAGAAGAGAGACAGGTTCTAGAAAACAAAACCAGCCACAGCTCACCACCCTGTGGGTGGTGAAGAGATGCTCTGAGTGGGCTTCAGCACAAAGACTGCCTACTACCATTCTCAGAGCTGCAATGGAAGTTCTGCCAGATATGACTGATATTCCTGCTTTCTGCAGCAGCTTAATATTTCTTATAGCTCTACCTAACCATTTTGGTTTACATTGTATCTGCACTTTAACACAGCTGTAATAAGGCAGGCAGGCCCAAAGACACACCACATAGCTGTTCCTCTAGGACAAGCAAGAAATTAAAATAAAACCCCAGTAGTGCTGTGGAGTCTTTGACCATTCTGCAGTAGTGCAGTTGGAACGGGCAAAGACTTTGCTAGGAACTTCAAGCCTGCTTTTGCACGGTAGAAGTAGACTACCAACTAACAAACTGAACTCCTGGTGTATTCGGATTGCTCACCTACACAGTTCAATCTCTATCACTGCTAATACATCAGGGAAGTAGGAGAGTCACATACCTTCCACACAGTTGGTGGAAAAGAAGGCAATGTTCCTGGTCTCCAGTGGGTTCTCGTGGGAGAAGTCAGGAGACCTGGTCTGAGGCTCTGATTCACCAGTAAGTGAGGAGTTATCCACCTACATGAAAGAGAGTACTTTATCATATACAAGCAGGCAGATGCCTTCAGCAACGAAAGCAGATGAAACACTAGGCACTTCCCCCACCCTTCTCTTCCACTTCAGCACCCATTCACTGCATAGAAGACATTCTATGACATTTCAAAGCCAGACTAATTCATCCTCCTTCAGAAGGAAGTTTCCAGACACTCTGTCATTGCTGTACCTTGCAACCATGTGCAGATATGATCCGAAGGTCAGCTGGAATTCTGTCTCCTCCTTTCACCTCCACTAGATCTCCAACAACAACACCTTCAGCATTTATGCTCATCTTCTCACCATTTCTGACTACAAGTGCTTGCTGAAAGACAGTGAAGAAACAATCTATGTCAAAAGCGAGTCAAAAGAAAGGGTTTAGAAGATCTGAGAACCTTAAAATAGTTGTGATGTGGTTCCACAAGGTTTCTACTTGGACTAAGATGTTTATATCTGATATGTATGTTATTTAAGAAAAATAGCTATTTTTTGTTTTCTTGATATTAAAACTCCCTGTTCCCCAGGTGACAGTTTGGTAGTTTGGTATGTTATAGACTCTCCATGAAGGAATACAAATTGTAGTGCTTATCACACCAGTTATTGAGCTCCCCAGAATATTGAGAAGGTGTCCTACGATTCTTAATAAGCTGGTGGAACTCACAGGGTTTCAGGAACTACTTTGGCCTATTAGCATAATTACTTGGAACATAAAGGGGAAGGACTCTCACAGACCCATAGAAATTAAGAGCTAATAACCCACACTAACAGCCAGGCTTTTTGCAATTGAAGCAAATATTTAAAACTGTTAATAACCTTGAGAAAGCTATGGCTTGGCAGACCTCAGGGAAATGAGGCATTCCATACCTGAGGCACCAAGTTCTTGAAGGATTCCATGATCTTGGAACTTTTTGCTTCTTGGTAATAAGAGAAACAGCCAGTAATGATAACCACAGCTGCCAACACAACACCCAGGTACAGCTAAAAAGAGCAGAGAAAAATGAGTCAGAGGACGATCTGCCTGAAAGGCTTCCAGCTTGTCCAGATAAATTGCTTGGCATTTAAGTGCCCCATTACAAACATGAAGGTACTTCCAGTCTCTGTACATTTTGTACACAAAGGCCATCCACAAGCTAGTGTTGTTAACACAACACAAAGGAAGTTGGCTGTTCATTTCATTATGTGGAAGCACTCCAAGACATGTTAAGCTCTCACACTGAATTTCCCGTGCTTATGGGAAAAGCTTCTGGACTGAATGCTTGGAGGAAATTATTCTGCTTTGAGCTAAACAGGCTGCTCAGTCTGCCTTTGAGGTAAAACCTGACATTTTTACTTACATTATCATTGTTGGCCTCTTCCTCCATCAAACTTTGTATGCCATAAGCCAGAAAACATAGAATAGCACCAATCCACAACAGGAGTGAGAATCCTCCAAAGAGCTGCCGACAGAACTTCACCCATTCAGGAGTGGTGGGGGGAGGGGTGAGGGCATTTGGGCCATCACGAGCCAAAATCTCAGCTGCACGTGCAGAAGTCAAACCCTACAAGAGAGGTTTCCTTTTTAAGTCACTGTGACAAGACTGACTGCAGAAAGTAGCTCTGAATTTGTTCAAGGTGTACCACAGCAACAAGGACCTGCTAACAGATGTCCACAGCTGCCAGGGTTCCATAACACAAGTGCAGGGTGTGAAAGCTGAATGCCAAAAGAGGAGCTACAGGATGCTGAATGCTACTTGAGGAACCTGCAGGCCATGGGGCTACAGCAGTGAAGAAGGGCAGGACAAGGAAGCTATAGCAGCGGACTTTGAGCTCTGAGGAACAGCACATTGCAATCCATCCTATCAAATTACGGAACAAGTGTGAAACCTGGGGGCCATAACGACGATGACACTTTGGAACGACCTTCCAGGAAGTTCACTTTTCAGGAGCCAAGGTCTCTGACACAAAAATACAAATCTCTGTGCTGCTGTAAAGAGCAAACTTGATGCTATAAGCACTCATGCAAAAAAAGGCATTAAGCAAAGCAAACAACACCAAAGGTGTAAAACCACTGCAGTGCTTCTGCACCGAGCCTGGAGGTAGCCTTGGACATCTGCACACCTCTAACTACAGAAAGGCAAAATTTTAACTGCTACTAGCCATCATTAAGTCTCTGGGCATGTGCTAGCTCACTAGACTACATTTGCACTAGACTACATTTTTTCCTCAGGAAAAAAGAAATAAATCCAAGAATCAACTTGACCTTGAACAATTCATAGGCAGATAACAGTGACTTTGTTAGAAGCACAGTCACAACAGTATTGCAGTCAGGTTGTACAGTGGGAGTATGAAGAGACGTATTTGTGAATTCAACAATTCCGGGAAGCCTGAGAAACTTAACTGGAGGAGGGGAGATTAAACAGCAAAAAAAAACCCACATCACCACACCGAAACCAGACCACCCAGATCTCCTTTTGCTCTGAGCCAAAAATGTTTCTTTTCAGAGGAGGGCAAGGGGGGCAGGAAAACCATGTCCACCTACCCGACTCAAGTCTGTTCCATATTTACGATGAAGTTCATCAAGGCTCAGCTTGTGGTCATCCTGAAACACAAGAAATAGTTGGGAGAGAAAAGATCAGTCCCTGTAGGTTCATCAGCAAAAGCTCAGGAAACTTGGGGTAGGGGGTGGAATTGCTATCTGTAACAGCTTGGTGAGATAGGACTGTAGCTCATCTTCCCTGTTAAGAGAATCTCAAGCTCATTCCGCAACTCAGCACAGTCTCGTCTCTTGCGTTCTTGTGACTATTTGGGTACAATGTGACAGCTCTTATAAAAACATCTGAGTACATCTCGGTGCAGTCTTTTACACCCCCAGCAGATTCTGTGAAACCTCAGTGGGTGGGGGTTTTTTCAGGGGATGAGAGAGGAGGGGAAAGGAGTTGGGAAGGAAAGCAGGAATGTACAGAAGATTAAGCCTGCAATTTCACACATTTTTAAGTAGTGCTGCCAGATTAAGCACTACTTTGGGAGAACTGTGTTGTCCCCCAAACAGGTTTCTTTTCATAGAAAGGCTATTTTTCAGTTGGATTGGGTTGGTGCAGAGCAGTGCCTCGCTTTGAAGGTTTTACTGGAGGAGCAGATGCTTTAAGTTCATATCGCTACTGAACACAAAATCTCATCTTGGAGCAATCCCCTCTCCCTAAGAGAGTGGCCAAAAATGTGAAGGCACAGTCTCAAATCCATAGAACAGAAAAACAAAACCCGCATCACCTTCAAGGAGCAGATCTAAGCCAGATGATGCTCACAGACAGATGTATAGCATCATCCAGCATTCAGAGATGAGGATGGGAGACACTCCCCATAGCCTCAAACACGATTAGAAGGAATAATACTGAGGTCACTTTGAGCAGAGGCCAGCGGTAAATGGAGCTGTACAGCCTCAACTCCTCAGCTGCAATGAAAACAGCAGTGCCACTCACACGACAGCACAATAAAGCCTGTAATGCTGCTATGCAGAGAGTGCTTGCCTGGGGACGAAATACAACTATACTGTGCTACGGGCAATACAGGCAAGCAGAAACTAAGGTTCTGTGTAAAGTGCCTTTTGAGAAGTGATGTTTCCAGAGTCCACTGTGTGGTCATCCTGATGCTCAAACACTTGCAGCATTTCTGGCTTGGGGACAGGCGGGAAGGGAGGAAAAGGGGAATCAGCGCCTTCAGTCACACCACACTGTCAGCACACCAACTCTTTTTCTTTTAGTCACATAAAGCACAGGGTTTTTGGCAAAGCAAACGTTCTTTAGCTGCTCTTTCTGCGCCCTATGCTCTTACCATCGCAACTTCCTTTTTAAGCTCATCCATGTCCCTCTCTTTCTTCCCCTTCTTCTTCCCGCCATGCTCTGATGTAGCAGTGGGTTCATACTTGTCTCTTCCAGCCTGCAAGAGAAGACACAGCATTGTTAGAAACATCTCACTGTCAAATTCTACAGCAGTAGACACAAACTATGCACACAAGACTGCCAGGCAGACAAAATTATTGTAGTTTATAAAAGTTGCCTATCTAACTGTTAGTAAAGCCTTTGACCTGTTTCCTACAATATTCTCTTGGGGAAACAGGCTGCTTGTGGCTTGGATAGGTGCACTGTTTTCTGGGTGCAAAACCAGCTGGATGGTTGGACCCAGAGAGAACAGTGGTGAAGGGAGTTACATCCAACTGGTGGCCAGTCGTAACTGGTGTTCCCCAAGCCTCAGTATTGGTGCTGGTCATGTTAAATATCTTGATCTATGATCTGGGGATTGAGTGTACCCTCAGCCAGTACTGAGGCACACTAAGTTGGGCAGGAGTGTTCATCTGCTGGAGAGTAGTAAGCTCTGCAGAGGGATCTGGACAGGTTGGATCAATGGGCCAAGGCCAACAGTATGAGGTTCAGTAAGGCCAAGTGCTGGGTCCTGCACTTGGGCCACAACAACTCCATGCAGCACTACAGGCTTGGGGCAGAGTGGCTGGAAAACTGCCCAAAGTGGCAGAAAACCTGCCCAGAGTGGCTGGAAAAGGACTGGGGAGGGATGGTCAGCAGTGGCTGAACATGAGCCAGCAGTGTGCCCAGGTGGCCAAGAAGGTCAATGGCATTCTGGCCTGTATCAGAAAAAGCATGACTAGCAGGACCAGGGAAGTGATTATCTCTCTGTACTGGTGAGGCCACACCTCAAATCCTGTGATCAGTTTTGGACTCTTCACTACAAGACAGACACTGAGGTGCTGAAGACTGTCCAAAGAAGGGCAATGAAGTTGGTGAAGGTTCCAGAGCACAAGTCCTATGAGGAGCAGCTGAGGGAGCTGGGGCTGTTTAGCCTGGAGAAAGGGAAACTCAGGGTGGATCTTATCACTCTCTACAACCACCTGAAGGGAGGCTGTAGCCAGCTGAGGGTTGGTCTCTTCCCCCAAGAAAGAAGTGGCAGGCCAAGAGGAAATGGCCTCAAGTTTTGCCAGGGGAGGTTTAGACTGAATATTAGGAAAAATTTCTTCACAGAAAGTGCTGTCAAACCCTGGAACATGATGCCCAGGGAAGTGGTTGAGTCATCACTCCTGGTAGTATTTAAAAGATGTGTCAGTGTGGCACTCAGAGACTTGGCAGACTTGGCAGTGATGGGTTAACACTTGGACTCAATTATTCTAATGGTCTTTTCCAGCCTAAATGATTCTATGAATGTTATGCCACTTCAATAAATTAAAAAAATGAGCTAGTGAGCAGACAAGTCTGCTCAACATCATCCCCAATACACAGATTATAGCCAGACATTGTGCAAGTCTAGCTAGGAGGAAAGCAAGCTATTCAGGCCGTCTTGACACTCGAGCCCCAGCTCAAGCTGAAAAAGTGATGAAGAGCAGAAGAAACCAATTCCTGAGTGCCTACGTATGTTCTCTCCAAGGCATTAACTTCTCCTCCCCCCTCTGAGTCCTCCACATCCCCTGGTGAGGAGGAGCAGCCTATCAACTGAAGATAAATAAGAGGTGGTATCTCTGGCTGGTCCAATCTGGGGGCTAAGTTCCAACACTTTCATTCTCAGTTTGGCACACTAGCTGGCTGGTTATGCAACAAATCTGCTTTCAATTTATGGCAGTTTGACCAGCAAGAATGGTATACAAAGCAGCAGTACACTTTTGCAGATTCGATCTGTGCTCAGTCCCGCTCACACTTCACAGAGCAGATGATTCACTTACAACCCCTTTATTCAGTAGGATTTTCATTCACTTTTATTATGGTTAATTCTACATGAAATCATGTAACGATTTAGATCTTGTCATAACAGAGTAAACAAGCATCTAAGGACAAACAAGTCATGACTTAGTGCACATAAATATCACTTAAAAGACAACTCTCCGTTTCTTTCTGTGTTGGATCTATCACTTCCCTACACCCTGCCAAGTTTTACGTGATGAGATTTTCACCCAAATAAGATCCCCAAGAAGAACTTTGAAATGAAACAGCAGTTAGTGGCACCAGAGTCAAACCTTTAACAAGATTAAGAAAAGGTTTCAAATGCATTGCCTTGCTCCATCTTTGCACGGGCACCTCAAACCACGAACTTGGATTCCTGAGAACGATCTGGACACAGGAACTATTGTTAGGATCCAAGAACTGTCCTGTTCAGCAGCAAGCGCAGGAAATTTTTATTATCAACTCTGAGAGAAGTAGAAACCAAAACCAAAAGTGAAACTACACAAAAAAGAAACGAAAATCATGAGTTTTCTAAAAGAACTTATCAGTCACATGTAGACACGGGTTTTTACTGTTCTAAGAAAGCTCTGTATGCAACACTCTGCAGCCAGTCACACATTTGTCATCCACAGAAGTCCTCTCGCACCCAGTTCAGTAAAGGCAGGCTTTGCATGTCCCATACCCTTGCATGCAACTAGAGAACTGTGCAATGGAAACAGATTTTAATAAGCGGAGCAGAGCTGAGCTATTTGCCTCCACTGGTATAGGAAAAGGACACAGAGCTACAGACTGTCAGCATTCCTGGCATTTTTCTCCCTGCACCTAAACTCCCATTTCCCTTCTTTAAAAAGCATACTTAAAGGAGCACGGTCCTCACATTCCAGCATCACAAGAATTTGCCACAGGCCAATCCACAAATAGTCACCATGAAGCATCTCTCTCCTTCAGTCTTTGAAGGAAACAACTTTTGACTTCTTCTATAGCCATGGCAGACAAGTCCAAACACAGCCCTGCACAAAACACATGCTTCCTGATTACTTCTTGAGATGAGAAATGATTTCTAACTAAGGTGAAGGAGTTGGTGCCTTCTTGCTTGACTAGGAGTCTATCACCTTCAGCTTCACCCTTCTTCCCAGAAAACCTTGGCAAGCTCTTGCAGGCGAATCTAAAAGCATCCTGGTTCTTTGAAACTTCTGTGAGAAGTAGTCACTCAGCTTATCTGGGACAGTGGTAAACAACCAAGAATATAGGAATGTTTAAGCTTTTTCAGTTGCAGCTGAAACAACCTACAAGTGGGCAAACATGAAAAGGCTCACTGCCTTTGTTCAAGCATGATTTGCTTTAAAAAAAAAAAATCAACAAAAAACCCCACAAGCAATCAGATGCAGTCAGAACAAAGCTGTTAAAATTGCTTGTTTCTTTAAGCACCCAAGTGTTTGGGTCTTAATGAAGTCCATCTTACCCAGGAGCTCAGCATTCCTCAGCTTAAACAAAAAAACCAAAACAAAAAACCCCAAACAAACAAACAAAACAAACAAACAAATAAAAAAATAAAAAAAAAAAAAAAAAAAAAAAAAAAAAAAAAAAAAAAAAAAAAAAAAAAAAAAAAAAAAAAAAAAAGGAGAAAAGGATAGTATCTTCCCTTCTGTTGCTTTAGTATCACATCTCAACCCTACAGAAAAGTAGGGACAATCAGTTTCAGCTCTTGCTACAGGACCATTTCATGCAGAGTCCAAACTTCCTGCTCCATCATTCAAATCTGAACTTGACACACAGATCAGAGTCAAAAGTCCTGCCCCTGTTCTGTGCCTCCAGGGCCATTGCCTCTCTTCCGGCAAGATGAGCCCAATCTGTTCAACAAAGGCTTGTGCTGGCTGAGTTGCCAGGGAAAGAGAGTTTCATCCCACTTTGGCGCTGTAGGATTTCCCTGCTTTCCCCTCCTTTTCCTGCTGTACAACGAGGAGAAGGCCTGTGGTACTCCAGAACTATATCTTACCGCGATTTAATCATACGGCCTGAACACAAAGGAAGGTCTGTTTCATCAGAAATGTCACCCCTGTTACTTGACTTAATTCATGTGACTCATCAAAACTGCCACAGAAATAAAACAGTGCAGATTCTTTTTTTTTTTTTTCCATGCAAGATTTATTTTTTTTCCACTGGCTTAAGCACAACATTTGTACGCACCAGTGTAAGTTTTATACAGTCCTGAGAAAATCCTATTGTCTTTCAGATACAGCTTATGCTTTTCCGCTCTGGACTAATTGAGCCATTCATACCTGATGTTCTCGACACAAGCCATGATTGACCAGGAAACAGGAAGAGTACAAATCAGCAGACAAGCTCAGAAGTACCCTATTCTATGATCGCTTAATCCAACAAGAAACGTCAAGTAAGAGCCAAAATAAATTATGCCGTCCCTGGAGGCCTGGTCTGTTCTACTACTTATGTCATTATAATCAATTGTGCAGAGAAAACAGAAAAGTTACTCTCCTGCTGCCTCATGAGACAGTTTTCAGTAAATACAATAACCAGATGTGTCATAAAATGGACTATGCCTATTGGACTGAAAACTCCACTCCATGACCCTACGTAATCTTAGCAAGGGATGCAAATGGCTTCTTTGGATCCTTCTTATTCCCTCCCAAGAGCTGTGTTCAATCTCCTGTCCTGAATCAAAAATTTAATCAACTGCATCAATTGAAGAGACTCTCAACATCTAGGACAGTACAAGTCGGTTTTTACTCCATAGCTAGTAATTGCTCACTGTGCAAGACTGCTGCTTCCTAAATCACAGATGGACAAGCTCTCCTCCCCTGAGAAAGGAACTAAACCCTATGAGGGTTTTCATCACCAGGATAAAAACAGGACCACCCACACACCTTACGCATTATCTGGGTATTATGACAAACATCTCTACTTGTCATGGAGCTGAACCAACTGCAGAGCGGGCTTTCCAAATGCCACTGCTGCACAGCTGAGCAGCCCATCCTGGTTTTTTGATGCTGTGCCAGCTATGGCAAGTCACCTCCCTCACTTCTTTGCCTGCAATATTAGCACATCTTTACCATAAATCCAAACATCTCTAGTAGTTGACAAACACATAAAGATGATTGGACTGGACCAAGTTTTCCCTAGAGGACATGGTGACAGGTTACCCCTTGGAAAGGCCTGGGTGAAGCATGAGCTGCAGTTTTCAGCAGGTCAGGATCGTTGTGGGTTGTACAGGCCACTTGCCAGAGACCCCCTCATCCTGTTACACTGCTTTTGCAAAAATGTGCGTTGACTAGACCCAGGGTTTTCTTTGGTAAAAGGACTATCCTCTAACCGCTGTAATAAAAAGTCAGTGTAATAAAATAGCCATAGTAATAAAGGAATGAAAAAAATGGGGGGGAGGGGGGAAGAGTAATATATGAAAATTTTTTAATTGCACTAAATAAGGATTGCTTTGATTTGCATAACTGCCCCTCAGTTGGTTCATTATGCAGTAAGCCTCCCTAGTTTCTGATAGGGAAAAAAACCTTAACTGGGATTCAGGGAAATTGGAGCAAGCCAAGAGGTGTTTCTGCTCCACACAGGCTACCTGATCACAACATTCACCTTCAAAAAGTCTTCACTACTGTTTCCAAAAGCCTTCACATACGCTTTTCTTTAGTTAAAAGACACGATCTGAATTAAGGACTTCTCTTTGTGGGCTACAAGGTAGGACGGGTCTCCAGAAGCAACCCAAAGCATGGACCAATGACTGTGTGCTATGTCTGTGCAGCGAGGGATATGGAGTGAAACATGCTGCTGTCTACAGACACGTAGCTTCCAGGCAGCTCTGAACAGAGCTGTGCTTTCCTCCTCTACACACACCCCCTTGGATAATCTGCTTTTTGGGATGAACAGCATACCCGGGCAGCTGACGGCCCTCCCCTTGTCCTGTTACCATTTAAAGTAAAACAGACACTTCACTCAGCTTCTCTTCATAGCCACTGAGAGAAGAAAGTTGCTCTGTCACACTTAAGCTTTTATTCTCTCTTCCATCACATGCTCCTGTGGGAAAGAAGCTTCCTTTTAGGCCACCCTAACTCAGGGTAGGCACATGCTGTTCAGTGTTGTATCCACACACCACCTTTCTCACAGCCTTGCTCTCTCACATTCCCATTTTTCAGGGGGTCCCTAATTATCCGCATGCATTCTCACTGCTAAACGAACAAATCTTGTGACTTGCTACCAGAAAGCATGAGGCAGCCGTATTATCCCTGCTGAATTACTCCTTGTGTCGGCACTTCAGTTCTGGGTTAATTGCTTTATTATCCAGGCAACCTACGAACTCTGAAATGGAAGCAAGACAGCTAACAACTTTCTACATGAGAAAGCATTTGTACCTCCTATTACTCCTGTGTAGGCAGACTAAGTCCCTGAAGCCTTTTGCGCTACAGTCTTAAACACACACACAACACTCTAAGGCTTCTTCGATGCTTTAAAGAAGATTCATAATACTGCCAACATCCCCAAATCCCTCCCTCAGTGTTTTATCTCCTGGGTGAACTCACTGTGCACACTGCCTGTTGTCTACTGGACTGAAATACATCAGGCTGGGCTGCTAAGCATCAAAAGAATATCACTGAAGAAAAAATCCAACAAAACCATACACACACACACACACGCTGAAAATCCACCCTACACACTCAACTCCCTTTTCCGATTAACAGCCATGTTCTTTCTTGCAGCTCCCCTCCTATTCATGCGGTTATGTCAACATTGCCACTGTTGTACTGCACAGATGAGGACAATACAAAGTCAAGTCAATGTTTGAACAGCGCTTAGGAAGCACAGAACACCTGTAGGCAGGGAACACACTAATACTGCTTTGTCTCATGGGCCCACAGGGTCACCCTCTCCTCGAGAAGCAGAGAAATTAGGGAATTTTACAGGAATGTGTCTAACCCTCAGGAAAGCCTGAGATTAGCTCAGTTGGTTACGGCACGGTGCTCAGAACACCAAGGTTACGGGTTCGATCCCTGTATGGGCCATCAAGAGCTGGACTTGATGATCCTTGTAGGTCCCTTCTACCCCACAATATTCTGTGAAATATTCTCTAAACATAAGTCCACACACCTCCAACTATACCAGATACACAGGGAAGTATTTAAAGAGGAAAAAACAAACATCTGAACAATGAAACCTAGAATCTGGCCTCTAGTTTTTAAACATAAAATGATATCGGAGCAAGTCAAGAGGTGTTTCTGCTTCACACACGTGTGCTTGATCACAACATCTAGCTTTAAAAAGTGTTCACTACTGTTCGTTTCCAACAGCCTTCTACTACCGTCCACTTTCAACAGCCACTACTGTCCGTTTCCAACAGCCTCCACAGACGCTTTACTTAGTTAAAACATAAAATCTAAATTAAGGACTTCTCCTCCTCGTGGGCTATAAGGTAGATAAAGAGCTGATACAGGGCAGAAACTGCCGCACAGCCTTCTGTGAATATTTATCACTCCAACAAACAGGATAACGTCAAGGGCACCCACCCCCTCCTGCTACCATCTCCCATCACATCCTTACTGCTACTAAGAGGCAAATTAGCCTAATAATCCTGACGGCTCCCCTTCCCCCGTCTTCCCCCCCCCCCCCCCCCCCCCCCCCCCCCCCCCCCCCCCCCCCCCCCCCCCCCCCCCGGGGCCCTCGTGTCTCAAGAAGTCTAAAGTACTCTTAGGAGCCAGCGGAGCAGCCATGCTCCCTCCCCAGCTCCGCAAGGCCACCAGATAACACCAGCTCGGGGGCTGCGGGCGGGCAGGCGGGAGGCCCCAAGCCGGGGGTGCACGGCCTTAAGGGGGAGCCGGAGGGTTTGAGCCACCCTCCTCTTGCCCCGGGCTCCGCCCCGCCCTCAACCCGGTTCTTCCTCCCTCGGGCGGCGGCGGGACCGCGGCGGCCGCCAGGGCACGTTGCTCGGGGCAGGCGGCACCGGCGCCGCCCTCGAACGGCCGCTGCTGCCCTCGCACCCGACGTGGCCGCACCAGCCCCGCACAGACAAAGCGCAGCCCCGTCGAAGGGAAACGAACACCGGCCGCGGTTCGGCTCCCTGGATTTCCCACCTCCCGCCCCGTCCCGGCCCCCGCCGCTCACCCCCTTGCCCATGGTGCCGGGCGACTGCGTGCGGGTCAAGCGGCGGGGAGCGAGGAGCGGGGCTCAGCGGCGCCACGTGTCCCGGCCGGCGGCAGGTGCGGAACAATAGCAGCGCCCCGGCCGCCGCTCGCCTTCCTCTTCCTTCTCCTCCGCGGCTCCCCTCCTTCGCCTCGCCCCCCCCTCTACCCCTGCCGGGGTCGCTCCTCTCAGTCGCTGCAACCGCCTGAAGCTCGGAGCGCCGCCGGCTTCCCGCCGCATAAAGAAGCCTCGCTCCAACAGCCCCGCCCCAGCCCGCCGAGCCGCGCCCGCCCATCCCGGCGGGGGGGGCGCGGAGGGGACGGGACCGGGGCTGCGGGGGGAGGAGGAGGGAGGGGCCGTGGGCGGGAGTAATGCCCCGGGTGCATCTTGGGGTTCACCTTGGGGCTCACCCCGGCTGCCCCTCGCTTGAGCGAGGGCTCCTTCCGCGGCGGCCGGGGAGAGCTCCTCCCGGGCCCTGGCGCCGCCATGCCGGGGCGCGCCGGGCGCCCTCCCCGCCGCCCGCCCCGCTGCCCCTGCGGGGGCTCGGCCCTGTGTGCCCCGTGGCCGCCCCAAGGCCCGGCCTGTCGGTTTCCCGCGGGTCTTGCCGGCGCTGCCGCCCCGCACGGAGAGGCACAAGTCCCCCGGGGCTCCCTTTCCACCCAAAAGCTTGCCGCTGGTGAGCTGTGGTGGGCATGGCGCCTGCCAAGCTGCAAACCTGCCGGAGCCACAGCCCGCTCCGTACGCTGGGAGATGTGCGTGTACTTGTCAGAAACTGATCTTGTTGATAGAGGACTTACAGGGCAGCTTTCTGTGCCCTCTGCTGCTCAGGGAGCTTAGCCAGGGGACCTAGCCTGACTAGGGCCATCCTTCCATTCTGGGAAAGAGGGATGTAGAGTTCTAAATGTATGTTTGTTCACTTTGCTTTTTTTTTTTTTTTCTTTGCAAAAGTTTGTTCACTTTTACTTCTGTATAAGTTCTCTGGCAAAGAAAACCAGCTGATGATCCGTTTCACTTTTGACGGCTTAGTAACCCTGTATGAACTTGGAAATGAGAAAGTGTCTCAGGAGGCTTTGCCTGCTGAGAACCCCAAAAATTTGCTGTGAACTTTCTTGTAGAAGAGGAACACGGTTGCAGCACTTCCCTGCTAAGCATGGCTTGAAACTCCCCTCCACATGAGAACTGAATTCATGCCTTAAACATCCCGCACAAGAGCTTGCTTATCAAAGTGTTTGACCCACGTATGTAAAGGGAATGTTTGCCACTATAACCATCATGTTGTTTTAGAAAGTTGTGTGTGGAGTCACCACAGTGGCAGTGGAGCTTGGTCCTAGACCTGCTTTTAGCCTCTGATGGATCTGCCACTTGCAGATATGCAGGATGCTCCATCTTTGTGACTTCAGCTGGACTTAAAAATAACAGCCTCACCTCTCAGTCCTGAAGTGCTTCTGCCACAGAACATACTGGGCTTGAAAATAAAAACCAGCAGTGAGATCAGATGCAATTTTAGACAGCAGGCCAACATTTCAGAGATGCTCTTTTAGTTTTCTGTATAAGCTCCATTTTGTGCCTCTGATGGTCTTTATGGGATCTGGCACTGTGCTGGCAGACTGAGAGACTGAAGCTTTTTGGTTTACCTACAAAATACATGGTAGCTGGGCAGCCATCTCCCTACTAATCTGCACTGACTTATCCCCAAGGCAATGTTCTCAGATAGTTCTCATTGATTACCTCTGAGATTTTCTTTGAAGACTTCCCAGGAAAGGCTTGGCTCTTGCTGGTGGGTGGGGAGAAGGGGATAGGCATTAGGAACTGATGAGAAATTTCAGAACCTTAAATCACCTAATTATTTCATTTTCACTCCTTAAAAGCATTTCACTCCCTAAGAGCAATTCACCATACCACACTTGAGTCTCTTTCTCCGTGGCAGTAAAGTGTCATCAATAAGACACTGAAAGAAGACCTTCAGATGACTTCTGCACCATATTGCCCTTTGAAGTTCTACCTAACCAGTGTAGTTGATTTGGCACACTATCAGTTTGATCCATCTTTTGCCTTGGGATGGTTATGTGTTGCCATTTCTGCATGATATGAAACTGTAGTGTGCCATTGTGGTTCTGTAAACTTGGATTAGTGTCTCTTTCAGGAGAAAAATGTGTCTCAGTTCTGTTACTGGCAGTGATTTAAACAGAGAGCAAATCCATACCGATCAAAGGAAATTTTATTACATCAAACCAGGCACGAAAGATAGAGTAATATTCCATATTAGAAATGCTTGTGTTCTCCCTCTATAATAGGTATCAGTGAGATTAGCTTAAGAAAAATCAGGAGAGCTCTGTTTTCAGTATCTACAAGCAATTACAAACTCTTTTTGATACCTTGGCAGGGTGACTGAGAGAAACAGAGATAACCTACAGGGAACTTCACCTCCTGCCAGCGGGTGAGATCCAAATCAGGTTTTAATACCTGAAAACTCCTCTTTGGCTGTTTGTCCCTCTCTGTTCATCCCAGGAATAGTCATGAATCCTTATTTTGCAGATCTGCATTAGTACATCGTTTTTCCCTTCAGACCATTCACTGTTGTGGTTGTGGGCTGCTGAATGGTATTTGAATTCCAGGAGTAGGTAGCGTGGTCTACACTGAAATGAGAAGGCTGGGCCTTAGCTAAAACAGTGCAGGGTGTTATGTGAATGTTTGCACCTGTGGACATCACGAGGCCCTTCTGCCACATTTTTTACTTGAAGAAGCTGGGATTGTTTTACAGCAGGGAGTTTTATTATGGCCATTTTAGGAACAGGAAAACATAGAGGTAAGCATGCTTGCAGAAAAGCTTTAGCAGGTTCCAGTTAAGAGTCCAAGGGTCTGAAAGCTCTTTGCTCTTGCTGCTAGATATGACAGCTTCCGCTCAGGCATATTCCTGCTTCCAGTAACAGACTGTGTGCAGCTCGACGCAGAGAAGCAAATCTTCTTTATCCCTTTACAACTGCCACTGCCTAGGGTTGCACTGGCTGGGAAAGCTAGGATGCCTGCAGTGGATAGTACTCAGAATAGGAAAGAATGTGATCTCCCACCTGTTTTTATTTTCTCTGACATCTCCCATGTTCACCAGCCTTTTGGATGTGTTGCAACAAGAGCCACACTTCAGTGTTCACCTTGAAAACTACGGTAGCTTCTTTAGCGGCAATGTATATGTTGGGACAGTTTGCCTATGGATACTACAGTGTCCTTACCAGCAGAGCTGAAAAGCTCTTGCAACTCCTACTTAGCGAAAAAAGGGAGTTGGGCACAAATAAGCTATTTTCCCTCATCCACTTGTACCTTATCTTAAGAGTCTCCAGAGGACATGGTTACCCACAGCAAACTACAGCAGGAAACAAAAGCAGCAGCAGCGTGGATAAAATGAGATGTGCTCCACCATGAGGTCTCTGTCAGCGTGGTTCAGAAAACTGGTCAAAAGGCATTCCTGCTTTTTGAAGGCCACCCTGCTTCAGATAGAAAACACAAAAACAAGGTGTATGAAACTGTATTTTGTAAGTACAGGTCTCACACCCACTGCTGTCTTGTCCCCAGCCTTTAATGAGATCACTTTAAGAGATAAGGTAGTGACTCCAATAAAGGAGGGGGAACAATATCTAACTATTCTGTGAGCAAAGATCAAGATCCACTATACCCTGTCAGGCTTGGCTAAGCTTCTACCAGAGCTTCTTTTCGTCCCCCTGGCTGAGGTGTACAGACATTTTGCATTTTTCTGAAGCCCTCAAAGTCATTCAAATACTGTTGCAAAAACATAACAAAGGCTCCTCAAAGACCCTGTGTAAATGAGAGCTCTAGCCTCTGCCATTGCTTATAAATAGTATCGCCTTCCTTCAGAGCAATGGCATTGCAGGCTGCAGAGGCAAAGGGCACAAAAAGAGCATTCCATTCATTTCAAGTGCCTCAGTGCAATGCCTGTACAAAACTCCTGGGCACTGGGCACTTCCGTAAGCGGGAACTTTGGCCGCTCAGCCCATCTCTGTAGTAAGCTCGAAGTGGCTCAGCCCGAGAACTTACAAACTCTGGATTTTTTTGTGCTTTACCTGAGAGGAGGTGGATGGAGGCTTACTAGAGTCATGCAGTGAATCAGATCAATGTATGGGATTTAGGAGCACATGGTTCCTGTCCAGCTGCTAAGGTATGGGGTTTTGCTGCTGGTTCACAGATGCCCAAAGACTACTTGGAGGGAGAGGATGCTGTGAGAACACAAAAAGCAAAGCTACTGCCAATAGATTGAAATACACAGTTCAAGTATTTGTACTTCTTCAGGAAAAATATCTAGGAATGCACAAATCAAAAAATAGAGGGTTAAGCTCTTGCTCTGAACGAATCTGTAACATGTCCTCAAATGACACTTTTTTTAAAGCCCATACTCATAACCTATCATTCCGTTTTTAGATACCAACACTGTTTTTAATTCACCCTTCTTTGCCAGTGAGTTATCTGGTAGATAAAGCAGCTTTGAAATCCCTAGACTCCCTGGAACCACAGTGAATATCTGTGTGTGCACTTTGCCATTCCAGAACAGATAAACTGAGTGCCATGTAACTTATGCTTGCTCTGGAAATCATTTGAGCACTAGAAGCTATATGGGAATAAATCTAAGAGAGCATAAGATTTAGCCAAAAATGTATCCATGTACTCTTTTTTTTTTTTTTCCTAAAATTTCCTTCCATTTGCATTTTCCTGTATTCCGTGGCAGGGAGGTGGTTGCATCTAAGTATATACAAGCTGGTGAAAAGTGACAGATTTCTTTTTTTTAAGCCATACTTTGATGTTTTCTACCTAACTGAGAGGACAAGTGGGTGTATTGTTGATAAGTAAAAGGGAGTTGAAGATTTTTGCTCTAGGGTGGACAAGGAGAAAAAATAAAGTATGTGTTGCCATATTAGAAACGGCTCTGTTTGGCATTTTGCTATGCTGCAGATACATTTTCAAACATACAAAAGGCATTGATAACTTTCCACTAAAAATTTTCATTGGAAAAGGGCAACGTTTCCAAAGAGAAATACCCTGAGGGAAGTCTGGATATGCCAAGTCCAACCTCTGCTCTCTCCACCTGTCTGCATACACCGTGGTGCAGCCTTCAGTTACAGCACAGTGCTGCGCCCAGCATTTCAGGTGAAACGCTGCACAAGGAATGAGAGGGAGCCAGCTTTGATAGACTGAGGTTTGTGTTCACTTGCCACAATGATTCATTTTCCAAGACTGATGTTCTGTGAGTTGAAGAGACCCTTCTAGCAGGATGGCCGGAGGTTCTGTGGGGAGGAGAACAGCCTGGCAGGGACCCTTGCTGGCTGTAACCTCAGAGACCAAGGTCAGCATAGAGCTCAGTGCCCTTCCTGTTGACTGATGGCCAAGTAAGGGTGGCAGCAGAATATTAAGACCTGTCTAGTGGTGCTCGTCTGTGTCAATCTTACCTTCTAATATCTGACCTGGCCTACAGGAGGCTGTGCCTCACTTCCTCGTACTTCCCCACTTACGCAGCCAATAGGGATACTAAAGCTTAGGTGTTCCTGGTAGAAAAAGAGAAGATATGGCTGGAACTCGTGGATCTGAAATAGCTTGAATGTGGCCAGTTTCTCAGCAAGCTACATAAGCCATCAAACTGACAGGGTTCTGGGGGAGGACTGAGAATATTCTTCCCAGCATGACAGGGATGGATTTTCTGGAGGTGGTTGCTTCTGTTCCCGTACAAATGATTACTTTAATACAATAAAAAATGAACAATATGAGTTTGGGCACCTAAGGCCTTAAATAGGCACATCTTTAATTTTCATTTAAGTCTGCATCCATCAATAAAATATTTGATATTGTTCACTAGACAACTGAGTTCTGCACAAGATGTTCAGTTTGGCCGTGGTTCATCAAAACACTTAAGTGCTTTGCTGAATCAGGGACTTGCTTCTCATTAAAGCAGGCACTATTTATTCAAGGAAGGAGAGAGCATGGTGCAACCTTACCTCACTGTGTGGGCTCTCTTGGCAAGTACTGTGCACACTAATAGGTTATGGATTAGGACCCTGTTCTCAAGGCCCAGACTCTCACTCTGGGTCTTCCACCAGACACATTTTTCAGCTGGTTATCAAACTGTCATGGTAGTGCTTGAGCTATGCGAAGGCACTGGTTGTTGAACAATTGATTTTTTGTGGTTTGTTTTTGGTTTGTTTTTGTTTTTTTTTTTTTCCCTGAACCAGCAAAATTCTTCTATACAGCCTCAAGATAATAGAGAAATGGAATGGGCTCTGAAATAGAGACAATCATTGTGCAGGTTCACTTTTGGAATAATCCAGCCTCAATGAAGACTTTTGTAAAAAGCTATAAAGCCAGGTATTGTGATGAGGCGAACACTACAGAGCGGATGTTTCGTTAGTGCTTCTATGTAATTGTTTAAAAAGCAGCCTGTGGTAAGGAGGAAACCAAAATGAGAAAAGGTGTATCCCCCAGGTACATCTCAGTAAGAAAAAAGAGAGGGTAATCTCATCATTCAGGGGTCTGAGATGTGCCTGGGTGCCCCGAAACATCCATCAGCTCTAGGGGGGCAAAAGCTTTGCCTCACTACCATAATCCCCTGTCCTTTTTTTTTGCCTCCCTGGCACTTCCCATCTCTCCCAGCAGCTGTATTGGCTCAAGTGCTATGGACAAACACTGCGAAACAGGTTGGAGAACCAGTCCCACTTGAAAAAAACATGCAGAAAACATCCCCCATTTTTTTTAACTTGGAGTCTTTTATTTGGATATCTGCTCTCACACCAGATCCACAGTAACAGCAGCGCCAGCACAAGGCAGCATTGCCTTAAACTGGCATTGCCACCCCAGCATGGGAGACGAGAGCCTCCCGATTCACTGGTAATCAAGTGTAGTTCCTCTGCAGCTTATAATGGCTAAGTGCTTCCCAGCAGTTAGGAAAAGCATCCTGCCCACTTGGAATTAGTAAGGAGATGTCTTCCTGAGGCATAGAGGTAGGGCCTCAAGTAGGATGCTCCTGGGGTCCTGCAGATGTGACAGAGCTGGGAAAGGGGCTATGAAACATGCAAGTCTCACCCCAGTCTGGATCTGGGAGAGTCTGAGTATGGCCCTAATGCCTGACACTCAGAAGTACTCCTGACTTCTGGAGTTTACATGAGGATAAATTGCTTGTCATCTTAGCTGAGATGCGCAAGAAGTCTAGGAAAGAGCAAGGATGTCACCTACACCAGCCACAGCCAGCCAAGTTGGTGGCCAGAAGGTGCAGCTCACTGTAGTTTTCCTAAACTGTGTTTGCAAGAGAGAGTTTTGTACCCTGGGAAACATGAAGCACATATGCATGATTGATGTTTATATACAGGGCTATTTCAGGACAACGTAACTGCCGGGAAAAAGGATGATTAAAAAAAGGTTTTGAAACAGACAAGATAGCTCCATAAAATCTTCCACTGCCTGAGATGGAAAGCCAGCAAAAATAAGCTTCACCAACAAATACAATTCATTCCAGCTCTTGCGGTGGGAAAATAAAACAAGAGAACTGCCAGAACAGTGGGTTGCAGTCCATGGCATGAGTGCATCGGTATCATTATAGTCTTGAGATGAGCAGTTACCCTTATTAAGAAGTGCATATTCAGCAGCAGAATTTTCTGTGAGGATGGACTATAGCCCAAGGATGTGTTATATTCCCACTGCTTACTGCCCAGAGCAACTCAAATAGGCATGAGCAAGCAAAGCACTGACCAGCTGTAGATTTTTGCTTCAAGTCTTCCTTACCTGCAACACAATTTTAATTCAGTAACAAGTCCTGTCTGCAGAACATCATTCTCTTCAAGGTTTTTAAAATGTACCTGTTTGCACTGATCACTGTTCTGGGGCAAAATACAAGAGCTGCTTATCAACACTGTGTAATATTACCCTGTGGAAAAAATTAAGAAAATTAATTACAAGAACAGAATTGCTGAATGAGATAGATCTCAGATGACAGACATAGCTGACAAGGTTACTGGCTTTTACAAAAATGTCATTTTAAAAATTTTGTGCCTATATGTTTAGAACCCAAACAAGAAATCTTAAAAAGCAGCCTCTACTAGTAGTAATTGAGATCTTGAGAAGGGTTCCTCTGTGTTGTGGAGAGGTATAGTATCTACTTTAAAGCAAATACTTAGAGATCCATTCTGTCCTTTGCTACAAGAGCTCAGCCTAACCCCCTTTCTGTCACAGGTTACTGTTACTTGGAATTTCTGGTGTCCACAAGGACAAATGCTAGCCCAGAGATTTTTTCCAGCAGAGTTTCACACAAATGCATGCATATGTGCTTGCTTTATATTTTAAATAAGCCAGGATGGTTGCTTACTGCAATGGGAAGGACAAGATGTAGTTCTCCTACAGTTTCAGAAAGAACCTTCATAAACTTGCAGTTTCACCTTTACTGTGGATGAAGTTCACTAGATCCGTGAAGATTAGAGCAAAGTCCTAGCAAAGTGTTGACTGTATTGCTGCTTACTCCGCGTAAAGACCAGATGACATGAAGGTTCTTGTACTTTAATCAGCTTCAGCATGTGTTGCAAAGAAAGGGCTTGAATGGGCAATGGGCACTGGTGTGTGACATACAGGAGCGTGTCTGGACACTGCCAGCCTAGCACCCCATCGTGACCATGTACTGAGCATAGCCTTGGTCTGACAGCAGAGCAGAAGAGCAGGGAGCTCATCAGCTTCCCAAAACTTAGTGCAGAGCAACGGTGGCTCAGACTAAAATTAGGGAAGGACCTGCATTATCTCCTCTTGAAGTGCATGTTACACAGTCCCTGCTGGCAGGGCAGAGCCACTTCCAAAGGCAAGCTCTGGGGAGGATGCTGTTCCATTTCTTCTTCTACCCTCTCTGACCTTGGGGCTTTGCAGGCCAAGGAGATTTACAGCCCTGCACTAAGATGTGCAGAAGGCCACTCCATGTTATCTATCCAAATGTGCTTGTGAGTTATAACTTTCAGGCTGCCCCAGGCACTCCCCTGTACCACCAAGGCACCTCAGTAGTCCCTCCATGCAGCTGAGGGAAACGGGATGGCAGGTCCTTTCTTCCTGACTAGGGGCCACCCATTGTACCAGGCAGACAGACTATCATGCAGCTGTCACACTCCTCTGGCTGCCCTAGATAAAAGAGTTGCACATCGGCCAGAGGCAGTAATACCTCTGTCTGAGGGATTACGCCCAGATTAAGAAGAAGTGGTGCCGTATTTAATGAAATTAGCAAAAGTACACGCTGGCAGCTGATATGCAATATACACATACAATGCACACAGGAAGAAGATCATGCTGGGTAAGATCATGCGGATCATAAAGCATCAGTTCCCATGGCTGCTCAGGGCCGAGGGCAGGATGCTATCCATTTGCCATGAGTAGGAAGAGGTGCACATGTACACCCTTCTGAGAGCTCACTTGTGCTCTCACAGCTGCTTTGTTGCAATGCATTAGCCACTTGTGGATTTATCCAGCTGGCAGACTGACTCCCAAGTTGTAGTCCCGTATTAAGAACCTCATAGTTTCATTATCTACATTGTACTGGAGGGAGAAAGATACACAGCATAAAGGAGCCAAGGTGGGATTTGTGCTGTTTCCATACTCACTAGAGAGCACCTCTTCAAAGAGCAACTCGTTCTATGGACATCTACCATTGATCCTAGAGTGAGGAGTTAGAAGACCCTATGTTTCTCCACTAACTTTGACCCTGTTCAAAGACCTAAACTTTTCAATAAGCTAAAGTTGTGGGCAGTGAATTGCACAAAATCTTGTCTTGCCGCAGCTCCTTGGAGAGTTCATGGCAAAGATTTGCCCATATTCCACTTGGGATCCCACAGTTCCAGGCAAACCTGAAAGCCCAGCCTCTGTTAAGGTGGTTATCAGCTCTTCACAGAATATTAATGGTTCTTTTCAATGTCCTTATGGCACTGGCTGCTCTTGGGCAAGTGCAGATTTATATTCATGCAAGACATACATGTACCAGGACTGTAAAGGCTGGGTTAACAGCACCTAAAATTGTGGTAAATCTGCTGACTTGTAGCGTGGGTTTTCCCCTGATGAAGAATGAGATGTCTAGCGCAGTGCTTTGCTCCAGGCACTCTCTTGTTGTCCTCTTTGTTCTTTCCCACAGGCTGCTGAAAAAGCAGCATTCCCTGGGGCCATAGCGTTTACATCTAGCACTCCAAGAGGCAATTACTGTGGCAGACCAGGAGAGCAGCTCTGAGGAATAGCATGTCCCAGGAGAACATGCTTTGCTCCTGCAATGACATTGCTCTGTACAGTGCACAGGTATCAGCCCAGTACATACAGCACAGCAGGCCAGTTCCCTATCCCCCAGTGTGGTTTCTTTAATAATTATATGGTGTTTAGATACATTTAGACCTTGGCTTGCCAGCACATAACTATTGTCTGCATGGGCATGTCCTCAAGAAACAATTCAGAGAGCCCATTATGGTTAGTGATAGACCTGGGCTGGATAATTGAGATCCACCCTTAAGCCTCAAGATGTTCTGATCTAATGCTCAAATCCAGAAGATTCCTCTGTTGCAGATAAAAGAGAAAAAAACCCAAAACCCAGAGTAAGCATTTTCAAAGCTGAATTTTCTCAGTTCTGAAGAGCATGAGGATTTTATTTTTGTTTGAGGGCTCTGTGTCAGAGTTCAGATCGTGTTCCCATATATATACGAATGTTCAGAAGGATGCTGGATGCACTAGCTTGTTTCAAGCCTGGTCTCTAGCTAAATTGAAAGTATTTAGTGGGGAGAGGCTAATCATAAGTTCAGTGAATACCTGGGAAAATTAATTTTAAGGCATGTCTGTGAAAGTCTTTTTTGTGCCAGAATAGCAATATTATTAAGGAACTTTTTTTTTCTTCCTTTTTTTTTTATTTTTTTTTTTTTTTGGCAGAGATGTTGAATTTTCCATAATGACAAGAACCTTAGTGCAATGCAGTTGAATCCACTTGTAAGTTGTTTTGCCAATATATCGTCATTTGTGTTTCACTTATTGAAATCAGTTAAATCAACAGAGTTTTGCTCTCTTGTGACAACAAAAGCAGTACTCTTCCAAGGAAGGTTTGCTTGGATAGCTCTTTTGGAATACCTACACCTGGAAATTTTAAGATTAAGACATCACTGAAGTAAATATGTAGAAATATATATATATTGCAAAGAAGTGATGAGGAAAACAGCCTGAGTCATCTGCAGTCTATCCCAACGGACAGATGAGAAAGCTTCCAGTTCCTGCATAAACAGATGGAGCTTCCTCTCTCTTACTTGCACCCTGATGAGTAGGATGACAACAGTAACAAACACCAGCAGCCTCATCTCCATTCTTTGAAGCTTATTACCTTACAGTGCGCACACAAACCTCTCCAAGGGCATTGCCTAACTCACCAGACAGCCTCCCCAAGGTATGTTCTGAAGAGCTAATGCAAGTCACACCCATGCAATCCTCTTTTCCTGCATCTCCAGGCAAGGGCACGAACCGCCCATAAAAGTATGCAAATAATTCCCTAAGTATTGTACCAACATGTAAAAGAAAGTATTTCCTTGCCCTGAGGAAGTCACTGGCAGTGAAGAGAAGAGATGGAAAAGACTGGGGAAGAATTGGAGGGGATCAGCTCTGCCCTAGCTGAAATAACAGGAGGCTGAAACAAGCTGAGTGACGGAGAAGCCAAAACTACCATGCTGACCAGCAGGACTGGGGAATGGGGTAGAGGGCTCTCCTCCTGGCTCAGTGCACCCTGAGCTGGTCAGCTGTGACAGCCCTTGGATGGGCTCTGGGTGCTTGTGACCAGCTGCTGACTGGCAGGACTGGGGCAACTCAAGCACTGTGCCTGAGCTTGGGCTTGTCTGGCTCTCTTGGCCATCCTGGAGGGATGCTAGAGAAATATGTGACTTCTGGGCGCTGGCTTTAGTGTCCAGGGCACTGGCAGGAAGGCATTATTTCTGCTGACTGATCAAAGGAGTTGTGGTGGGCATAGAGGGGACTCCTTACAAGTGGTTGATGCTATACAGGCTTGAGCTATTGCAGAAAAGGCCTCTTGAATTTGACAGATATTTTTAAATCTTGCTTAACAGCCTGAAGAAATATCCTTTTTCCTCTTCCCTAATTTTTGGGACAACATTTCCCAGGTATTCTTCCAAACTCAAAACACAGTGTATGTTGCTGATGTAAGCTGAGCAAGAAGCTGGCATTACAAAATTGGAATGGTACCACCTTTTTTCAGAGAACCACAGTGGAGGAAACAGAAGTTTTTGCAAACCTAATCACCTAGTCCTACAGGAAGTCACGAGATCAGCTCCTCTCAAGCCAAAGCACTGAATGCTTAAACAACAAATTGAGATGTTGATTGAAATGGGAAAAACCTTTTAAATCTATATTGACCAATGCAGTTCAAAAGGGAGGTTTATTGTTGCAAGTGTATATACTATAAATAAGGGGGTTATTTGATGTTCTGCGAGTTGCGTAACAGGTTGTTTTATGTGATCTTTCACAAAATGGTTTTAGCATGAGTGAAATAGGGGTGGGTGGTTCTCTGAGGTATTGGATTTCGTCAGTATGCTGAGTCTTTTGGGAGAGCTTCCACCCTAAGAAAGATGGATCTGTCATGCCGGGGGTTTTGCCTCTTACAGGAGAAAAAGAACAGGCAGGGTGATAAAAAGGTGTAACGCCTTAAGACGTAGGAAGGGGGAGAAAGAAAAAAAAAAGTTGTTTGGGTAAAAGAGGAGGGGAGATTTATTTATTGCTCTTCCAGTGAGGGAGTCTGCTCTGCGTTTGAGTTTTGTAAATACTTTTTGTCAATATTGCCAACACAGGCAGCAGTGGAGGGATCAGGTAGATTTTAGCAATGCTTCCAGAGTCCTTGATAGCAAAACACAGGTGCCTTCTTGATCCATGGACATGTAGCAAGCCTCAAATCAGCTTACATTATGGCAAGGAAAAAAAAAATAACAGCACAATGACAGGTGTGTGATCAGATATGGGGACTCCAGGCAGGGTGCCATGAGGCAGGTGTGGCAAGCTAGAGCACAGTGGAAAGATGTCAGCTCCCTTTCTTCACCTGAAGGTCTTCAGGCCTGCAGAGGGACCAGGCCATAAATGGTACTCCATCTCGTGCTGTTAACTTTTTAAATTTCCACTCTCCTGTTGTGCCATGTGGAGCCTCATTTCCTCTGCTCAGGAACAGTGCAGATGCAGATGTAGTGACATTAGCAAATGTAATGGTCAGAGAAGGCTGGGGTGGAAAAAACCATGCAAGTGGATGCAGGTTACACCCCTGGTTCCTGCTGGCAAGTAGTGCTTGTGTCTCTGTTGATGCAGGATTAGTTTTTGTTTGTTTGATGTGGTTGGGGCAGGAAAGCCAAGCTCCTCATGTCAGTCCATCTAAGTTAATGAGTATGAACTGGGTTATTGCCACTATAAAAAGGAATGCCTTGAAGGAAGATTGAAGTGTAATAAAAAAGGTAATCCAAGTACAATCCTAATTTTGTGCTTAGCACTATGTAGCTCTTACTCACTTTTACTAGATCTTTACACCAGTCTGATTGCAAGACTAGATTTCTATTCTTAAATCTGAAAAAGAAAGAAAAATTTGATCCAAAGGGTAGGGTTTAGAGCTGAACCAAGAGAGAGAACAAACCGTAAGCTTCACTCCACTTCTAGCCATACTTAAGTCTAAAACACCATGTACTAATTGGTGAGGATTCATCATGGAGCTTAGGAAACTCCAGCTACATTCTAAATGGAAAACTAAATTTCCCCACTGCACTATGCACTTATATACAAGGTGCCTTCCACATTTTCTCCTACAGTTCTCCCATGGCTTAGCTGGGAGATCTTTGGCTCCTGTCACCCAGCCCCACCCAGCTGAATGAAGGGGATGCTGACTGAATGCATTCCCCAAAAGACATCTTCCACGGAAAAAGGTCATGGGCCATACCCAATTGCCTCACCAATTAGCTCATGGTGATCTAAGACACCCACTGCTCTGAGACAGGATCAAGGATACCTCACCCTGCCCGAACTGTTGGAGACAGACTTTTAAGGACTGATGGGTGGTAGCCCAGCAGCACAGTTTGTGGGTACTTACTGAAAGACTAGCAATCCTTAAAACTTGAAAATATTGTCCCTATGCCTACCGTAAATCATCCTTATTGTAAATCAAGCCAGGCCTGCCTTGCCTCTATGGACATGAAGAAAAATGCATCACAATTTTTACAAAAGGGCAGGTTTTCTGGTATCTCCCAGTTGTTGCATCTAGAGGAAAACATGCTGGAGTGTATCATATCTTCCTCAGAGGTCATGTTTTCTGAGCCCTTTGCCCAGCTTGCTGCTTTCTCTTAAAATTTTTACTAAGCTCTCTAAACCTTTGCCCTGATATAATGCAAACTTGGTCTGAATTTTGACCCCAACATAAAATTCCCTGTGACTTTAAGTGAATAATTGCCCTGTTGAGGGAATAGAAACAAAAATCAAACATGGGTTCCCATCTGTCTATCATGTTTGTGTTGGAAGGGACCTCAAAGATCAATCAGTTCCAACCCCCCCCAGCATGGGCACATACACCTTCCACTAGACCAGGTTGCTCAGAGCCCCATCCAGCCTGGCCTTGAACACTTTCAGGGATGGGGCACCCACAACTTCTCTATTTAACCTCTTCCAGTGCCTCACCACTCTCATAGTGAAGAATTTCTTGTGAATATCTAATCTAAACCTACCCTCTTTCAGTTTAAAGCCATTTTCCCTTGTCCTATCATTATGTGTCCTTGTGAAAAGGCCCTCTCTAGCTTTTTTGTGGTCCCCCTTTAGGTACTGGAAGGCTCCTATAAGGTCTTTCAGGAGCCTTTGCTTCTCAAGACTGAATAGCCCCAAGTTTCTCAGCCTGTCTTCATAGGAGAGGTGCTTCAGCCCTTTGGTCATCTTTGTGGCCCTCCTCTGAACTCACTCCAACAGGTCCATATTCTTCTTATGTTGGTGGCCCCAGAGCCAAAGGCAGTTCCAGGTGGGTGTGGAATCACCTCAGCCTGTTGGCTATGCTTCTTGAGAAGCAGCCCAGAATGCAAATGGCTCTCTGGGCTGCAAGCACACATTGCCAGGTCATGTCCAGCTTTTCATCTACGAGAATCCCGAAGTCCTCCTTCGCAGGACTTCTCTCAGTGAGAATCATTGTCATTGGGTCATAACTTCACAGAGTCTTTTGTTTAAAAAAAAAAAAAAAAAAATTGAACCAAAATCCTGCCTTCAGCCATCTCTGAACTCTGGTTAAGCTTCCACCTGAAATGCGCACATGGGCCCATAAGCAGAACCCAATCCATATTAATTCCTGGGAAAAACATTAATAATGCAGGAGAATTAGAAACTTGGGACACTCGGCTTGATTTACCAAGAAGGTCATGTCCACAGATTGAGTTACAGGTCTCAGCACTGAGGCTTGCATGACCTCTGTGGCAGCAGAGGTGGAGGAGCCTTTGCAGGTGGCATTCCTTCTCCCTGTCCCACCAGCACGGACAGCAGAAGGCATGGTGTGCGTTACTGCTCTAGGTTTCAGCACATCTACATGTGGTAACCAGAGAAGCCATAGCAGAGCCATAAGGAAGGCAAGCTGAAATCGATCCAATAAACGTGCAGTCCATCAGCTATCCTGTTACAAATCCCACTGAGAGGACGTCAGTACCACTGTATCAGAGATTATTGAAAACAGGCCTTTCATATTTTATAAATATAAATATAAAAATAAATTAAAACCTGAGTTTTCATTTTCTGTGTCCCTGTCTCAGTCACTGAGAACCTGAGAGAGCATGTGTAGCAAAGTGACAGCAAGAGCTGAATCTCACAGGTAGCAGCTTAACCTCTGAAGTTTAGCATCCAGGAGGAAAACTGACACATCTAGAATGCCTCCACAGAGGAGGCCGCTGCTGTCAAGCAGGCAGTGTGCATCTCAGCTGCCCAGAAGCTTTGCCTGGCTTGAATGCATCTGTGCATTTATCTCTTGGGGCAGGGAGGAGGGCGTTAACAGTCTTGCAGCTACCTGCTACAGCCTGAAGGCACAGTACATGCCTAGGCAGAGAGGAAGGATGGACTGATGGGCCCTCAGGCTGCTGTGTAGGTAGAGAAAAGGGAGGGTTACAGGGTATCTGATGTGCTCTGTGTTAGGGAGGGGCTCTCAGAGAGCACACAGCAGCACTGGTGCAGCTGCATTTTGTACCACTGCAGTAAAGCTGCCCCAGCTGCCCAGGCAAAGCAGACTGGGCTGGTAGTGTTTGAAGAAAGCAATACCTGTGAGGCATCCTACTTGTCTGAGGTCTGTCTGTCCTTCCATCCCTTGCTGAGCTGGCAAAGGGTGTGGAGCCACCAGACACATGTGATGCCTTGCAGCCCTGCACCTGCTCCAGGATCTGGGGCACCTGGTGCTTCACCCAGCATGCAGCTGACTGCATCAGTACTATCCATGTCCTCAGAGGGCTTCTGGTCAGCCTGCCACATCCCCAGCTGCTCAGACCTCACCTCCATCCTCCAGAGCTGGGTGTGCCTCAAACCTTCTACAGGGCTTGTGAAATCCACATCTCTGCACTCATCTGTCCCTCCCACTGTCAGAAAACATGCTCCCAGTGCTGGGGCATATCTCTAATTCCCTGGGTCTCTCAGCTGTGTGCCCCTTAATCAGAAAAAGTCAGAGTGGTCAGAAAGATTCTGCTGCTGGGCTGCCCTGTGCTGTGGCCCATCCCACAAGGGATCTTGTCTGGAGGAGAGGGGAAAGTGGATCCTGAACCGACACAGGGTGATGGAGTGGGGGGCTGACCCTCATGCTTGCTAGCACTGGGGTCTCACTGAGGGGTGCACTGTTTGTACAGTCCACTGCTGGCAGAGCTGCTCTGGGAGCTGTGGTTTTCCAATTGCATGTCACGTGGACTGCATCCTTCCAAACCACGCCTCTTGTCCCCTTCGCTACACCCCATAGCAATGAGGTGAGAAACAAATAAAGCTGAGGTTCCTTAAGTCCCTCACTGGCGTTACCTGAAAAGCAATACCTAGATGGCAATTCCTGCTGCTGAGATGAGATTTTTCTGGCTGACTTCTACATTTGCTCCCATTCTCCTCTGCTTTACCTGTTCTCTGCCTCTTCAAATTACAAGAGTCAATATCCTTATTCTCTCTAAGTTCGGCAAATATCCAGCTGAGCATGGGGAGGGAGAAAGGACAAGGGATTGTTAGCAGCCTTGGAATAACATATGAGAAGTCATATGCTGTATCCATCATTTAGCTCCGCCAGGGAGATTTGTACTGGATTGACACTGTTTCCCCTCTTGTAAAAGAGAGATAATCAGTTTTCCCAAAACTGTTGCTGGGAGAAAGTTTGGTTTTGCTCACTACACCTTTTGAGGTTGTTAAAAGAGCAGGCTAGCTGGTCTATCACTCGGCTGGAAGGCACTCTCTGACTTGAAATGCAACAGCTCTTTGCAGGGGGGAGGATCATAAATTCCACAGGGCACCAGATAAACTGGAGGAGGTGAAAAGACAAAGGCGCAGTTGAAGTTTCAAATCCCTTCCCCCTTTTCCCCTGCCTCCTTCCTCCTACCTTTGCCATGCCAACACAACAATAACATTGACAGCCCTCTCCATCAATGCTTAGGGATAAATCAGCTATGCTGCAGCAGGTCCTGCTGCCCATGGACCGTGTCTTTCCTTAGTCCCTGTTCCTCCTCCTTGGTCAGCAGGTGGACAGCTTGAGTAGCCTCTCATGTGGGAAAACAAAAAGAGGAATGGTGATGGAGGGGAGGACAAGCTTGGAGGAAGGCAGGGGGAATGAAGGGTTGCAGCAAGGGGTGGAATGAAAAATCTGGAGCTGGACAGGATAAAATGGAGCTCCTGAGGCAAAAGAGGGAGAAAAGAGCACACAAATATGCTTGCAAAAGAAAAGCAACAAGAGGTGGACCTGCCAGTAAAAGCTAGTGTTGCATACATTTCCTGGCAAGTGGGAAAAGATGAGAGGTCACACAGAGCTTCTCTCCCAGAACACACATCTCCAGGCAGATGCCTTGGCCACCTAGGCGTTAGTGCACAGTTAGCAACAGTCTTCACCTGCCACTGCTGGAGGAGAGCTCTGGGACCAGATCAGAGATCCACAAAGGTAACACCACCATAATTTGGTGCAAGCAGTGCCCACTCTGCCTGGCTCCAGCCCCGAATGTTTGCCTTCCCTGCTGCAGGGTGGTGATCAGTCACACAGTAGTCACCCAACTTGTTCTGCTGCTTTGGATGGACAACACGGAACAGTTACAGGAGAGTTCCCATGAGGATGAAGACAAGGAAAACAAGGCTGTACTTACAAGTGTTACCAGTGTAATCATTTTGGAAGGGGGCCGGGAAGGGGAGGGAAGACAGCACTTGGTCAGAGCAGTAACAACCCAAATATGGGTATAGTAATACTGCAAAGGAGCACTTTTAACAGGAAATCTTATTTCACTTTTTCAGGAAAAGCTTATTTCATTTGGAAATTCCTGTAAACAACATCAACAACTGTTTTGTATGGAAAATATGTATACAAGAGACTGGATATGCACCCAGGTCACTGCGGCGTGGCAAACTCCTGCTCATCGGATGCATGTTGCCTGGGGTGGAACGTCTGAGTTCCCAACACATGCAGGGGCATCGCAGATAGACAAACAAGGCACAGTCGTTATTTATTAGTATTTTTTTTACCATGCTTGGACAGTGTATCAAGCTCTAAAATGTGTTCTGTGCCAGGAAAATGGGGGAGGAGGCCATATGCAATTTTGGGATAGCACGATACTGACAAACCTCTTTGGGGAAGACTAAGCCTTCACTGGTTGTTTTTCATTGCACAGAGGAATAACTATGTTAGCTATGCATGTCCACAACTGCTGGGAGACTTCTCTGCTACAGATTCCCAGGGGAGGTACAGCCACAGAAAGGGACAAAGCTGGAGAGGCTGCAACAGCTAGACTGACTAGCTGATTGAGGAGCCTGGGTCTCTCAGCCTGGGTCCTTGTGCTCTTGGACTCACCTCCAAACTCTCCTTCATCCAGAAACATTAACCCCAAGCCCTCACTGACTGCATCCATTTTTCACAAGTGATGCATGATCAGGCTTAGAAAAACATGGATCATTAATGGATCCTACTGTGACAAAGGGACTGCAGGCTACTCGCAGCCCTTGGGCTGAAAAACGAATTCCCCCAAATGAAGGGTAAAAGAATTTGCCTCTTTGTTTTAGGGATTGTTCTCCCCAACCCTAAGCACAAGCTGAATATTCATGAACCTCCTATATGAATTGGTTATCTTCTAAAAGCAAATACAAAGTCCCCATTCTGCATGAGGTGCCCAGGCACCGGACAAAGCCAAGTGTCTGCTTTAGCAGTGGGTTTCCCAGGGACTCTGCATGCTGCTTTAAACCAGTTACTCTTGCCTATCAAAACTGAACAAAGACAAAAAGATCCTTCCAGAGCTGTTTGAGGCAGCTGCAGCTAGTTCAGACTTCTACATCTCTTGACCTAACATGACTCCCAGGCTGCCACATTGTCTGGATGGGAAGCCAGAAAGGGAACCTAACGTGATTTTTATTGTAAGTGCTGCTCACCAGTGCAGTCAGTCTAATTTATGCTAAGAGTTCAGGTTGCTAAGTGGCTTGCCAGCACAGAGGTTCAGATTCATGTCTGAGCTGTATTTGTGGTAGGAACAAATGAGTGTGTATGAGAACAGATCTGTGTAATGGCTCATTTACAGGTGTAGTATGCACGTGGTAGTATGCACGAGGGAAATGTTGTATCTGAGTTGGAGCACTCCTGAGGTTGTTGAGGACATCAGAGAATGGTTCGTTCATTGTATACAGGATGGAGCTGCCATGACGGCATTTAAGAACAGGGTATCACTTGGGAGGCAGAGCCAGGTCCAAGTCAGATGGCAAGAGTGTGAAAAAAATAATAGTAAAAAAAGATGAGTAATTGCAAGTGCGTGTACAAAAGACATGCCTACTGTCTTGTGCTTGATCTGTAGGGAATGGAGTTAGGAAGTTAACTTTTTTTGCTGCAGCCCATATGATGCATCTGCCTGCTGAAGGGAAGTAGTGAATGAATTTGCTGTTTTAATTTGCTTCTGCATGCAGCTTTTGCTTTTCTTGTCATACTGTCATTATCTTGACCACAAGGGGCTTTCTTAGTTTAATTTTCTCCCCCTATCCTGTTGAGGTGGAGGGAGTGAGAAAATGGCTGGGTGGGTAACTGGTAGCCTGTTACAGTCAACCCACCACTGTCCTTTCATGCAGGTGGCCTGTGTCCCTCCCAAGACCCTGTGTAAAGACAGTGGAGAGTTTTAGGAACACTTTAGAGGCTGTTGAGCAAATCAGAGGGCCTGTGTGGGGAAATGCCTGAGGCTGAGCAAAAGGAAGGAGTACCAGGGTCAGATTGACCTTGTGTCTGGGAACACAGCTGTCATTGCCCCTGAAAATACCACTGCAGTACCAGTGCTATACCCCAGTACAGCAAGCGCCTCTGGGCTGGTGTCGCCAAGATCGACCTTCTGAATTGACAGGGACCTCTGCCCCTCTGTGCAGCGAGGTGAGGGGGCTTGTAGGTTCTGCTTCTGACATGTGTCACATACATGGAAGCCTCCCCTGCCCACATCAGTGCAGCTTAGAGCACCAGTCACACGTGTCCCTTTGCCAGTGCTCTGTGTCATCCTGGGAACACTGGGACACGGGGATGTCCAGGATTGTCTCTGCTACTGAGTCTTTTCCAGCTCAGAGAGAACACCTCAGAGCAACAAGGTTTCCTGCAAACACCAAGGCAAAGCAGGGGTATGTCTCTGGGGGGTCACCTTGTCTACTGTGTATCTTCCACATCCTGTGGGCAGGTGGCAGAGAGACCCTAGAGCTCTAGAGAACAATCCTGACAAGCACCATCAGAACTGGAGCTTTTCTATGAGTAATTGGACTCCACTTGCTCCCTTTTCCCAATGCCTAGGTGGAATAAACCCTTACCCTCAGAAGATGTTGAAGGACATCAGCAGGACTGCTAGCTCCATGAGCCAACTCCACACCCCACAGAAGAAGCAGGCACAAGCACGGTCACAATGTGGTTTATGGGCCCTGGACACAAATCCCTTCTGCAGCATTAGAGAGACCCTGGCACACATGCACCTGGCATGCCCCAGCCCCTCTCCCATCTCCCCCAAGGGTTAGATGTTTTTCTCCCCACCTTTCTACTTGCACCCTCTCCACCTGCAGCTCCCCTATGTCACAAGACCTTGGCAGCCTCTTCTTTGCCCTGGTCAGGTTGACCACCTGCAGCCCCAGGAGGAGGAGGAGGATGAAGAGCAAGGACCACAGTGGCTATTTCTCTCCCTTCACTTTTTATGCTTGTAGGGAAAGGTGGGCATGAATGGTGGGTCTCTGCTCTGTGTCCTCTCCTGTCTCCCTATTCTTGCACTTCTAACCCTCTGACCTTCATCCTTTTCTCCCTTGAATTGTTCCCGCTTCCGCTGTTTTCCTTTACACCCCCCCTCACCCAAAGAGCTATATGGTTTATAGGGTCAGCTGACATTCAAACTAAGGGGTAGGGTTTTCCCCAGCTGTCCTTGGCTGGTGGCCACATAATTAAAAGCAGCGGGGGAGCGGCGACAGGAACCCAATCTGGCATTAATGAGAGTGAGAGGTTGTTGCGTGACTGGCTGAGCAGCAGGAGCCCGGCCAAACAGCGGCACAACAAATGGCGCCGTGTGTAGCAAAGCTTCGTGTTTAGCATAACATGGGTCTCAGTTACACCTGGGGAGCTCGGCCTCCCATATTTGCCCTTTCCTAATCAGCCCTCTTGCATAAGGAAATGTAGAAGACTGGAGTCTACTTGTTCCTTGCAGAAAAAAAGAGATGTCTTTACATTTCTGCTTTAGTTGTGTGTGTGTCTTGCCCATCTCTAGAGCTATCGGTATTCAGATGGAGCTGGACAGGCTAAGTGACCTGGGACTGAGCAGGGTGGAGACTATCTCAATTCTCTTTGCTGGGAGCCTGTTTCCCCTGTCAGGTCGTGAAGCTGGAGAAGTGTCCCTAGGCAGGGAGCACCAGGCAGGATGCAAAGAGTTGGTAGGCTTTGTATCTGAGCCCTGCTTGGATTTGTGGGATGGAGTTACTTTGGCACCTACTGCTCTTAAGACCTCCAAATCCTTGTCTTTTCTTTGTGCAGACCTATTGCAGGCTGCTAGCTGCAAAACTCTCTTAGCTGACCATTCTCTCACAAAGTCTGTATTAAGAAACTCCTCCTCAAGGTAACTCACTGCCATATTGTAAAGCAAAACGTGCAGGGCTTAACAGTAACTACCAGTTGTGGTTCATTTCAGCTCCTCCACATACCACACAGCAGGAGCTTGCTGGCACGGCTCAGTAAGCAAAAGATCCCACTTCTGCACAGCCCAAACTAGTAGCAGATGTAGCGAAGGCCTGGTCCTAAAGTCCCTGATGTGAATGTGATCAGATGTAATTATATAGTTTATCTATTACTATACTCCTGCACACAACAATGGTCCCGAACTGGAAGCTTGGAGGCAGTCCATAACCTTTATGCAATCTTGGGAGTTGATTGCAGTCTGAGGAAGCCGCCGTCTACGCAGGCCAGAGACATCAAAACAGGGTATTGCCCACAACGTCTTCTTTGCATGGTATTGTTAACTAAGAAATGACATATAATATGTAGTCATATCTATCATCTGTTTAGCTACACCAGCATAATTCATACAGTCAAAGAAGTTATGTCAATAAAATTTCCCAAGTGGGCAAGCCTCATCACGGTTTTCTAACAGCCACATAATACAACATTTTCACACTGCTCAGAGCAGCTAAGCAAGCACCAGACCTGGCTTTCACTGTAAGAAACCTCTGAACAAAATCAGCAAATTAAAGGGTAGGTCATCCAGCCTTTTCTGGAATAAGGAAATGGCTGAACAGTTTCTGTCCTTTTAGAATATGAATTCAGAATAGCTCTTGACAGGGATTTCAAAAATCATCATGTGGAGCTGGGAGTCTAACAAGACAGGCAGTCTGTATGCATCAGGAGAGTGTACTGGCATCCACATTTCCACAGTAGAGATGTGACTTGCAAGATGTGACTTTTTCCTACCCATGGGGAAAGCATCCTGGTACAGGAGTTCAAACAGAGCCTGTCTCTTTGCACAGATCTCCACTGGAAAACTCTTTTCTCAGGGCAGAGAATCCCAGATGTGCCATCAGCAGAAGGAATATATATGATCATTTATGGTTTTGAGGATGTTTCCTTTGCATTCAGGCTGAGTGGGGACATGTGACGGCGACCACAGCTCCAAGACCAGTAAAAGAGCTCCTCTGGGGATGGAGGTAAAGCTGTTCAGTGCTGAGCACAGAGAGAACACACTGTCAGAGGCACTGCTGTGCTGGTTGGTGAGGACATGATGTGGTCCCCACATGTGTCAATGACCAACCAAAACCTGTCACTGGGAGAGGGCACCCAGCCACCAACAAAAAATGCACCCTAGTCTGCAGCACACACTTGTGGTTGTGAAAAGTGCTTACCTGCTCTTGAAAGCTTGTATGAGCACATACTGGGGTGAATCACAAAGTTCTACTGTGCAATGACCACTGTATCCCAGCAAAAGCCTCAGTGTAGGGGCCTCATTCTGGCTTTGTAAAGTCTACTACAGGCAGAACCTCTCCAGCACTTAAACATGCCCCGAGCTTCAGCCTGGTGAAGGAAAGCTGTTGAAATGCTACCTGCAAACATGATATTGTCTTGCTGAGTACAGGTGAGACAATATTGCACCTCACTGCAGTATTGATGGGTGACCTGGGTCTTAAGTGTAGGAGGGTTAGACACTGCAGATACAAAGTGTGTCGATGCAATAGGTCAGATATGGAGCAATGTCCTGTCATAAACAAAGTTTGGCCTCACCTACATAGAAGGATCAGCCTCAGTTTACTATATCACAGCCTCGCAGAAATCATGGACCAAATCCTGACATTTCATTAGCTTCGAGAGTGGTGCTGACTCAGAAAATAGGTAAATACAGTTCTAGTTCTCCGTGGCTGAAGAGGATCAATTTTCTGGTAACACGAGGGCAGTACTGTACCTGGCTGCTTCAGGGCTGTGGTATTTGCAAGAAGGATGGGACATTGTCCAGGCCAAGGAGTAGGAGGTGAGAACAAGCCATGAGCTGTATCTGTGAGGCCACAACAACAGACGGGTCTGGAGGCAAACCACCCAGATGAAAACTGTCCATGGGTGAGGCAAAGACCTGCTTGCAAAAACCTGTGTCTGAACTTGCCCACGCAGAATAGGTGTTTGGGTCTCAGTCCAAGCCTTCCTGGAAGCTCAGTGGTGTAAGAGGTAAGAGTCAGAGCAGAAGAGATCCCAGGGTTCATATCAGCAGAAGGTTCAGAACAGGTAGCAGAGTCCAAATCCAGCAGTTCCTTTATCCAGTGACTCATGAGGATGGCAGTAGTTTTGCAGAATCATAGCTTCAGGCCTTTGGATGTTTTGCAAAAAGGCACTTTGGCGCTGATGCACGTGAATTGCTCTCAGCTTAGCTTTCTGAGTACAGAGCACAGGTAGCATTTGACCTCTCCTCGTTTTATCCACTCCCCCTGTATCATCACCATCACAGACAGTGAAAGAACTGCACAAAGAGTTGCCTCCCCAACTCTGACTGTGATGGGAGGTCTAGAAAGTATGGATTGTGTTTTCATCCAACCTAGAGGAGCATGTGAGAAGCCACAGTAACAGGCTTCAAACAGGTGAAAGGTCACTGCAGAGGGAAAGGGGGGGGAAAAAAAGAACCCGTTCTCTTTTCCCACTGGTAAAAATCAAACTCACGTGCCTAAAACACAGTAAGAAGACCCACATCAATACCATCAACATTCTCTAAATAATAAGGTAAGTGAATCACTTCCTGAGTAGGCTGGAGGATTGCAGGGCTGTTAAATACATGTCGAAAAGCCTGACATCTGTCAGGCATGTGCTAGGGTTTAGTTAATCTTGCCTTGGAGAGGAGGATGATCCCAAAGTCCTATTCTGTGTTTGGTGATTTCCCCAGTCCTCATATTAACAAGGGACTAATTGTAGCTATTAAAAGCTTTGTAAGATCCCTATTGGTTTGTGTTTCTTCCATTAAAGACAAAAACAAAATAAAACAAAACAAAAAACCAGAAAAACCCAGCAGACTCACCCATGGTTTATTTAGGAAGGAAATAGATGTTCAGGGAAGGAAAACATCCTCTATTTATTCCGTAGCTAATGCTTAAGGGAGGACTGTGAGAGAAACCAGGTCCTGCAGTGCTTTCTAAAAGCAGGCAAAATTTCTCCTTTGGGAACAAAAAGATACACAGCAATCTCTCCTGTAAGTGCCTCCAGTTTCTTGGACTGGTGGCTTTCAACTTCTCTGATTAGAGATCTTCACATGATTTTCTCTCTTTGAAGATGCAGGCCCCATACAGTGAATTTAAACTGGCCAGCAAAAGGCTTGCTCTCCTTAATTACCTTTCAGAACAGGGGATCTGCAGACCGAAGGTCAAAGGGCACTTTGCTGATGAGAGTTCAGATTTAGTCTCTTCAAAACCAAGTGCAAGGGATCAGGCATCTGAATGTGATATTGCCTGAGGCTCTGCCTTGGATTATGCTCCCAGGGAGGATTTTTTATTTTGAAGCTCTTCTTTGGGACAGATCAAAAAACAAGCAGTTTAGTGTCAAGGGGACAGGCAGAGGGGGAAAAAAAAAAATCTTTTTGATTAACAGACTGGTCTGTAACCCCCCAGGGGCTTGTCAACAACCTCATCATCACTGCCATGCCAGTTCTCACGCACTCAGAGCAGTAGCTGGCCGTTCCCTCAGATACTGGATGTGGTGTCTTCCTAGGTCATTTGCAACCCGCACAAAGTTCCCTGACGCACACATCTCAGGACAGTGACACTCCCCAGCTTTGGAGTCAGGCTAGGAGCCTCGTGGAGATTATTGGAGTTCCTCACTGCTGCATTTCCTGGGGGTTCCGTGGAGTTTCTGTTTCAGCTCATGCCCTGGAGGGCTGGAGCAGCCGTAGTGCAGCACGAAGCATTGTCAGCAGAGACTGAAATGGGCTGTGCTTGGCAAGCACAGTGGAAAGGAAAAAGAGGGTGACCTGGGAGCATTGCTGTTCTCACTTCATTTTTCCATTGCATATGCGGCTTTCTTTTTTTTTTCTCTTTTTTCTTTTTTTTTTTTTTTCTATCTATCAAGCCCAAAGAGAGGAACAGAACAGAAACAAAATATAAATTGGTTCTTTCACTGTGAGCATTACAGGAAGGACTGCTGAAGAGATGAAAGCAAGAAGATCTGGGTTATAGTCTCCATCCTTCTACTCACCTCCTTTTCTGTCTGTCATCCCTCTCTGCTTCACTTTCTCTCCAGCATTCAACCATTGCTGCCACTCAAGGTGCTGAGCTGATGTTTGCACTGGTGCTTTGACAGGGTACCAAGGAATTATACCACTCACAGGCTGGCCCTGAAGAGACATTTTTGGAAGCACCTCGGCTCTCCCCACAGTGTATCATCAACAGATACAGTGGTTCAAATATGACAGCAATTGAAGGCAACAGGAATGTTATTGTTGTTTGAGCTGCTGGGAGCAGCTTCTGGCTGCTCAGAGGAGCCGAGTGTCTTGATGGAAGCATTCACAAGCCCATTGCTCAAAGCTCAAACCATATAGAAGGTGTCCATCTCCTGCAGCACCACTTCCAAACTGCCTCTAGCAGAAACTAAATGTCATTGCCATCTGCCTCCCCTTGAGGAACACAGCCCTTGCCAACTGGTCCAACATAGCTACTCTTCTGGCAGGCTCAGATGACTGTCCAAGGAGCAAGTGATCCAGACAGATCCTGTCCTGCAAAGGAAGGCACATGGGGAAAGGTTTCTCTGACACTGTCTGGATTGCGCCCTACCTCTCCGAGGGCTACGTATGCAGCACTGGGCTCAGGGACACCATGTGTCCATCAGGCAACCTGCTTTACCCTTCCTTATTGGCAGGACTCCCACACCACCTGCCTCCATCCATCCCCGTGCAGCAGGAGAGCCAGAGGACAGAGGTTATCCATGCTCCACACCGACAGTCCAGCAACTTCAACTGCCCATTTCCATGACAGCGTCACGGTCTGCAGAGAAAGGTTTACAGAGGGCACGATGCCAGGAAAGTCCCTGGAGAAGGTCTATGTGTAGAAGATACACTTCTGAGCCTGAATCACACCCATGGGACCCATGATGACTGCTCTGCCCTAGAACTGGATACAGGGAAAAGGTATTTATTTTTATGCATTTGACTGGCAATTTCCATCCTGGAAATGGGCACAAGGCAGACCCCTGAACTTGTCTCCTCCTTCACTGTCTGAGCTGCAGGGGCTGAGGCAACTGCAGCTCTCACAAGCCACAGAGCAGTTATATGCTTGCTTGCAAAAAAAGGCTTGAAGCTGAAGGACCCTTTACTCAGACCTGGAAACAGAAAAGCCAACATTTCTTCACTCCATAACATGACTGAGAACCACGGTTACCACCAACTGCCTTGAAACCAGATTGCAGCCAAAAACAGACTCCAAAAGTTAGGACACGGTTCCTAATGCTGGGGAGGAGGCTGTGTGTACACCCTGCTTCTGTGATAACCTTAGGCAAGTTGCTGCCTCGGTTGCTCGCACCTCAAGCCTGGTAACAGTAAACTTTCCTGATCTTGCTTTATCTCTCCAAGAACATGAAATTCTCTGCAAGTCCACCACAAACAGCACATTTAGCTGGCCAAACAGACCCTCTGGAGCTGAGGCCTGGGCCCTTTAAATGCTGCTCCTTTATTTCAAATGGCTCTTGTAATTGTCCTGTAACCTGAGCATACAAAATTGGTGCTGGCACTGGAAAGCAGTTATGCAATATCCAGGAGGTAAAACACTTTTGGCAAGGGGATGTGAAAGGAGATACAAGTGGGAGGCTCCAATCGCTGGGGTGAACACCATGTCCCATGAGAAGCCCAAGAGACAGGAGATGAACCAGTCATAGAATCATAGAATGGCTTGGGTTGGAAGGGACCCTAAAGATCATCTAGTTCTAACCTGCACTCCAGTGACTGTCTCCTTCCTCACTGTTGTTTTCCCAAACCATCTCTGCCATGAAGCATATACAGATCTGGACAAGAAGGTGAAGACACTGCTGGAAAAGAAGACAAGCCAGACCTGTCCAAATCTGAAAAGTCAATAGAGGACACCTATGCAGATGCTGTTCACCGTGTGCGTGTCAAGCATTACCTTTTTGTGCCCAGAGCTGTCAAGTCAGCCACATGTTCACCGAACTGTTTCATGTCTTCCCTCTCCCAATGCTACCCCGGAGTCTGCAAAAGCAGGAAGCTCCCCAGGCAGAGCTGGGAAAGTGCAGGGCACGCCTGCAGGATGCACTCTGCCACCCCTTGCCCTGGCAAGCGTGCCATGCCATGCCACGCCATGCCACAGAGTCGGCTCCTCCACCAGCCAGAGCCCCAAGACTCCCAAGGGCAGGGTTGGGCTGAGGCAGGCCAGCTCTGGCACGTGCGAGCAGCACGTTTCTTTGCACTGGCATGTGCAGCAGTGTGTGGTGGGACTGTACGGGCTTGAGCCGTCCTGTCTTCTCACCAGCAAAGCCTGAGGCTAGTCCTACCCCTGCTGCCAGGGTAACTGCACCAACCTGTAAAGGCAGGATTTTGCCCACAGCGTGATTTTCTCCAGCCGTGCAAATTAATTTGCTGGTAACCAAGAACTGTGACCTAACCAGTGCTCTGCACCACCTGTCCGTGTCAGAGCTGCTGGTATTCCTGTCCTCCTTTTCTCCCTGCTGCAAGAACCCAAGTTGCCAAGTTGCCAGCTCCATGTAACTGCCCTGCCACTCTCAGCTGGAGAGACCTGGCTTCCAGTGCTGACAGTTTGGCTGTGAACGAACATCCATCAAAGCTTGCTGCTTTCTCCTGCATGAGCCCTGCAAGCTGCTTCTTCCTAGCCCTTTCACAGAGGCTGCCTTGCTTTCCCTTGCCTGGTTAAGCACATTCCTTCCTTTCTCCCCTCTTTGCTCTGCCCTCCAGCAATTTCCAAAGCATTTTTGTGGCATCCAAGACCCGAAGACAAATTCATGAACTGTGGAGATGTGGTTTCAGTCACGTGCTCTTAGCTTCAAGCCCTGGCTAGTGCAGGGGGTGGTGGGTCCACAGGCATGAGGGTACCCACCGTCCTCCTTTCCCAAGGATCAAGGTTGCACTTACTGTTTCACATCTGTCTCCTTCTAAGTGAACCTAAGTTGCTCAATATGAGCTGATTGGAACAATACTGTGTCTGCACATTCTCTCCCAATTCCTGACTCTCAGTAATTATGTGGCCTGGAAAAAATTATTATTAACCATAAGCCTGGGAACTGCTTTTATTATTCAGCTTTATGGGAATCCATACAACTCCCATGGAAGGAGATTATTTACCTAGGCCCTGAGAAAAAGTGGAGGAGACTGCGTGCTCCTTCTGGCTATTGTACTGCCAAATCCCACAGCAATGCATCCGGAGAGCTGCTTCCTCTCGCTGTCGTTAATCCTTGTGGGCTTGACTACCTCAGCACTCGGCATCCTTTGGGTCACTGGCTGCTGGGAAGCCGGACCATTGTTTCAGGGCTTTTGTCCCAGAGAGAGGGTTTGCTGGAGCTGAGGAACCAGGCTTTTCAGGTGTCGCACCATCACAGAGTGATTGGCTTGCAGCCTGACAATTGCTCGGGCCTTTCCTAACTCTGCTGCTGGGAAGCCAGCTGGATTTGGACCAATTTTGATGTGGCTGAAGGAAGGACTGGCCCTGGGATGTTGCAGTATGAGCCATGTTCACATGACGTGAAGGAGCTTCCCTGTATACCTGCTCACCACAGCTTCCATGGATGGGATGGAACACCCAGGACTACCCACTCCCTCCTGGTCCCTAACTCCCAGTCTGATCTTTTAGTCACTTCAGGGAGGAAGCAGGAAGACCCACTTTCAATTCAATGCATGAATTGAAGGAGTGATGTTCTCTTTCTCTAAGAGCTAAAAGAAAGCTTGCAGGGGAGGCTTTTTTATAGGGATGATACCCATGGCATGTATGTGCACAAATGTGCATGGAAGGAATTGGGGCACGCAGGGAAACCCAAACAGGGCCTTCATTCTTGCCATGAGCTTGAAGAGCCTTTTGTGGTTCTTTTTATGGTGAGAACCTTAGAGGAAGAAACAGAACTCTGAGTGTTTTCCAAGCAAGGGTTCGAAGGGGGTTTTTAGCTCTGATAGGAAAATCTCTTTTCAAGTTTGCATCTGTTTCAGCACAAACTACACTTTAGAGACAGCTCAGAAGGAAGCAAGTTGTGATTTCTTCCCTGCTGATCCTGGCAATGCACAAGCAAGCTTGGAAAGAGCTGCCTTTTCTTTCTCTAGGTGAGGCATGTATCTGGGAAGGCATACATGTGGGCAAGCTCCCACATTGCTCCCCATTCTTGTCCCTGTAAGGGCTTCTGGAAGACCACAGACAAAGCAGCTGGCCCCTACTGCCTACTCAGATCAGCAACCATATTGTGACTAGCAGCTCTCCTCCTGGGCTTGCAGCTGGAGCTCCGTCTTCCTGCCCTCTTCAGAGGTGCTGGGTGCCACCACAGCTTTGCAAGTGGCAGCAATATTATTTTGGTGCTGCAATTGCTACTTTTTGGTAACTCATTGCTTTGTGAGGTGCTAATGGATGAGAAGAGGGCTGAGAAAGCCACCTTTTACACCAGATGAGCAGTGATGCCAGAAGTGCATCCAGGATCTGGAGAAGGTCTGTGTGATGGGTCCCGTCAATGGAACTGTGCTGCTGTCCCTTCCACTGCCACTCAGGCGAAGGACGCAGGGAAAGTCTGTAAGTGTTCCCAAGCTATACAGCATAGGGCTGCCTCAGAGACTCCTGAGCTGGTGCATCTCATGGCCCTGTGCACCATGCTGGCCCGGGACTGGGGCACATCAGTGTGGCTCCATGCCTGGGGTCCCAGCCCACAACTGAAGTGCGGAGCTGGAGTGACCCAGCTGTGCAGCTGGCCTGGGCAGCCTCCATGCCTTGCAGGGATCACAAAGCACCACCATGGCCCAAAGGACCTGCCCAAGGTGCCCCTGAGAGTCTGTAGCAAAGCAAAAGTCCAAGCTCTGTCTGGCGCAGCCAGCGCCTGGTGAACGCAGTCCCTGCAAAGTGGTACCAGCCTTCACAGCACACTGGGGAGTGGGGTGACACTGGGCTCAGGCATCATGATCATCTTCATCATGATTTTGTGCAGGGGAGCGGAAGGACACCCTTCCCCTCCCACGTGCTCAGCGGATGCAGACTGTGGTGGCAGCTGGACAGAGCTGCTTTCTCCAACACAGAGCCCCTATTGTCCAGCTGGGCTCTGGGGCCTCTCATCCCCACCAGGCAGGCACAGTCAGGACCTCTGTGGCCCAGCAGCGCAGATGACAAGGTGAAGGGGAGGGAGGCAAGCCTCCGGAGCGGGCAGCCCACCTTTGAGTCTCCACAGTGCAGCCTCACTGCTTTCTCGACTTTAGTGCAAAAGATAATATAAGGGAGGACAGTAAGGTGGTGGCTAAAAAAAGGAAAATCTGAGTGAAGAAGAGGGGGAAAGGAGAGGAGATGATGCCAAGAGGAGAAGGGCAAGACAGAGCCAGCGAGTCAGAGCTGGGCTGCGAGCCGGAGAGGAAAAGCAGTGAGCCCTGTGGGAGCTGAGCTGTGGGAAGAGACAATGTGATGGAGGGGAAGGAGCCAGCTCCCACTCTGGGACATGCACAAGGCTGCAATTAGAGAGAGGAGACAGTGTGTCTGCCCAGGCTGGGAAGTCTCCTTCTGCCATGGACGCAGGGTCGTGCAGGGGCTGGTGCAGAAACACACCACCCGCTCTGTGCCCTTGTGCACTGCTCCCCCTCACCCCTGAGTGTAGCAAAAGCCCTGAGGACAGCCACTGACAGTACTTGTGGAGATTTCCTCCGAGGTGCGGAAGGCTTTGCTTTCCAGTGCTGGGACAAGTTATCTGGGTTGCTTTGTGCTTGCCACTGCGGTGCATGGTCATGCCAGGGCCCCTTCCCTGGGTCAGCCCTTCTCCCCTGGTTGCCCTGGGCAGCCCGCTCCTGACTTCTAAAATAGCTGCTCAAATACCAATGTCCTCATGGCAAGCAGGTTACTTCACCACCTGCCTCTTGCAGCTGGCAGTGCACCCTTTGGTATGCTTCTGGGATTTTCCTAGATGAAGGATGCTACAGACATATGGGACTCCAGAGGACAAGCACTGGTTTTAGTGTCCTCCTCTGCACTGCAATTATCCAGGCCCCAGTGGAAAATTCTAGTTTTTTGGAAGCAAGGTCTCTGGGTTTGGCTTGGAAAGGCTCAGAAAATACCGTGCAAGGGTCACAAACTTTTAACACAAGCTGTGTTTGGCTGTGGCTCTACAAGAGGAGGGAGGTAGAGAACGAATATGAGCACACACCATTTTTGATACCGCAAAACTTGGCTGGGAAACTCTTTGTGCTTCGCTCACTGTAGACATAAATGTCCAAGAAAAGAATTAGGTGCTCTAAAAAAAAAGTGAACAAGTCATGCAGCCAGAGAAACTGATTTCCAAATTTGCTTTTTACAGCTCGTTTTCACCACCCAGCCAAGAGGCAGATGAAGCAGAGCTCCCGCAACCTTCTACTGGAGTGATAGCATAAGGAGATGCTTGAAAAAAGCCAGCAACTCATGTCAGGGACAGAGGAAAGAGGAGAGACCTGGTGAGAAAAGAGTGGTTTTTTTAAAATATAAAATAATATACTTCAGACTTGCAGTGGTTTTTGCTTCCTGCTCAACAGTTTTAAACTGCTTTCCTCTTTTTCTGGTCACTTTAAGGTCTTTTCTCTGAGGTGAAATTAAATACGAGGTGTGGGAGGAAACCTGATGGCTTCCCTGCCATGCTCACCTGAGTGGGAGCGGCAGCAGCCATGAATTAAAGCAGCACAGTATTGACTGACCAGTCTGACACAGAGAAGTGTGCAAGATCACCACAGTGCATTTAGAGCTGTGCAGCAATAACAGCTAATTTGTTTTTGCCTCAAGAGCGGTTGGGGTTGGTTTTGTTTCATTTTAAATAAAGACATTTGGACTCCAAAGGTCATTTCCGTGAAATAACAATGCGCCTTTCAGAAAGGGGCACCAGCAGGGTCTCCGTTACTCCCAGTGTTCCCAGCCTGGTTTGAAAGCCCAGCTGCAGCATCCCCAGGGCTGCTCTCTACTCATTGCAGCAGCTGGCTGTCCCAGTACCCCCACTGTGGAAAGCGCAGGAGCTCAGGAAGGAGTTTCAGCTTCTCTGTTGGAGTGTTTGCAAGCACCCAGTGCCTATTTGACAGTAAAATGAGGATGATGGCCAGCTCCTCTACAGCCCCTCACCTCACCCATCAGCTGCACCCCTGTGCCTTCTGGGAGTGCTGGGAGAGGATGGTGCATCCCAAGCAGGCAGCATACAGCCCTACGTTTCCCTCATCCTCATCAGGTATGGTGTGAGGACCAGATATGACCAAAACTTCTGATATTAAAATAGTCTATTTGCAGTGTGGGAAGGTTTTCCATGTGCTGCTAGTTTTAAACGGCAGGTGAATGTGTCCCACTGACTTCAGTGAAGTCGGTACCATGGTCTATATCCATGCAAGTGTGTCGCAGCAAGGTGATGCAGGAAGCATTCAGCAGAGCTGGGCAAAAAAGCAGGCATCTTGGTTCCCAGCTCCAGGTACATTGCATATTTATTTTCCTATATGTTTCCTAAATAGTTACTCTTTCACACTTTCAGCAGGCAGAAAGTTATGGAGCTGTGAAAAAGAAAACTGGAGGCTCAGGCTGTTCTCTGTCTTACAGGCATGTATTTGTCACAAATTTACTCTCTGCTTCAGTGCAGCCCTCAGCATCATTTTCTATCAGTCAGAATTCATGTATCAGGTCAGTTTGATCTCGAAGTACATTATCTTTTATTCTGTAATCTTCAGAACGAAAAAGCCTTTGAGTTAAAAAAAGCTCCCCTCCTTAGCCAGCACTGCTGTTTGTCACCCTCTTGGAAATTTGTAAACTCTTTTCTCTGTATTTATCTAACCTTGCTATTTTTGGATTTGCCATAACTGTCTGCGCCAATGAGGTGTGTACGGAGCGGGGAGTGCCTGTGCTGCTCGGCTGATATTTTTGGCCAGTGTATTGGTCAATACTGGGACCTTAGGTACCGTGGGGAGATGCAGTCCCAATCCCCTCATCTCTCTGCCTCCTCTTTCTCCTCCAAAAGCATTGATGCCCTCCCCACCTGTCCACAGCAGCTCAGCAGTCTCCAGCTGAGTATAGATGATTGGGGATGTGCCAAGGGCTGGAGGAGAGGGGAGGAAGAGGCTGGGATGGATGGCACAACCAGTTGCAGTGGCACTGTCTGGACCTCTTCTCCCCACCCCAGCACTCTCATAGCTACAGGAAAACTCACTGCAGCAGCTGAAGGAGGTCTGCACAGTTTCACCTCCCAGAGGCGTGGTGGGACTGTGATGGCCTATAGGAGAAGGCATTTTACTGCCTCTGCTCTTCCCAAAGCTACCCTGGCAACTCCCAGTCAGCCAGCTCCTGCATGGTAAATAGCAGCATGAGACAAATGTGGTCACCATGAACAGAAAGGAAAGGACTTCATCAACCTACCATCCTTCACAGGGAGGTGTGGGTAGACACATATTGTATGTATACATATGTATGTATGTACCTTAGTACCCTACAGCTTACAAGACACTCATGATTTTAATTTTCTTGCCTTGCCAAGGGCCTTTCCAAACCAGCTCCAGGTGTGGTTAACCCCATTTGCCCTATGCTGTGCCCAGAGGTGGGCTGCGTGGGGGAGAAAGGAGCTGCCCTGCGGGAACGTCTTCATCTCTTTATTTATGACCAGGGGTGCCTCAGCTTCACTCAAACAGATTCTCATGTACCCCCTAAATCATCAGTGTACGTTTTCAGCTAAGATTGGGGGTGAATCCCAGCATGGGCAGTGATTCAATCCCATGCCCCCAGGTAGTAATGCCATAGCAAGCAGAGGCTACTGCAGCTCTCCTGTGTTGACAACAGAGAGATCTCTCCTACCCTAAACAAAGTCCTGTTCAGAGCCTTTGTGCATCTAATAATCATATAGAAAGATCTTCTCGATTTCTTGGAGCCTTGCAGGAACAATTTTTTTCATCTCCGGAGTTTTGATTAGGGCTTGTCTTCCAGTAGCCAGGAGGTCACAGTGTCTGCATGGATCACAACCTGAACATCTGCATCCTATTACACAGCATGGTAATTATTTTTCAACATTCCCCATGTCTTCTAGCGGTGACAGTGGTGATTAAAGCCTGGGCTGGATTCCTGAGTAGCATTTCAACTTCCTTTACTTTCGCATCCTGACCATAAACAGGAGAAGAGGGCTTTCCTTGGGCACTAGGTCAGGAAGCCCATGTGCCTAACGGTGATACTGACGCACTGATGAAAGCCCGGAGATGTCAACTGGTACAAAGCAGCTGAACAAACCTGCCAAGGGGTGCCAACAATAGCAGGATGTCACTGCAGCTCACAGGGAGGATGTTTCCATTCACTGATTTGGCTCCCGTGCCAAAAGCCGTCCAGTGGTCCAAGGATTAAACCCATTGTCTCCGGGAAGTGACCAGGAGCAGACTGTGGTGGCTCAGAGAGAGTGATGAGAATTTGGTTTCCCATCCCCAATGCCAGATCAGCGAGAGGAGGAGGTGTGTGAGGCAGACTCTGGGCAGGGCACCTCTGGGCAGCCCCCTTTGCACCTCTCACATGGTCTGGAGCCCCTCTTACAAGGGGGTTCCATAAACCTTCTTGTTGAAGACTGGGACTTTATCATTCTCCTTCATGGGGGAGGGAGGGGAGATGGGTCAGGGAGACCAAGGAGCCAAGAGGAAAAGGACTAGTCGGGTCAAGTCTACAGCAAGAGGCTGGAACTGCCAAGAAAGTATTCCAGCCAGGAGACAGTCTCAGAATTTCCTGACCGAGAAAGGATTTTACTTTCTCTCCTCATTACACATGGTGGCGTTAATGAACCCACATATCTGGGCTGTCAGGTTTGGGCTTGTGCAGGTCAGCATTCAACATTCAGAAAACTTCCATCACCATAATTTTTGCTGCAAGGTTTTGTAAGGCAGCCAAAGGCAGGAAACTGTCTATAAATGAGGGCGACTGCTCCGGGTGAGTCCCAGTGCTGAAAGCAGCTGCTGTCTACGGTTTGTATGCAGCCAGAGAGGAGGCAGGAGGCTGGACTCATCCTTCCCTCGGGAAAAGAGGCCGTGGCACACACCAGTGTGCACACCCTGCACAGCAGCTCCTGCTGTTTCCTCTCACCACATCTCTGCGATTCCTCCCGTCCTTGTCCCTCATTACCTGCCTAGTATTTCTCTTGCTTGGCTACATCTGTCTGTCTCTTTCTCAGCACGTGTGATGTCCTGTCCCCACGTGTGTGCCTGCAAGTGCACTCACGTTTGCGTGTCTCCCTTAGCCCCAGTGTGCGTCTTGCTCTTAACAATTGCTCAGGTTGCCTGGCTGCTACAACATGCACATCTCCATCCCATCTGTATTTTTTCTGCTCAGTTACGCTCGTGTGCCTCTCCCTGCGTCTGCCTTCCAGCGCCTGCCTGCCTCTCTGCTGGCAGCTGTGCGTGTCCCTCCACGGGCCCTTTTATCCACGGCAAACAGGACAGGCACGTGCACCCCAGCCGCGTGCGCCCAAGTTTGGCTCGAATTGCACCGGCCAAGAGCCAAGATGAAAGGACAGGGAGGAGGGAGGAGGGGTGGGAAGAGGTGAAGGGGAGCGAAAGGGCTGCTGGAAAAGGCCTAGGGGACGGCCCTGCTCCTTGTTGCCTTTGCACTGCTCTCATGGAAAAAGATCGTCAGATAAGACTGCTCGTTAAGATAACGACCAAATGCCTGCGAGCCACCGAGCTGGACGTGAAGAGAAGCTCTCCTTCATCCTCCGAGAAAAGAAAGGGCGAGGGTGTCCCAAGGCTGCCGCCTCTTGGGGCTCATTGGGAGTCAAGGGGAGGGGCACAGATGCACATCAGAGCTCAGGCAAAGGGGGAGGGCTGCAAGGGGAGAGGAAAAGGCAGACGCATGGCAAAAATATTCCAATTTCTTAAAAATGCAGGGTGAGCAATTAAGGCTGTTTAAAATAGGAGTAACATTACACCCCTCCCTCACAGAGAAAGGGCAGCCGACACTGCATGACACAGCTTGTAAATACTTTCTCAGAACCTTGGTTACAAATTTGTCCCCTAGACAGTGTTGCTGGCCACCACATCATGAGCCTGATGAAGTGCCACTCGAAGTGGCAGGCTTCCTTGCCCTGCCCACAGGTGTGGTGGGGCAGGGGGAAGGATGCTACACCAAAGGCATGTTGCAACTAAGCATCCAAAAGTGTTTGCAAAGGGAGGGAGGGCTGCCCAAAGGGCTGTGGCAGCTGTGGGCACCTTGTTGAGTGCAGAGGACCCTGATAGGCCAAATTAGAAGATGCAGAGAGGCCAGGCGAGAAACTCTGGGAAAGGAGGGACAGTGAAAGTTTCTGAAGATGGAGCTGAGACAGGGGATAGAGCAAGCTTCTGCATGGCACATGCCACACAAGTGGTCAGAGCCACCCTGGGGCACTAGCAATGCTGGCAGCATTCCCATATGCGGGGAGGCAAGGCAGCCGCTGTGCTGGCGTGAGATGCAGGGGTGGGGAGACAGGAAGAGGCACAGAGGCAGGCACAGCCCACAAAACAAGATGAAAATGAGTCAGCTGTACCAGCTGATGACTAGGGGGGGGTCCTGGAAGATGTCAACGTTTCTGCCTCACTTTCTGGAAAATACCCAACCTCGATGGAAAACTACTGCAGCAGAAGTCACCCACACAGCCCCACTGGTGGCCAGCGGGAGGGCTGGTGAGACCGGCTGTGATCCTGCTTTGAATACCAGGCCAAAACCAACACAGAAGTGCTTGCTCTCCCAAATTTTAATATGACTGCTTTAGAAGGGATACCATTCAGACAGACCTGGGCAAACTTAAGAAGTGGGCTTGCAAATCCGAGTGCAAGGTGTTGCACATGGACCATTATCCTTATAAACTGTTAAGCTGATTTTGACCTCAGAGATGTCTGCTGGAAGGTCAGGACAGCAGACTGTAAGCAGCTCAGGAGACTCCTGAAGCTTGCTTCTCTTGGCCAGCTGTGGTGTGCCTGGCCAGCCAGCCAGGCACACCACAGCAAGCAGGATCAGGGCTGCTGCAGTGATCCTAAACACCCATACAGAAAGGATTGTGGCTTTCTCTGCATCATTGCTACTCTCAATCCCCTGCAGCAGATTAACCAACTCCTGGTGCAGAAACATCCTCTAGCATCTCTTTGGCTGTGGCTCCGTCAATCTGGTGACGCTGCTTCAGGCCAGGCTGGATAATGCTTCTGGCCAGCAGAGCTTTGATGAGAGTGGTTGCTGCAGCCATGGCCTGGAGGAGGTGGGAGGAGAGGTGGCTCATCAGGTCTGGATAGCAGAGAGACACCCAGCACATCCCCAAAGCCACTCTGGGCATCTGCCATCACTGGGAGCCCTGAGCCCCTCTGCCACCAGACCCCAGGGCAGTACTGTGTCCTGCCCTGAGGGGCTCATCTCTCTCTCTCTCTGGGTCAGAACCCTCTCTGGCATCTGACCTGTCCTCCCTCCATCCATCCCAGCCTTCCCTCTGCTATTTTACAAGCCTTGGGCAGAGACAACTCTCCTCCCTTTCGTCCTCTTGGCTTCCTTCTGCTGGGGCAGGGCTTGGCCCTGCAAACCCTGGCAATCAAGCCAAATGCCACTTGTGTCTCTGGTGCAAGTGGAGAAGATCCTGTGGTTCCTGTCTCTAGCTAACTTGCCCACAAGGGCAAGCAAGTGGGCTGGAGGGGCTATGCTGGGACTCACATCTCTCCACTCCCCTGAGGTTTCCCCACCTCAGGAGAGCCACCTGTACACCCTGCTGTGGATCGTGCCTCTCAGAAATGTGGTCTGTACTGCATGAGTGCATGGCCTGAGACCCAGACAGCTCAAAAGCTTTCTCTAGCCTTGCTGCCTGTGCACCAAGACTTAACAGGGGAGCCATATTTCTGCCAGTTCGGCTTGCAGAGAACCATATGCCCAATGCACCTCCTGTCCAAAGCCTTCTGGAGGTAAAAAGAGGGAGGGGTCAGTAAGTTGAAGCATGCTCTGAAGTCCCTTTCTGTATTAAGTCTTTCTTGTCAAGGTGGAGGAAACTTGAAGTCCTAAGTGGAAGGAATATAGAATAACAGAATCATTGTGGTTGGCAAAGACCTCTATTATCATCCATTAATCCAGCCCTACCAAACCCACCACGAAACCATGTCCCCAAGCACCACATCCACACATCTTTTAAATCCCCAAAGGGATGGTGACTCCACAACTGTACTGGGCAGCTTGTTTGGATTCTTGACAACCCTTTCAAGGAAGAAAGTTTTCCTAATATCCAACTTAAACGTCCCCTGGCACAACTTGAGGCTGTGTCCTCTCATCCTAATGCTTGTTATCTGGGAGAAGAGACCAACCTCCATTTGGCTACAACCTCTTGGCTGGACTTACTAGCCAGGCTTTAAAGGAAAAGGGATGTACTTCTGACTCTCAGAGAGGAAACATCAAGCCTTTAGAAAGCAGACTGTAAGTAAATCATCCCAAAGCAATTAGGGAGGGCTCTTCCCGAAAGGTGAGGCCAGTAGCCTAGCTGAAATGCCTCTACACCAATGCACACAGCACAGGAAACAAGCAAGAGGAGCTGGAAACGATGGTGCGATTGGAAAATGAGGAGCTAATTGCTATTACAGAAATATGGTGGGATGAGTCGCACAACTGGAACACTGAATTTGAGGGCTATGAGCTTTCCAGAGAGGCTGTGCTGCTGGGCGCTGCTCAGACCTGGAGTTACTGGACCCAGACCCACTGCACACTGGCCACTCCTCTCCCCACATGGCTTTCCAGGTGTCTCTTGTTCCCCACAGCTCACCTGGGAGCAGCAGGTACTTAGAGATGCTCATCTGTGTCCTTGGCTGCTGCATCCCATCATCCCCACAGGGGTGCCTGCCTGCAGACCGGCCTGTAAGGCCCACCAGTGGCGGAGGGCAGCAGGGTTTGGCCTTTTTCCTTCACTTGGCTTGCTAATCTAAGGGTGGTTGTTTTTTTCTACCCCTTCCTGCAGCATTCCTGATGCTCATGAGAATTCAGTAAAAGCAGTGAAGCCACACGGAGGGCCTTGCAGTGGTGCCTGGCTCCCCTCCTGCCAGTAGAGGAGCTCTGTCCCAGGCTCCTGCTCACACTGGGCAAACTGGTGGGCAGTTTGGATTTTCAGCTTATTTCTGGAATTTCTCACTAGTAGTTAATTTAAGAGAAATTTCAAAAAATCAGTGCAGCTAAGGCTAAAGTTCAAGAGAGGGATGCCTGCAGCTGCCAGTGCTCTCAGGTACAGCAGCAGGAGGGGACATCTTCACTGCCCACAGGGGAAGGCTAAAAAAAAAATAAATCTAATTACTTTTCTTTCCCTCAACCACCCATTTAACTCCCTTTGCCTTCCGCTTGTTTCTTGCAGTCTAATTACATTTCCTCGGATGGCCATGTTTCAGGGCAGAAGGCTGGTGTGGGGGTGTGCAGGTCTCCCAATCCTCAGCCAGCTGCGGGGAAAGAGCACGCATTTGTGCACCCCCATGCTCCCAGCTTCCAGACTCCATTCCTGGCTGCTTTGTACAGTGGGACAGAAACGTAACCAAGGGCACATTGCAATCTCTGCCGCAGGTTAGGAGATAAGCAGCCCTCTCTTAATGAGGACATGATATACCTGGCAAAACTGTACCCCTTGTGGGAAACAACAGGCTCTTTCACTCTGGGCCCTGGCACGTCCGGGAGCGGTCGTGGGACACAGGGAACAACAGCTGATAAATCAGCTCAGCACTATCAGCCATAGGAAGCCCAAGCTATTGGGGCAGCCCCATATCAGCTGTTGTTGGGAAGCCCTGGGATGTCCCATGTTGGATTCCAGCAGCAATCGCAGCAAGACCGCAATTCTGGAGAGCTACAGCTTTGCTAAAATTGGCTTTTCCAGAAGGCAAATGGGGATGGCAGCTCTCCAGCATCAGAGGGAAAGCTGCATTTCTGCCTCCAGTATCTGCTGAGGGAGGCCCATCCCAGAGGGAAAGGGCAGTATTACCATACTAAGAGACCTCTATCTGCTGCTTGTGAGGTAAAATCCTCGCTGAAAGGAGCCAAATTGTTACCGTGCATATCTAAAGGCACTGAATTATTAAGGAGAAGAGATCTCTTCAGGCTGCAGGTGGAGCAAAGAGCTTTACAGATGGCTGATATTAAGTGTAATGGACCTCTAATGGAAAACCACCTCATTGCTGCAGGATGGTTTCTCAGCTGTGGAGCAAAACAAAGCAGCTGGAGTGAATGTGGTACAGACCATCATTGCCCTGGGAATTACTGGGTTTGACAGTCCTTTACAGCCTTTTGGAGTATTACAGTGAGCATGTGGTGGAGAGATACTCCCTTCTACCCCATTCTCTGAGAATATGCACAATCCAGCCTTTGCTTTTTCTGGATGAGCCCAAAACAGCCTTTTTGGGCTTCCACGTGATTGAGGCCATCTAAGAGCTAGCTGTTGTTTCCAAGCCTCCTTAATTTGCCAAAATTAGGCAGGATTTGTGGAAACTGGCTTCCTGAGAACTCGGGCACTTCTGGCTTTGAATACCAGGCCAAAACCAACACAGCAGTTCTTGCTCTCCCAAATTTTAATATGATTCCTTTAGTCCCACATGGAGCCACAAATTACAAAATTTGTTTATCTGAGTGTCAGAGAGGAACCAGGAAACACCAACTCTTCAGGAAGTAGCAGGGAAATATTGTAAACCATCCCAAAAGAATTAGAGAGGGCTCTTCCCATAAGGTGAGGAGGTTGATAGCTCAGTGGAACTGTCTCTACACCAGTGCACACAGCATGGCAAACAAGCAATAAGAGCTGGAAACCGTGGTGCAATTGGAAAACTAGGAGCTAATTGCTATCACAGAAACATGGTGGGACAATTTGCTCAACTAGAACACTGCAATTGAGGGCTATGAGCCTTCCAGAAGAGATGGGAAGGAGGGAGGGTTGTTGTGCTCTAGGTTAAGGAATGGATGGACTGTGGAAAGCTGCCTCTGAGAAACAGCCGTGAACAGATTGGGAGCTTGTGGGTGAAAACTGATGACTGGACCAACAAAGGACACCTTGAGGTCGGGGTCTGCTCCAGGCGCCTGACCTGGAGAGCCTGTTGATGAGGTCTCTTGCTTCACTACAGAAGCATCACACTCACATGCTTTCATCCAGATGGAGGATTTCAACCATCCAGACATCTGCTGGGAAAGCCATACAGCTGGCTGAGAGCAATCCAGGAGACTCCTGGAGTGCATAGAGGACAACCTCCTGGTCCAGGTATTGGACAACACATCCGGAGGAGAAGTGTTGCCGGATCTGGTGCTCACATATACAGGTGAACTCATCAGAGAAGTTAAGTCGAGGCAGTCTGGGCTGTAGCAACCAAGACTTGGAGGAGTTCATGATCTTTAGGAACACGGGCTTCGTGAGGAGCAGAGTGAACTTCAGAAGAGTGAATTTCCAGCTCTTTAAAGAATTAGTGGACAAGATCCCCTGGGAAACTGTCCTTAGGGACAGAGGAGCTGACCTGCGCTGGTAACTCTTTCGGGCCACTTTTCTTGGAGCACTAAAGCTCTCCATCCCAGTTTGTAAGGAATCAAGCACCGAGTAACTCTTTGAGTGACCTGAAGAGTAGAAAAGGCCTTTACAGCTGAGTACCCTGCTGTGCTGGGACAAGGAAGCCTTTGCTCCAAGAACTCATAATCAAATATAAGACAAACAGGAAAGATGGAATAACTAGGGTGGAGAGGAAGTCAAGGGCTAGAGGAAAGTGTGATGTGTACCACAGCTTCAGGGACTGAGACTTTCTATCCCTAATTAACAGACTCACTTGTCTTATTTTCTCCTCTAACTACCGTATGAGCCTTTTAAATATAGAAGGCTCCTCCCTGGCTATGTACACAGCCAGCTTGGCACCACCATCCATCTCAGCTACATGGCCGCAGGTCGCATTTTCAGAACCACTTGATGGGTGAATTAATGGCTGCCTTTTTATTGCCAGCTCCTCAGCTTTCAGTGGGGTGGGGTGGGGGGTGGAGAAAGGAAAAAAATAAGTAATGAAAAAAACCCATATGTGAAGCTTTCAAATGTCATGAAGGTGGATAAAAAAAGTCAAGATTTTTTTTTTTAAATAATGTGTAGGGGGTTTATTTGCTGCTTAGTATGAGAAACGAGAGGCTTGTAGGTTCATTTTTCACACTTTCCCACACACACACCCCAGGCCTGGAAAGATACTTTATTATTTTTAAATGAAAATGTGGTGTTTTTCATAATTACATAGCTCCAAACTCCGGAGCTTTACGGGAATAACTACTTACTGTGGGTGCTTGTCAATGATGCCCAGTGCAGCCACCCACGCAGAAATCTTGAGGTTTTCATCACATTTAAGATGAACAGCAGGGTCTCATATCTTCTCCTTCAGGCTTTGAGAAGTAATGTCTAATATGAAAACCCTAGAAGTGATTTACAAAAAACTATGATTGTTTATACAGGTTTGATGTACTAAACAGGTCAAATTGAAGAGGTTTGGTTTGGTTTGGTTTTTCTAAAATTATTACTATCAAGAGGGAAACTACCCAGATTTAAAAGCTGCCCTATATGTAACACAAAGAAAACCCCAGCAGGATGCAGAAGAAGGTTTGGGTGCAGACTAAGGGGAAGTCAACAAAAGGTATGCACAGACCTAGAGCTTAGAAGGGGGAGTGGGAAATAAATCGTCATGAATCGCTCTCTCCATTGCCTCCAGAACTGCAGCAGAGCAGGACTTCAGTCAGAAATCTCCTGTTCAAGCTGATGTTTCTCACAGTGGAAATCCAACCCCCCCGAAGGACAGGGAGGGATTGTTTTAACCTCTCGAGCAGAGCCAAGTCTCCAGCCGCGCTGCAACAGGCAGCATGCTGATCCGATGCTGTTACTGCTGCGGCACAGCTCCAGCCTCTGCTCCTGGTCCCACCCAGCCCATGGCCACAGGGATTTGACTGTGGCAGTGCTCCTGCTGCGAACGGATCTGGGATGGCCTGTTGCACTTTGCATACAGCTGCTCTGGCCAGAATGATTCAGCGTCACCCTGCCTTGCCAATGCCGCCTGTTATTCTTCAGGGTGACATGAGTCATTTGGTCACACCAGCACAAGGCCAAACGCTTTGGGCTCCCTGCAGCTGGCTCAGCTGCACAGACCATCCCCCAGCGGGGCCACCCTCCTCCTCATGCCTGCAGCTGAAAGCACCTGGCCATGACATGGGGACACAAAGAATCACAGAATGGTTTGGGTTGGAAGGGACCTTAAAGATCACCTCATTCCAACCTCCCTACTACGGGGAGGGACACCTTCCACTAGTTCAGGTTGCTCAAAGCTCCATCCAGCCTGGCCTTGAACATTTCCAGTGCCTCACCACTCTCATAGTGAGGAATTTCTTCTAAATATCTAATCTAAACCTGCCCTCTTTCAGTTTGAAGCCGTTCCCCCTTGTCCTATCACTACGTGCCTTTGTAAGAAGTCCCTCTCCAGCTTCCCTGTAGGCCCCTTTTAGGTACTGGAAATCTATCTCATGGCACAGAAGACGTGTATCAGGGCACATCACCATGCTCATAAGAGGTCCCATGTGCAGCATCCTATTTCCCACACCCCATGACCTTACACAGTGGGCAGGGCTGGCTTCTGTGCTGCAAGGGTGTGCAGGAGGAGAGGTATCCTGCCCGGCGTCACCTCTTTCCAGCTGCACCCAGGGGTTGCTGCAGGTTTTAGGGCTGACAGCGGAGACGAGTTTTGCTGATGGAGAACAGGACAGCAAAGCAGCAGGCCAGGTGCCATGCCCAGGGCTGAGCCAAGCTGCACTGAGTGCCAAGAGGGAGTTACACCAACAGCCCACTGCTCTTTGTGCCCTGGCTGCCTGTCCCAGGAAACACTGCCCTCAAAAGTCACCCAGGGTAGGGCTGACTTGCTGACACAGGGCATGCCCTGGCTCAGCAATTATCATTTGCATGATAATTACTCTGCCTAAGTAAAACCATGTGTGGAGTAAAGAGTGTGTGCTTTTCCTCTACTCTGAAATAACTCCATTTATAGACAAGCTTTTTGAGATGGATGAAGCTCAAAACAGATCCAAGGTGGGTGCAGTTTCCACACAGCACCCACCATCCCAACTTTGTTGGACTGATCCTTGTGATCAGGGGAGCCAAGAGGTGCCTCAAATCAGAGCAGGAGGGTAGAAGCACTACGCTAGGTAATGCAAGAACCCCCCCCCCCCCCTCCCCACCAGCTACCCTCCTGTGTGGACTTTCCTTCTGGCTGGCACAGCACCAGCTGCCTCCCTTAGCTGGTATCTGGGCGAGTGGGAAGGAATTTGGACCCAGTAGATCTGACTGCCAGTGCTGTTAAGGACGCACACGCAGCCATCACGTGCCGAAAGCCTGGCTTTAGGACTAGAGATTGCATTCAAATTGCCTGGCTGCATCTGGACTCCATGTTGGCTGAGGACACCTCGCTTCCAGCATGCTTCCTGCCGTGATCAGCAACCTAGTGTCTGCACTGTGGTCTGGGGAAGTGGGGGCAATGATTGGTCCCTC
>NW_020955239.1:3287344-3321484 GCF_003031625.1 Empidonax traillii | reverse complement strand
CCAATAAATCTACTATACTCACTTAAAAGGATAAAAAAAAAAAAAAAAAAAAAAAAAAAAGGAAATGGACAACTTTTGGTGTTGGCTTGAGAAATATAACAGTGCAGCGGAGTTGCTGACGTGCTCCGCCCACCAGCAGGTACATGATGTTCTTGGCCCGGGCTGGGGCCAAGGAGGGGCAGGGGGCAGGCCCAGGGCAATGGGCACATTTGCTACCCAGGGAGAGCCTTCTCGGTCATGCTGGCACAGCTAATGCAGAGGAAAATTTAGGCTTGGATCAGAGAAGGTGGGGGGGAGGGGGGGGACAAAAAAAAAACAAACCTGTGCACATTTAGATGAAATTAAAATGCATGAGAAATTTTTTAGGAAGGTTTTTGTGGAGGTGCCCATGTCTGAAGCTACACTCTGCATTACCTGACCGTGAAAGCAAACTCAGCCCAGGGGTGCAGAGATGATCACCTCTTGCCTTCTACCCATGAGGGCAAGTATCTAATGCCTTGGCAGGGATGGCTTTAGTACTGGGTTGTCGCAAATCCAGGAACCCTGTGCTTAAAGCGGGATGGAGGATCAGGTCTACCTGCCCCAGCTCCTTCTGCCACTCCCTACGATTTGGGCTTTTTCCTAATGGCACACTTCACAGAGCACTACGCTCCCCCCAGCATGTTTTGGAGGGAAAGGAGGAGGCTTATATGTGCCCGAACTGCTAATTTCAAGGAGCCCCCCGACCACTCTGACGGCTCCAAAAGGGGAACACGAGGAGGGAAGGTGCCGCGGCCCCACGGCGGTGCCCGGAGCCCGCCCGTGGGCGGAGGGCGGATGGCGGGGCTGCACTGCACCCCAGCGGCCGCCGCGCTCCGCAAACCCAGGATCCCCGTAGGAACAAGGCTCTCAAGGCTCCCTCCGCATCCCAGGGATCATCCTCAGCCTTTCCACTGCGAGAGCCCCTAGCCTTCTCGGGTGCCTCCCTGTCAGAAAAACCTTTTCAGTATTACAGCCAGTTTAGTGCCCGAAAGCTTCTCCCATTATCTTGCTTCCTCTCTGTCCCAGTCTTCCTTCAGCAGCACTGCAGCCAGAGGAAGAGTTTGCACAAGGACTGTAGGTGCAGGGTTTGGGAAGTGGGGGCTGTTTGCAGCAGATACAGGCACACACGTGTAGAACAAGTAAACAAAGAAGGACCCTTGGCAGCACCTTCTTCCCCAACACCAAAGAGACATAGGGGGCAAGGGAGAACACAACTAAAGAAAACTGTAGTCCCCCACCCCCATCTCCCCACTGCTTGTGGCTCTTCCAGAGGTAGCACTGTGGTGCTCTGGAGAGAACCAGGAGGCACGTGTTGGCTATAGGGCATGACCTGCCTACCTCCTCCCCAGCTTGCAGAACAGACCTACAAGCTCAGGGAGCAGAGGAGGACAGCAAGAAGGGCTGTCCCTGGAAGGCCTGGGGCAGAGCTTGAAGCTGTCACCCTGATAGACACCAGAGCACCCAGCTGCCAGCAGCAGGGCTGGAGTGATGCCCTGCCCTCCATGAGGGAGAAATAAATACAGGGAGGTCCCCCCTCACCTGGAGGTGCAGCTGCAGTGCAGAAACTGCCCCCAAATACAGCATTACGCCCCCGGTGTTTTCATGAAGCTGAGACACAGGCAGCCCATGGCAGGGCTCTCACCTGAGCTGGACGGATCAGGAAGCAGAAAGAAGTGCAGAGAAGTGTGGCCTCCCTGCAGCAGGACAGTGGGATAGTATCCATTTGCACCCTGCCTCTGTGTTTCTGAACAGATAGTGACAGTAGTCTAGATACTTGTGTAGCTTCCTGCTGAGGCTAGAGGAACAGTATTACTGCAAATACTGCTATTTCTGGTCATTCTGAGAAACACCATCTTTCCAGTCACTCCTGCCTTGTTGCTGAGACCACCTTTGAAAGAGAGGCCAGGGCAGCAATATATAAAATGCTCTCCTCATGCCAATCTTGCATTTACAGTCAGAAACTATTGAAAATAGTTAATGCTATTTACATCCAAGGCTTAAGAAATGCTGCAGACAGAGCACTGCAATTTGCCAAGAGATGGCTCTGTAATCACCAAAGATTTAAACAAGCAAACAAACAGGAAGGAAACCATACCATTAACAATATCAAATAACAACAGAGAGAAAAACAACACAGCGTCACTGGCAGCAGCAGCAGCAGCCGCCGCAGCAGCAATGATGTGGGTTCACATCTTGCCCAAGCCAGGGAGAGGAGAGGGTCTGAAGTTGCTTTTGGGGATGCTGTAGTGATAAATTGAAAGAAGAAAAAGAGGGAGTCCTGTTCATTTTACTGGTCATCTTCTTTCAAAGCCTACCGCATGTCTTACAAGTGCTTCAAATAAGACTCCTGCACCTGCACTACATTTGACCATTTCACAGGGCTTTTACAGCTTATAAGAGCAGACCACTGGAAAAAAATCAATAAAAGCTAAGTTTGAATTGCAGCTTCTTATAGGATGAGGTTTAGACCGAGCTGTTGTCCAACGTTTGTAGGTAAGAACGATTATATTGTTCCCACATAGCTCTGCTGTCAGCATTACAGGAGTCTTGCTGGGCTGACATTAGTGCTTCTGTCTGTTAAGCCCTAGATTTTGGCACATATTATGGTTTTCCTTTATTGTTGGTCACAGACCAGATCAGTTTCTCTGTGAACTGAGAAAGGGATGCACCTGTTCATACCTCCAAGTTTGGTGTGAAATTTCAGTGTAGGCTTAGCACAGCAAGTTTCTGGGTACCTGACCAGCCTCTCAAAGAGCTATGCCTGCAGTACCTTGCTAAAGCAGAAATGTGTATTAGGGCTCTCCCAGACTGCTTTAGGCTGTATTTCAACAACTACTAAGTATTGCCAAAATTTCTATTTGTTTTCTGAGATGTTTCCTGTTTAGAGAAACACCCATAGCCCCCAGTGCCCTTCTGTTCACTAACCACGTGTTACACAGAACTCAGTGAGCAGACACTGGTTTGGATGCTAGCATGTTTTTCATAAATTACATATATTTTGGATGTAAACAGTGACTATTTGTTGAAGTGTTGTTTTCTGTTTCCTTATTTTGACTGTGGGCTGAAGATTCAAAGAGATTAAAACACCAAGAGTAGCCTTTGCTGTGGTTTCCTAAGCAAAAGGGGAATGTTAAGTACTGGAACACAAACAGGGATGTGGTCCTTCACTTTATGTGGAAAAACTCTGCTCTGTCCACTCTGCCTGATGAGCCTGCTGCCATCGCCACATCCCAGCTGTCCTCACATCCTGACTCCTGTCACATTCCAACCTCCACCAGTCCAGCTTGCCCTGTGGCCATTGCACACACAGCAGGAAGAGCAGGGGTCACCTTAGGTCTTTGCTCGTAATTGTTCGGGGTTCTTTTAACAGCTCTTAAAGTATTTTAATTGGCTGGAGGGTCGATACCTCTGGTTTTAGGTGTTCCCTTGTCATAGGTCCCAAATCCATGTGTGTCGTGTGTTTTGACTTTGTTCTGATGTCTCATCACTGTGCCTCAGATCCCTCTCTCTCAATTCCTAGAGGAATCTAATTGAAGACATTTCCAAATAAGTTCTTGTGTTGCAGCAGCTCCAAGAGGCATAACAAAGACCAGGCTTCTCTGCATGGGGGCTTGAGCAGATCACTGCCCTTAAGAGCCTTTAACACAAGGACAGCACCTGAACACAGGCTACCTTGGCTGACAAAGTCACCAGGGCAGTGACTCAACAGTGGGATGACATTTGATGGGGTCAGTCTCCTTCTCTCAGCCGTTCTTTTTGCTCTGTGCTTACAGGGTGCACAGGCAGAGAAAGCTTGGGCTCTGCCCCGAATTCCTGCTGCCCACGTACCTACAGAGAGCGATGAAGGCAAATATAGCCTACGACTGGCTGGATTGGTGCATACTTTATAGAGTGTGTATCACATTCATGTTGCACGTGATCATCACCACTTATTCAAACTTTCATCAAGACCTGAGGTGCTCTTGCTTAAAGCAGCCTCTTTCATGATCAGCCATACTTTTGGTGGCATGTGGTGCCAGAGAGGAAGCAGCTCCTGAGGGCACACCATTACTGTCATCCTGTACAGCACCGTCTCAGGGCACCACTACACCCAAGGTGAGCTTGGTCAGCCAGAGCAGGATTTCTACTGCTGCTCCACTCCCACCATGGCTGTGGGCTGAGCAGAAAAGTCTTCAAGCACTGTCAAAAGGCTATGCTTCCAAAGCAGCTCCCCTGGCTCCTCATGGGTCCTTGAGCCTGCCAAAAGTCAACATGCTGTGCAGAGGTCCTGAGAGCAGCCCTGGACTATGTCTGGCCTGGGGGAAGCAGCAAGAATCACTCCATCCTGCTGCAAAGTTAAGAGTGTCACAGCTAAATATGTGCCTTCCCACTGTGTGTGGCCTCTTGTAGTTTCTGTCAGGCACCAGGAGGGGCAGTCAGTCTGTTGCCGTCTTTTTTTGGTTGTTAATGTTGGATGCGAGTCCCCCGAAGCCATTTACCGAGCATCTGGCACTGCCATTCCCTGTGTGCTGGCACTTCATCATCCTAAACCAGGGAATGTCATTAGTGATCTGTATGGCTAGTGCATTCAAAAGGAGTGGGGTACAAGTTTCTCATCCATCTACGCCCTACCACGTACCTCCTCATCGCCCCAGAAATTTTCTGGGGTGGCTGGAAAGGCTCTGACATCTTTTCAACTATTCAGATCAGGATCTTCGTTACTCTGTGGTTTTGATAAGGGTTTGCATTGTGTTAAGTTTCAGGAAGCACAATGAAACTGAAGATCTTTCTATGTCAGGCTCCTGCCATAAAGTACTTAGTCTCCAGGGAATGGAGAGCAGACAAAGGAGAAGGAAGAGAGTACAATATCTGAGCAAAAGATCAAGCCAGTGAGAGAATATATTATTCATTAAGTGTATCTCCAGGACGAATAACAGAGGGAGTGTGGGAACAGAACTTACAATGGTCTTAGGTACAGTTTTAAAAAATTTATATACCCATTTTTATCTCCACTTTTTTGACAGCTGTTGGGATAGGCTCAGCTTAGCCACCATTTTTGAAAACAGGTATATTTATATGTTCCTACTGTTTTGATTGGTGATGATCGAATGTTCATGTGATTATGTGAGTACATAATACCCATGGAGAGAGCTCCAGAGGTCTGAATTTGATTCTGAAATTGGTGGTAGCTGGGCTGTTTCCATGAGACCTGCCTGTTAAATGGGCTCAGGACAGAGACTGAAGCTGCTCTAACCTATGATCACATTTCTCTCTGGTGGCACAGATGCCAGAAACCCATCTGCGTGCTGCCTTTCCCAACCAGTCAGCTTTTATTGCTACTTCTAATACTAGCAAAATCAGCTCAGAGGAGCTCACAACAAGACCTCCTAGATGTATATTCACACAATGGGGCTCCTCCTGATTTTTGTAGAGTGTCTCCTGATCCCAGACTGCTGGAGGACTCATAGGATGCTGTGCTAAATGCACCAGTACAGGAAGGAACTGGGAAACAGCAGTTCAGGTCAAGGACCTGGGCCTCCAGCACAAAGATAATGATAATTAAGTGACTAGTGCCAAGGCCATCCTGCTCCCAGAAGTACCGCGCTTCGGCACACATGCAGCTTTAGGCTTCTGGCATCATTTACACCCTGCATTTCCTCCCTCATGCAAGCCCTCTATTCAAGCCCTCATTTAGGAAGCAGAGTGAGCTCTGGTGGCTGCAGAGCTACTCCCTATTTCAAAGTGGGTGCTAAAACCCTTCTGCTCCAAACTGAGCAGGGAGACATTGAAAAAAATCCCCCCAGCTCAAGCTTCCACAACGACTTTCTACCCCTGTTGCCACCTCTAGCAGAGGCAACTCTGCACTGTCACACAAAATTAAACTTTCTCCTTATTCGCCAGTCTAATCTTTTCCTCCACAACATGATCCTGAGGTTTAATCTGATTACGATCCATCATATCACACTATAACAAATGGCCCCAGCTGCCAAGCTAACCAGTTTAATGAGATCCTGTGTCGGCTATCAGAGGAAAGGCAGAGGAGACGCTACAAACAAAGGCATTGCTTGCTCAGTCCCACCCCAGGACGGGGTGGGGGCACAGGCTACAAAGAAACACTCATGCAACTAAAGTCATGTCTCTCTAAGAGAAGAAAATCTGCCTTTCTGCAAGAGTTTTGATGGAGGAGTGTTCTCTACCAGGCACGGCGGCAGATGCTCCGTGACTGGCAGCTGTGAGATATGACCACAGTGTTGGCTGGCCACGGGGGTCTGAACACAAGATAGAGAGAACACAGCTTGTCTTTGTTCGGATGCTATTACATCTGATCTAAACATAAAAGCCCAAGATGTATCACATGGCAAATTAATATAGCTGTTTTTATGCAATCAGACAGTTTTTTAGTTCCTGCCTAGATAAGACCCACCCTTGCCCCTTAGAACTGCAGCCATAACGTAATTCCCTCTTGGTGGCTAATGGCTAATTCATAAATTACACTCAAAATGTATTGTTCATTTAATCCTTTTTGCTGCTATTAGCTCTGGTCACTGATCTTTTACCTCTCCAGTCTATGGCATTTTAATGACACAGCTAGAAAACAGCCAAAGTCTTCAGGTTAGTGGTAAAAAGCTGGATTTGTGTTACAAGGAGGGACAGTGTCTGCTACTAACTCAAGAGGAAGAAGTGGGGGAGAAATAAAAGCCAGAGCTGGCTGTTGACTGGGGAAGTCAGAGAGGAACAGGCTGAAGCAGACTCATTGATTTTGGCCTGGCCTCAAGTTTCATAGAGATGATGAATCTGTTGGCCCACAGCCTTGGGAATACAGTTCACTTCCAAGACAACCTAACCACGGCAAGCCTTCAACCAGCCTAACCTGGTTTGCCAAAGGAAAAAACAACTCCTTAAAAAACAACTCCTCCTTTGAAGTTGCAGTTGTTTTTTAAGGGAACTTGACCTTTAGGTGTTTTTTCCTCTTCAGCACTGGGGATAAACTGCATGGATTAGTACTGTCCATATGACATGCCATTACAGGAGATACTGATGAGACCCCACCTGGAATGCTGCGAAACACCCTGGCTATCTGGGCTGAGATGACTTATACTCAGTGCAGAGCAGGACTAGAACAGAGGTTTATCAGAGAAAAAGAGACCATAGAGTTTGGCATATCTAGTCATGCTCAGCTAAAGCCAAGAGAGCGTATGATTATCCTTGTGATGGTTGCACAGACACCAAACCCTAATGGAGGTAGAGCAGCAGCTTGATCTGTATTGGTACAAACCAGACAGCACTGGCTGTGAACACACTTAGGCTGAAAGTTCAAAGAAAGCTCCTAATGATCTGTGTGGGTCCAAAATAGTCTGCCTGCCTGAGGAGCCAGGGGCAAAGTATCCACCTACCTTTGAAACAGCTCTTGGTTGATTTGGGGGAAAGGAGAGAAAGAGCAGCAAATGGACTCGGTAGTTGATGACATTCCTCCCAGCATGTCCTCACCCTTTCAAAAGGGAATCACAGGAATTCAACATGGATGTTCACTTCCTTAATTTTTTTTTTGGAAGGGATTTTTAAAATTTGCCCTGAGCTGTGTTTTTGTTTTGGTTTATTACTAGTTTGGAACTGGACTTTCTTAAGCTCTCCTGAATTAACCAAACTTCTTCCCTGGAAGGCATTACCTAGCTTTCTTGAGTTACAGTGCTTGCAGCCTTGACCCTCAGGCCACCCAGCCATGCTGGTGACAACATTGGCACCAGAAGGGGCTATAACCTGTCCTTTGCTGCAGAAGCAGATGGGAGTAAGGCTGCTTGCAGTTGTGGCAGAGAGGTTTGTTTGGCTGTTTGAGTGGCTGGATAACAAATAGTACCCACCTCCTCCAAGGCAATAAGAAAAATGCGTTGGGCCAGATGCAACTGAGCCATGGCTTGGGATCAGATTCTGGACCACCCTGCATGTAAAGTGGTGCCCTGCCACACTGAAGGAGACTCAATTCAGGCTTCTCTGAGCTGTTGGCCTGTGTTGCTGCCTGTTTCCAAGAGTGGCTTCCCTAAGAACACATACAAGGAGGTATTTAGCTTTTTACTCCAGAAATCTTTAAGTTGCACAGTTGTGGAGCTGGTAATTACCAACACTCAGGAGAGCCTGAGAAGATGCCATCCTTTATTCTAATTATTATAAAGCCTTTCAATCTGATTATTTCTTTCCTTGATGCATTTCCTCGTAATTTCTGTTTATGAGGATGCTAAGGGTAAATTAGAGAATCTTTCCTGTGACAAATACATTCTGCACTCTCCAACAGGCCTGGTCTCTGGTGGCATCTCTGCGTTCTTCATCACTCGTCCAGGAGATGCTTTCAAAGCCAGGCTCTGATCCTGTCCTTTCTTTCAAACCAAAGATGTTGCTTGGAGCAGAACTGACAAATAAATACCTGTAACATGATGAAAGCATTGTCCATTTCTTTGTGCTGGAATGGTTTGGGTCAGAACAGGATAAACCACATTTACTGGAACTGTTTTACTTCCTTTGCAACTGTGCATATTACTCCAGCCAGAGAAGTTCAGACCCCAAAGAGGTCAAGGACACCACACAGCTCCTTATGGCAATGGCACAGGTTGGCCTGATGGGGCAACTGGGATCTCTTACCATGATTTGAGCACTGGGTGCTGTCACTGCCTCATGTGACATTGCAAGGATTTCAGATGAGAGTCCTTGGGGGCGAGGTATAAGAATAAAAAGTATGTTTCTCCTGAAAACAGAAATTCTAGCATTGGTAAGGAGAAAAATACTTAGTGTGAAGGGAGAATTAGCCTGTTACCTATTACTGTCCATGCCACCGTTTTGCTCAGAGAGGCCAGGCTGCTCCCACTGGGAGCATAGTTGCAAGGTACTCTAAATGCATTGCTGGGCACCATTTAAAACTAAAATTGGAGTGTAAGTGGAGGTGAGTAGATGGTCTGTAATGGCCTCTGTGTACACTTGGGTCCCATGAACTAAAAGAGAGATGATGTGCACTCAAAAATTACCATTTCCAACAGCACCAAAGGGCTGGCATCAGAAAACTTCTTCAGAGAAAATCTATTTTTTTTCTTTATTTTTTGAGGGGGAGACCAAGGGGAAAGGAAAGGAGAAAATGAGAAAAAGAGGGAGACAGAGAAACCTAAGGGGTAGGCATATATGGGAGTCATGGCCCAGCTCCCCTTGGAGAGAGGGCAGGACCCCGATGGAGCAGGGGAGTGGCTATTCTTGCAAGTTTCCTCCTTCCCAGAACCCTGCCTGCACTTAGCTTGTTGGTTCTCTCCCCAGTCCAAGACAGCTGGGAATTACTGCAAGCCCATCTCCTGCTACAGAAAGAAATAAATCCATATTCTGGCTCTTGGAGTGGTTCCCGGAGTTTGGAGACTTTTTACCCAAGTCTTGCTATTTATTAGAAAGCTCTTCCATGATCTCTTTTCTAGTCTCTTTTTTAGCATTAAATTAATCATGCTCATTTGTCTCAGCTCAATGATAAACTACAAGATGCTGATTTTAAGAGCAAGTGAGGTGTGTGTGCTTCAGAGAGACATTGCCCTCTAGTGAGTTGAAGGCAGGCAATCTAAAAGGACTAAAACATCACAAGGGTGATGTTGCAGGGTTTTATATGGCAGAGCAACACATTCAAATTGAAGTTTCAGACAGATGAAGGGATGCTGTCTGTGGTAAGGGCTGTGAACGCCCTGCAGCTGTAAGGAGGCCCTTAGCACCCACCATGAGCCTTCTCAGCATCCCTCATCTCAGCCAAGGCTCCAGCACATGACATGGCAGTGAGGATCCCGCACACCTCTCCTGCCCAGTCAACACCTAGCAACAAGCTACCTTAAACAAGCTACCTTTCATATACCTTGAAAAACACCCTCAGTTAGCACTCAGGATGAGTGCCATCATCTTGTGCAAAGGCAGTGGTGGCCAAGAGCTCAGCCATGAGTCACACAAAATTCTATCAGAGGTGCTGTTTCATGTCTCTGTAAACAGGATTTCTGTAAACACTCATTGCACTCACCATCTCATCACAAATATGCATTTTAATTCCTCTCTCTTTTGTTTAAGTGAGTGCTTTGGGAATGCCTGTAGCTCTCGAGTGCTGTGCTTCACATGCGAACAACACAGTACTCTTCTGGCCACCGTTTGCCCCCTCTTGTTTTAAAGACAGTTAAGAAGAGTTAAGAAGAAGTTAAGAAGAGAAAGCAAAACTGAGAAGTAAGCAAAAAGTCACTGCCAACCATGAATAAATTATGAAAGTCAAGATTTCTCCTTTCCGTGACAGTCAGCAAACACTCATGAAAGTAATGAAAAAGAGAGGGCAAACAAATGGTCATCACAGTCCTTTCAGATGCTCTGAACAAGGATAGAACTTTTGATTAAACCTACTTCAAGGAAGTCTGTATCTGTAAATATGATCACTTTTTGAAAAAAGAAAAATAAAACTTATTCTGTAGCCAAAACACAATGTGATATCCTTTTTTTGGAAGAAAACCTTGGGATGAGGGCATGATTTTGCAATCAGACTGGGTGTATAAGTGAAAAGCTATTTGCAGAGAGTTTACTGTAATAAGAAATGTGATTAAGTATATTTGGCAAGTTTTTTAGTGTTTTGGTTTTTTTTTTATATCAGAGACCTCCTGCACAATTCTCCCACAACCACAGAAAACTGCCTCACAAAATCCCCACACAGACCCAACCAGACCTGCACTAGATAAGATAGCACATAGTATACCTCAAAGCTATGCCTGAGATGAAATTATTTCTTGTATTCTTCTACTTCAATGGATACACTAGTTCCTTCTCCAAAGAAACTTCAAAGAAGTATTTTCCCTCACCATTTGCTAGTGGCCAGCTATGTCGTGTCATGCTGCTCTGAAGAAAAAGCTGGGGGATTGTTCCTGTGTCTTTGTGGTCAGTAGCAACGTACCTTCCAGGGCAGATCTTGATTTTTATATAGTGACAAAGATATTTTCTGTAGCAGCATATGCTAGATGATGCACTTGCCTGTGTACCAGCAAGAAAATAGAGCAAAAAAAATGATCAGACTTGGCTCAAAGCAGGGGTCCATCATTTTGTGCTTACTTGCTGGCTTTGCTGATTCATTCCTGGCTGTAAGAGGCTGCCACTCTGGCAGAGCAGTGGAACCTTCCACGTCATGGCTCTGCAGCACACGGTGCTGCCCATGATTTTGCTTCGGAGCAGGCTGTGAACTACAGCAACTGAGGATTCTGATACGCAGCTGCATCCAAGTTATCACCACTCAAACATTTTTTTCACCCAGCTACGAAAGGAGATAAATTCAAGAGCCACAACTAAATCCCAAAAGGTTCTTACATCAGAGCAGTAAAATGTCAAACTTGGGATTAATATCTCTGAACATTTTTCACTGTCCTTTTAAACTGCTTTTGTCCTCCTCTAACTTCAGAAGCCAGCACTTCAACCACAAGACAAAACCAAGACGGAACAGGAGACATTACTTCATTGCCACAGCTGCTGAGTCTGATCAGCAGGCTGACATCTCCTTGCTCTTTACCAAAACAGCTCAGGAAACAGGAAAGCCACGCTTTAACAGGAGGTGTCATCACGAAACTGGCACTTGTGTCCCATTTAGAAAGGAGCCTTGGAGAACAGAGGTTTAGCAAGAGAAGTTAACTGTTCAAAACAGTTCCACACAACGTGGTTATCCATATGGAAAGGTGACTTGGAGAGTATTCCCAGATTCTGAACAAGGAGGGTGCTGGTTTACATAGTAGAGTCAGGTCTGCACACTGGTCTGATGCACGAGACCAGTACAAGAATGACCACATAGTTGGGATGCTGCCTGACTCATATCTACTCTGCTACAGAACTGCAGAAGAAAGCCTCCTCTCATACGTAGGTGAAGGAAAGGCCAGAATAGAATAGATTAGAATAGAACCCAGTATATCAGTTGGAAGGGACCTACAGTAATCATCCAGTCCAACTGCCCTTCTAGGCTGACTAAAAGTTAAAGCATGTTGTTCAAATGCCTCTCAAACATGCTTGGGGCATCGAGCACCTCTCTAGGATTCTTTGAGCCATTTCCACATGTCCTACCGCTGGATTCCAGGGAGAAGGGTTCAGCACCTCCCTCTCCCCTTCTCCTCCCCAGGGAGCTGTAGAAAGCCATCTCTCTAAACTTGACAAGCCCCAGGTTCTCAGCCCTCTCCACGTTCCCGTCCCTCTCAAGTGACGGCAGCGGGGACCAAGCCAGAGCGCAGAGGCGGCGCTGAAGACGCGTGGTCACACCACAGTGTGGCACAAGGGGGAGACGCTGCGCCACGGATGCTCCTCGAGCAGCGAATCCCATCTCTGCAACCGTCCTTGGCAAAGGAGAGACTGACATACTTTCCTGCACAGGTGTAATAAGAAAGAAAAGGAAAAAAAAAAAAAAGAAAAAAAAAGAAAAAAGCCCACTCTGGTTTAGTTTCACCGATTTAATAACCTTAAAAACAGCTTCCTTTACACTCATTCTGCAACTCTGTTCTTTTTAAAGACTTAAACTGATTTTCTTTCTAAACATCCATAATATTAAAAGCAGTGATTGCAGGGAGGGGAGGTGTTGGAGTTAACAGCCTTTGAAAAATATTATCCTTCTGTACAGCACCCAAAAACATGGGGGTGCTAACAACTAGGGAAAGACCTGTTCTTCCTCCAGCCTGCTGGATGGAGCCAGGGATGGGAGTGAAATCTACTCTGGCAAAGCCCCCTGGTTGTATGGCACTAACACAACTGTTAAAGGCAAACAAGAAGAAAACATATTTGAAGCAATTGGAAAAAAAATGTAAGTGCAGGAGAGAAAAACAAAGAGGAGGCAAAAACCACTGTTCCTCCTCTTGCTTTTGTTGAGCTATTCAACACTAGCAGCATGGTTGTCTTCTTACTGGAGCAGGGTCCCACTGAATTGGAGGTGGAGACTTCAAAGTGCCCAGCATTGGAACACCTCATAAATGTTCCTCTGTTCTTTTGCAGAGCTGGCCTGTGAGGCAAGCAGGCAATTAAACCCGCTGTCCTTGTGAGGAAGGCGATTGCAGCAACAATACATGTGCTAAGTTACAGAGGTGATAGGCAGCAGAGCGAGACTCCTTTGCACTGCTTTTCTGCTAAAGTGCCACAAGACTAGAGTCAGAGAACAAGGCAGTTGCCTGTTCTGACTGACACGAAGTTGGGTTTCACTGGCTGTAGCTTCCAGGCAGGCTGTCACAGTTGAAAGCAAATTAGATCAGCTGGGCATCAAGTGATACCTTCCATCAGTTTTCACCGCCCACTGCTGCCAGCTTGACACTTCTCTTTCACGCTGCATGTGCCAAGTGTCTTACAAAGCCAGCTGCAACATCTACTGCAAGGACACGAAGAACAACTGCAGGTGGGGAGAGGAGGTGGGGGATTGGCTTAGGGTTGGGGTGAGGAGACCTTTGCCTGCCTCAGTCCAGGCAGAAGACTGGGTTCTCCAAGAAGACTGCAAGCTTGCTGGCCACCAGGTCCAGGTCACTGGTGTTGGCATATTTGAGCAGATTGGTGTTCTTGAGAAAATAATGCTTGAGGAAGTGCTGGCTTACACACTTGTGCAGCTTCTGTACCAGCCTCAGAAAGGCTTCAGGGAAGCAGCGCCAATCCTTGGTGCGTGGGTATTTTTCACACGTCCAGAATAGCACTGTCTGCAAGAAGCAGATGGGAGAGAAGATGTGTTAGAGGTTCTGTTGAGGGCTCACACAGCTTACTAAGGCAGTTTTAGTGCTGGTAAATGGCTGACAGCCTTGGAAATCAGAGAGACTCGTGCTGCTATCTCCCTGTGTTAACATTTCCGCAAAGCAGGGATCACAGTTAAAGTCTCTTCTGGGGACCAGGCAGAGCAACTCTGACATGCCTGGTTAGGATCTCTCCCCAGAGGAGCCCCACTGACTGAGCCAGGAGACCAAGGAAAATGATCTTGCTAAAATAATATTAGCTTATTTACCATCCTCCAGCAGGAGCCTCTGTAGAAATGCCAGGCATTTTAGGCTGTAGAAAATGGCCTATTATGCAAGTGTAGAAGCCAGTAGGTGCAAGGAGGGAGGAAAGCATAATGAGATTAACATAATTATTTGTTAGCTTCAGCTGTATTTGTGCTGAAGATGCACACAGATCTGCATCCTAAACAGACTGACATTCTAAGCAGCTCTTGCAGGTGCAAGGCTTGCTTTCTGGTGAAGTGCTGCCTCTTTTTTTCTGACACGTGATACTTACAGCATGTCTTATGTTCTATTCCCCCAAGTTTATTTTACGCAATTTTACATTTGAGAAATACATAGTTAAAATAATAAAATGTCTGTGATTATTGCTATTATAGTATTGTTTTTACACTGCTCGTGTTGCATTTCTTCAGACTTTCCTATGACTGAGAAGAATTTTCTTGAGGTACTTACACTACTGTCCTGAAAAATCCCTACTTGACTGCCTTGGTCAACCCGAAATCTCTTTTTAAAGTACTAAGTCACCTACCCTGGATTCAATAGTTCTGCTAAGTCCCTTAACTGTCCTCTGAATCCCAACTTTATTTTGCAGATTCAGCAACCCAAAAAGAGACCCACACATAACTGTGAGAAGTGGTTGAACTACAGCATTCAACTCCTCTATTTCTACAGAGGTAGAATTTCATCTGTAGTTGTATTGCTGACAAATTTCTTCCCAGAAAGCTTTTCAAATGTGAACAATTTTTTTGTTCATAGCTGCAATAACCACAAAGCCTTTTTTTAATGTCACCAGGGAAGAAAGACACAGTGAGGAATTCAAGCTGTAACTCCGTGAGAGCTACTCATCGAAGACTTGCAGAGCAGTTACCTTTTGTCACACTAAATCTACTTCAGCAAGATCCATGGGCAGCAGTTGCAATGAAGTTTCTGGAAGCTAGGGAAACAGTGCTGCTTTTCCAGTCAGGTGCCAAATAGGTGATTTATCCCCAGTGTTTATGCAACTGTCCCTCACTGCCAGCTATCTACCAGCAGCATAGCGTTGTTTTTTAAAATGTACCTAGATCTTTTTGAACTTCCACATCTTGAACTTCATTCCTACGGAGGTTAAGCATAATAAGTGCTCTTACTTGGTCCTCTAAGCCTTTCTAAGTTTCTGAGGGAAGAATTTCCTGTCATAGAGCATCTTTCTCATACAGAGTCTTGTTTAATCCTAGTTATTGGATACCTCTGTTGGGGGAAACCTGAGAATGGGAAGAAACCTAACACTAGGCCTCTGCTCAACTACTGGTTTATCCAATGACTGTTTATCTCATTTTACTCTTTTTTTCCCCTTTTCTTTTTTTCTGTTTAATGTAAGTAATTTTGAAATATTTGTTCTCTCTAGTAAACCAATCCTCTCTTGCAGTAAAAGCCTGAAGTACAGTTACAGTATAGAGCTGAAGAGCTTCTAAATAGCTTTTTATTTTGATCAAGAGTCTGTGCAACAGCACGTCCTTCACATCTGCTTCATCAGCCAGAGAAAAAATGTTACTGATGGTTAAACGGTTTTCTACTTTCTCCTGTCTATGACAGTTTTTCCAGCAGGTTGTTCTTGCAGGCACTGAGAAGTTTTGCATTCTGCTAAGCTATAATCAGCCTTCTCATCTCTTTTTTGACTCCATCTTGACTTGGAGTAGTGCCCTGAGTATAATAGCATTTGATGGTCACAAGCTTTTTCTTTAGGAGAAATCTTGGCATTGCATCTGGGTTTGGACACCAAAAGATCAGTAACTACTGTGGAGAGCTGGTGACTTGAAGCTTCAAGGTGGGAAAAGTACAGCCACTCCCTGGCAACTCCAGGAGGATGGAGTCCCAGAAACAGGATTGCTCTACAGTCTGGTGCTGCCCATGGCCCATCAGTATCTGTAGCTGTCAGATGTGGGGATGCAGTCGTAGCAGAGTCTTCCATCTCCTCTTCGCAGATCCTGTTTGAAGCCGTCTTGAACCCTGAAGTAGGTGCGGGGAGGATGCTACCACCCCTTCCTTTCTTCCCTTCCTACCCCAGGTGAAACACCACCAGAACTGCAGTTTGCACCTAATTCATTAATAATGCTCACTTAAGACAGTTTCGTTGGTGCACATCCACAGATAGATGGATATAGACAGCTGAGACAGTGAAGAAGCAGGAGGTAAGTATGCAATTTCAGACAACAGTACAATGCCTATGTGAAGTCAAAACAGAGCAGGGGCCTCAACTCTAACATTATTTATGTTGCCGCAATCATAATGTTCCTACAGGCTTTAGTTTCCTGCTGAAGTTTGGAAAACATATATTTCCTGAACTTGTTGCCACTGTAAAGCAATGAAAAGGTACTGCAGTTTTGACAGCTACCTCAGAAGTTACACAGGTGCTACAGCGATTTACACCACAATATTTTGACATTACTGGATGGAAGGCACTGCAACAACTACTTCAACTGTATGTTGGTATCGCAGTGATGCCTACCTGAAGGTGATAAGCCGTGATGACAGGCTTATTTCCAGCACACCAGACATCTTCCTTCATCTGCCTCATGACCCTGAAGCACTTCATGCGACAACCACCATCTTCATCAAGTCCTTCCATGAGGATGTGCTCAGCACGGGAGAAGCACAGCTGCCAGTGATAATTGGAGCGGGCCAAAAGGTCGAAACCCAGTGACTGTGAACAAAAGGAGAAGTGTGACAGCAGATCAGAGGCAAACTTCTCCGAGCAATGCAGAGAGATGTTACAAAAAGGATGTGTGACATCTCTCAAAGCGTATTCTAAACAGGGTTAGCAGAGGCAGCAAGTGAGGCGTGCTCCCACCCTAATTCTTAGTCGAACAAACATGCATTTGGTATTGTTCCCCTGTGTGCTGGTATCAGTTACTCCCAAGATATCCTGCTCTAGAGCCATCAGGCACAGTACCAGCAGTGCCACTAAAGCAGAGGTGCAGCTCTGCAGGCACTTTGCTGTGGAAAGGCAGGTTGTGCACGAGAGTGGAGCAGGACTGGAAGGTGGAATGGGATCTGCAGGAACATGGCAACTGGGACTGAGCTGGAGTGCCAGAATCCAGCCATCGCTGATGTAGGGAAAGGTGGGATTAGGCTGGAAGGAAAACTCCAAGGCTTGCAGTTGCTGAAGGCTTACATGAGGCAGAGCAGAACAGCAAAAATGATGCATGTCAGTACTGGCAGAGCTGTGTGCAAGAGACTCATGCAATAAATAGTTAACTCAGGTTTTCTTCTATAGAATTCACCAATGTAAGGGAGATAAAAATCCAAATAAAACCTGACAGAACAGTTTGAAACATTTCACTAGAGAATACATCTTCCAGCCCTGCTGTTGCCTGCCGTCACCATGCAGTTCTTCCTTTGGGAAATGACTGTCAGACACCTGAGAGGTAAATTCCAGCACGGAGTTAATAGTTCTTTATACACTGTTTACCTTGACACACCGCACTTTTTCCTGAGAAGGCCAGCGCTTGAGGCAACGAGGCCACCGGGCCTTCTCAGGCCAGCAAGTTGGAATCTCCACAGCAGGGACCAGCTCCACCTCAACCTGGGATTCTGATGTCTCCACGGCCACCCGGACCACTGAGCTGAAGCTCTCCAGCACCGTCACTTTACCTGGGAAGGAACAACAGAAGAAGATAATATAAATGAAAAGGTCCTTTTCCACAAGCCAACCAAGAGGCTGTCTATGACCTTGCAGTTGTACTGGTGTGTCTTAACACTTCCTCTTCAATGCCATAAGCAGAATCTAAAAAAAACTTGAATCTATCTAAATCTGGCTCACAAGAATAGGAAAAAGATGAAAGACCAACTAAGTTCTCAATATTAATTCAATTACCATGCTTTTGTTTTCCTTTGTGGGTCCTCTTAAATCCTAGGATCAGCTTCTTAAAAATACAGCTAGATGACTGATGCAACCTATTTCTAACAGTACAGTACAAGGAGATCACTGCAAATTAGAGAGGACCAGATGAATGCCTCATATCTAAAGATGTTCTTATTCCTTCAGAGAACCTGAGATCAAACCCTTGCCATATCACACTTACCACTGCCAGTCATTCAGAATGTTTTGTGGAGTATCTGTAAGTTTTGTTTCTGGAGATGCACTTGCACAGAATTTATGGGCTGTTGTGCAGAGCAGTCATACAAAAAAGGCTAACTGCTAGATCACTGGGAGTGTGGAGTGTCAAAAAGAGCTACTTCTGAGGTGATTTGGAGGAAGGAAGTTTCTTCAGTGTGAAAGAAGAGTGGCTCATCTCCAGGAACAAAATGCTCTAGGAGTGCAGAAAGGAAAGAAAGGTGCAACTAATGGCCTTTGACATTGTTTCCAGCTGGTTCATGGAAGAAGTTTCTGTCCCCAGCTTTCCAAGTCACTCTGGCAGGATCCTTGTCCCTTCAGCTCTGCCATCTGAGCCAATTGAATTACCATGCTCTAAACAACTGCAACAGAAGACTGAGCAGACTAACAAAAGCAGTTTAAATAGTAGTGCGTTAGTGCCTTATTTTGATTGGCATGGGCTAAGGAGCTATTCTACAAGGAGCCCACACAGCAGACTTGAAGGGACAGTGATGAACATTTGGGAGGACAACCTTTTCTGCCCTCACAGAGGAAATATCTGCCTATCCCCAATTTAGCATCTCCTCCAGAAAGCACAGGATGAATTACGTTGCAAATAGTAGAGTCCATCCCAACTAGAAGTTCATAACCCTCAGTAAAATTTGCATGTTACTTTCCTGCTGAGGCAAGCCTGGCATAAAACCAGGAACTATGCTGCTCCCAAGCTCTCAGCAAGGATTCCTGGCAGCTGAAAACTGTTAGAGCAACCGCTGTGTCAGCGTGTAAATATGTTCATGGCATTTCCAAAAGCATTGCAATTGGGATACCTATTTTTCCACCAATGAAAAGTGAGGCACCTCAAAAACTGGCTTTGCTGATGCTCAAAGAATTAAAAAACAGGAAAGCAATGAAACCAGGGAAATTTTTCTGCAACTTTAGCCGTCCTGTATGATGAAGGAAATTCATTCTTCACAGTAACAAACAAAAATGGGAATTGCTTATCCCAAGTTCATCTTAGCTCATTCTTCCCAGTGGGCCTTATAAAAAAAGCATCAGAATCATCAGCCCAAACATCATGCTTTGGGTTCCTTGAAGGACTATTCCTGTCACAACAACTTGATATACTGCTGCTAGCCACAACGGCAGGTTTTCACTTAAACACAGTAACTTTCGCATAAGTAAAGCTTCAGAGACAAGCCCATTCCTGCTGGTCTTTTCCATGAGCCTTGATGGCGAAATTTCATTCCCATCGATCTTTCCATTTCTATGATAACAAATATTTCTTGAAAAAATGTCATTATCTAGCTGAGCTTGACTTTATCGTGTTTTCCTCACAATTCAGAGTGCAATCAGATACTGGATATAGCTCCTATTGCTCTGAAATACAGAGGACCCATATTAGGCTGCTGATGAGTAAGGAGTCATACTGGAAACATGCTTTGAGAAGAGGCACCACAGTCTGGATTTAATCATGTCCCAGTATCCTAATTTGAAAAGATGGATGTAGACTATGTAGCTTGGACCAAGTCAAATTGTCAGTAGCTGAATTCTATAACATGCCTCCAGGATGCTAAAGATTAAATCCAATGATCACTGTTCAGCAGCATCTCGATACAGATGTTACAGTTGTGAAGGCATGTTCTGTGTACCATCGACCACGTTATGCCAGTGAACAGCACTTCCGGCATAGTCACAGGAAATAAACAGGCACTTTGGATTGCTCACAGAGCTTGCAGCTCCACTACTGAAAGTAAACTTCCTGTATCCACTTCCAGAAACGGACTGGAGTAGCCTGGACACTGGGGGAAAAGACCACTTGTCCAACACACTTTGCCTGAAGTAAAAGTCCTACTTAGTTCCCAACAGTCCATACTGGAAAGCTATGGGCAGCTAAGATTTTCCCAGAAAACTATCTGCTCGTAACTATCTTCAAACACATTCTCCTTAGACTTACGCACCCTCCCTGTATCAAATTTTCCTATTCTACCTTCCTTGATAGTATAAACTTATTGCAGGTGCTGTAGTAGAAAAAGACATTTTTCCCAAACAAATTCCTAAATGTTCTAAAAATCTGGGCTGCCTCTTGCTTGAACTGTCAGGGTGATGTTTCTGGAGAACCTACCTAAACTCCTAAGAAAGGAGTAAGAACTTGGGTATGAAGAGTCTGAGAATTACTTAATTCTATCTTCAGTGCAGGTCTACATGCATCATCTAAAGGCTTCCTTTTTTTGGAGGGGTTTGCTGTTTCTCAGCTTCTGATCATGTGAGCCAAACAAACGCTTTGTGTGTGTGGTGGTTTCCCTTACACCTATCCCCACTAAACTCACTGGAGAGGTTACAGGAGATAATCGACTTCTCCACCAGCTCCCGGAAGACGATAAGGACTTTGGCTGGAACCAGATCACCTTCGATGTTCACATCCTCTTCATGCCACTGCTGAAGGCTTTTTGAGAACTGCTCCACCTCTAGCCATTGATGCAATTCCTCGGGGTCCCGCACGGAGGAGAGGAGCTTGGCTCCATTTACGGTATAATAACGCCAGTGCCGTACCTGGCATTCCCTGTACCCAGTCAGGCCACGCAGAGGGACTGTGATGAGGAACTGGCTGGGTGCTAAGACCTGGGAGGGTTCAGAGAGATTGTGAGAGAAGACAAGGGCAGATCCATGAGCCTGAAGTAGGGAAAAGAGGGTTAAGGAAGTAATAGGTAAAACTGGGGGCTTTGGAGAAAAGGAAAAGCCAAGGTATGATGGGATCAATTGAACATAGCCAGGACCTGTCTCTGGGGGTTGGTTACTTTGTGGGTACAGAGATTAAAAGGAAATTGTTTTAGAAGGAGTCTGATGTAACATCCATGGCCCTTAGAACACAAGAGCTCACTGACTGATTTGCCACCACATTTTCCCCCTTTTTGTGTTATTTCTAGTCTGCAATTGCATGAGATATAATAACTGGCAGCTTCCAAGGAGCAGGAAAGCATTAGAGAGTATGTCTGAGATACAGCAAACGGAAACAAAATAGTGCAATTTATTTCCTCAGAACTGTTACTTGAGAGTTCAATACTAATAATAACTATGGCAATAAGTGCACCTTTCTGATCTCTGTCAAAGTCCACTACAGACATTAGTAAAATAATACTATGGCCCATTATTTTACAAGTGTTTCACTCTGTATGACTGTCCTTTAAACAGACAGAGACATGAGGCAATTGACGTGCCTGAGCCTACAGAGGCCAGTGGCATTTACATAAATACGCTCAGGTCTTGGCCAGTTCTACTGTATGGAACTGCATCTCCTGCTGAGCACAAGACAAAAACAGTGTAAGGATGGAGGCAGCAACCAATGGAAAATGAACTCCTGATAGGCTTGTTTTCAAGCCATCTAATTTGCCTCATTTTGGGAACGACCGTTTTCCAAGAAAACCAGAGCTGAGCCAGTATTTGCAAAGAAAGAGTAAGATGACACAAATACCTTGAAACTTCATCCTGGCCCAGGGCATAGCCAAACATCTCAAGATGCTAGTTTGGTTGCTCCAGAAAGGGTATTCAAACTCCTTCAGATTTTACTGTGTTGGCTCAGGAGCCTTCCAAGTCCACTTGCTACCAACCCTAACTTACACTGGCATAAGTAAGGTAAAACTGCTGCACGAGCAGGATGTGAAGTGCCAGCTGTTGCTGTGAGGTGGGTACATCCAAGGTGAATGAAACATGCTTGTCGCTCTCCTCTAGTAACCCAAAACACTCTGGTAGCCTTCCTGGTAGCTCAGCTGATTTAAAATATTACCAAAGAAGTGCCCTGAGGGCACTAACAGGTTTTAATGGCCCTAAGCTGCCTTTATGGGACTTCTACCCACAGCATCTGCCCATGGGTCTGGGGCCCCCATTTCAGCCGAGCCCTGGGCTATATCACAGGAATGCTGGTCTCCAACTGTGTAACAGCTATGCCTGTGCTGGCCATAGACCTTGTTGTCCTATCTGCAGACTGCCTTCCCATGCTGGCCTCAGACTTACTTGGCCACTTGGACTTGCCTGGCAATCAGTAGACTGCATCTGACCCTGGTTGGTATTGTTGGAGCTGATCCTGACCCCGGTGAGTGCTCCTGGCTTGACTTCAGCAGACTTACCTGATGACCCAGACTCTTGGTTGACCCAGCTGCCCTCCCTAGGTCTGCCTCACTCGAGCACCACAGGGCGGAAGCTGCCTTGTTATGCTCACCTTCCACCTCCCTGCCCCGTAGGGAGCAGCTGGTCTTCTCTGCTCCCTGGCAAGAGATTTGAAGTACAAAAGATTGCCAGCAAGAAGCACAGAAATGGCAAAGGAAACACCAGAAAGCTGCTCTTTTGTCAAATATAGACTATAAAGGCAGGGGGATAGTGGAAGGATGACATTTCAGATCAAGCTGACCTCTACATGTCAGGTTTGGTGGGGTTGAGTAATCCTGGGAGCAGCTCAGAAACAGAGTGCAAGGCTCCATAAGGACAAAATACAGTGGCTGTCATGCAGTTACTGCTCATCTCACTGCCTGAGCCACGTTTGCAGTTAAACTACCCTTCCTTCCCATACCAGGATGCTGTGTTGTACACACTGGCACCCAACAGACTGTAAAGGGAAGAGCTGCAGGTGTTATGTGAGTGCCTGCAAATGCAAGTCACAAGGGTCCTCCACCTGGGGCTTACCAGGAAACAACAGAAGACACAAGGCTGGTGATGGCACTGTAAAGCTGGGCAGCTGGTGTCCTCTTGGCCTAAACAAATCCTAGTCCCACACCTATGCTCTGTCACACGATGGTCTTATATGCAGACCACGGACCCCAGCAAGTCACAGGCTTGATCAAGAGCCTCAGATTCTGGGGTGTGTAAATGACAGCCAATTGTGCTGCATTAAAAACCTGTCTGAAGTTTGCTGGGCAAATTAATACAACCTCATTCTTGCAGTCCTGGCCAGGATGTTCTAGGGAGGCAGAAGCTTTAGGTTAGATAGAAGATAATTGTGCTTTGAGAAAAAAAAAAATAAGGGAAGTCTCTTGTGGAGAGGATGAAATAGTCATGGGAGGATCAGTTAGGTGGGTGAAGTTGTCTGGAAAAGAGGGTTGGTGAGGAGGAAGCAGGCACATGGACTGTCAGGCACCAGGTGGCAGGAAGGCTTTGTACCTGGATGGATGGGTGGAATGGGCGCTTCCTCCGAAGCATAGCTGACCACTTGGCCAGTAAAGCTGGCTGATCCTGAGAGAAGCAGAAAGGAAAACAAGAAGTACAAGAGAAGAACAGAGAGAAAGCATGTGCCAGGTCATTCATTCACAGAGCAAAGCTGCAAGCTTCCTTGGAGCCTGTTTTTTAAAGGAAAATCTCCCCCCTGCCCCCATGGAGATTACAGAGTTAGACATTTGGCAATGCCATTGCGCAATGCTGTCTGAGTCATTAGTCTGAACCCTAACCTGCTCATTATGCCTTACTGAAGCCTTCACAGTTTTTGCACCAGCCCTGCACTGTTGACAGCTGCAAAAACAGTGGGCCACAACTAAAACAAATACTTAAAATAACGTGGTTTGTCCACGTGAATTTTAATTCAAGTTATTAAAGACTGACTTTTTGTTGTGTGGGTTACAGAGAAACATTGAATATCTAAAGACTTTTCTTATATATTCTCTTAGCCGTGCATATTTAGGAGGAAGTTTGTGGCTTCTCAACAAATCCAGACCTCTCACCATGTTAAATTGATTCCTTTTAACCAGAAGCTGAAAGTTCAGAAAAGTCACTTCAAGCAGAACCTGAAAGTGCTGAAAAGTTCTGCAAATTTAACTGACAGAAAAAAGATGTTGCAAAATTAAACACAGAATAATGAATACATTGACTTTCCCTTGACACAAGTCTCCTCTAGGTTGAATTATGTCAGCAAGAATATTAAGGTTTCCAACTTTTGAAAGTACATAGCCCAAGCCAAAATAATTTTTCATCAACCCATTCTTTGCTGCCCTATACACACAGGACAAAGTTAGTCAGGCCCTCCTAGTGTTACTTCCACTGATTTATAAAACTGGGTTCAGTCAAGTATGAATAACAACTCTGCCACTTTTTAAGAAAATATATTTTGAGGATTTCTTCCAAGCAGAAATTGTTCCGATGAGCCTACTGTAATTCCAAATTACTGCTCAGAATAGATTGCCTGGGTGGTTTTGTTCTGCTTTGTTTTCCAGAACAACATTTTTCCCCTGACCCTGGTCCTGTCAGACCTCATTAGCTAAGCAGGTTTGTTCCAGCACAAGAGGTGGTTGGCAGACTCTGGCACCAAGGAACACGTGGACCAGGATGTGGTTTTACGTCACTGTGGTCATACCTATTGACAAGGCCATGTGCCCTGGGATACTCGAAATTCCAGAAAAGCTACAAATCTGAATGTCTTTGTTCCCAGGGCAATAGCCACATTGCCAACACATCAATCACATGTTGATTATATTTTGCCTCCACCTCCATAACTTTCCAGCAGCTTGGTACACACAGACTTCTTCCCTTTCAATCCCAGAGAGCTGCAAAAGTTGCCTCATGCTTTTATGTGTTTGCTGTGTTTTGATCTGTAACTGGCTGCATTTTAGTATAACGTTGACACAGCTAGAGTTTGTAAACTAGTTCAGATGGAAAAGATAATTTTCATCAGAAGTTGATTGTTTCTTACATCTTTACACTAGTTACTCTTGTATTATGTAGTCACAGGAAATAACCAAAACAACCAGCCTTCATCTGTCACATTATTATTTTCATATTTGAAGGTCTAAAACTGGGAGGCATTTAACTTCTCCCACTAATAAGCATATTTCTTCCAAGTTAAAAAGAAATTCCAATCCATGACAAACCTTCCCCATTTTTCTGAAGAAGCTTTCTAATGCTCATAGCAGAAGGACTTCGATTTTCCTTTCTTTTTTTTTTTTAGTGAGTTGACAGGTTTTCCACCTGTGAAAAATATGAGTCATAGCTCATGAAGGCATAAGGATTTTTTCTTATGTTACTGATGTACAAGTTTTTCTTTCTATATCCTAAAGAACTTTGCCTTCTGCTGCAGACTGAGAGGTCTGGCAATAGATGCTCCTTGTAAACACAGCAGCTGTAAAAAGAGGCTCTGCCTGATTTACCCATCCCTCTCTGATACTCCTCTAATTGTGAGATGTCCACGGGGGTAAGTCTCTATAACCCAGTCACCAGAACTCCCACAGTGAAGTGTCAGCACATTGTCTGTAGTGTTTTAGGTGAGGTACCTGCCCTCACAAACATTTGCACAATGGAGAAATCACTTACTGATTGCCTGCAGGCTGCCAGGGAGTATATCAGGGCTCTTGTTCATACCTTAATGTTCTCATTGTGAATGCCAGAGTTGGAGATAGCCTGGAATCGTGTAGCCTTATGGCTGATTTCTGTGGTCAGCTGCTGGATGATCTTCTGCACCTCCTCCACTGTTTTGGAAACCAGGTGATGTCGCCGTTCTACCTGTCAATTCCAGGAAAGACACTTCATGTTACAGGTAACTCCAGTGTCTGTCTCCAGTGGGAAACAGTCACCCAGCTCAAAGCATCCTGAAACGTTTGTGTCTGTGCTGCATTGGGAATAAAACTTACTGTTTCCTGTGTGTTGCAACCAATTTACCATGAGACAGAGCTGGTAAACATCACAGGACCAATATTCAAGACTACCGAGCTTTGATATACAGAGCAAGACTACCAAAATTGACATTTCCATGTCAGTACCATCAGATAGAAGGAAAAGGGTTCATTACATGGATAAATTTGTTATCAACAAGCTATAGTCTCATTCTTCCTCTATTTGATGCAGAATAGCCAGTTATTCCCATGCATATACTAGCCAATCTCAGAGCCAGTGTTTCATTTTAAGAGCTGAGAACACTTCCTTCAAGAGTTACGGATACTCTGTGCATTAGTCAGGTGTCAGGTGTCAGGAGCATCATTTAGATGCCTACATTATACATTGGAAGTATCCATACTCTCCTCATAGCTAAGTACAGATGAGAGTCTACCCTTAAATGGTGACAAAGCATATTTCCAAAGCTGGTCCCATTGGGAACTAGGTGTTTGTATGACTTGATGGGTAATTCTTCAGTTCAAGCAGTAGTAGCATAATTATTTACTGAAAATAATTTCAGTGGAAAGTCTGAGTCTTGAAAAGACTGAGGTGAGAGATGGACAACTCAGAAAAATATCAGATGAATCTTTGCCTTCATATATAACTAAAAATGAATGGAGCACAAGGGGATGATCACAATCTAAACAAGGAGATTCAACAGGAGGAACATGAGTGAAACCATGTTAGTAAAAGCCATTTAATATTTCCCAAATATCCTTAGACATTTACCAAAGTGAGGAGATTCTGCTAATGAAATTCATGAACATATTCATCATTACTTATTCACTCAGAATTACCTACACAGAGTGAGATATTAAGACTGTTTACTGTTCTTTTTTGCATCCTATGCTTTATCTCATTTGATTGTAACTTTTGCTTTCTTCTTGATTTTTGTTTTTCCTCACCATATTCTACTAAATCTTATTGTTTGTAGGCAAGGAAAAAAAAATCAGAAACAGATGGGAGGTTTGAAAGACTACAGAATTAACCCACCTGCCCTGGAGCAAAAACTAAAACCTCAACTGGGCTGTTTGCAGGTATGAAATGGGATTGTTAGATCATAAACAGCTTGGCTTAAGCATAATTGCCACAGTCAAACATACTTCCTACAGTGTTTTGTTATTATCAAAGACCAAAAGTAAGCAAAAGCATACGGAAAAAATTCTTTACTGTGAGGGTGGTGAGGCATTGGAACTGGTTACCCAGAGAAGCTGTGGATGCCCCATCCCTAGAAGTGTTCAAAGCCAGGCTGGATGACCAGTTTGAGCAAACTGGTCTGTGAAAGATGTCACTGCCCATAGCAGGAAGATGGCACTTAGATGATCTTTAAAAGGTCCCTTCCAACCCAAACCAGTCTGTGACTATTCTAAAATTCCTGTGTCCTGCTTTTGCAGCATCTTCAGCACCTAAACAACACACTGACAAGCACTTCATTAAAAGTCCTTTTGGACATCTTTATGTCAAATGCTGAACTATCAGACAAAACCTCTCAAGTGTGTTGAAATGTGTCCTCAGGCCTTCAAAAGGAATAAACGGATTCACTTTTTCAAAATAAGGGACGATTCAATGGACTAAAATGGACTAGTGCTTGTGTCAGATCAATTAACCAATAAACAGCAACTGACTAACGCTGAACTTGAAGGAGAGCAGAATTTGAATACCTTCCCCCCATAGCCAAAGTTAACAGTATTTTCACTAAGCCTGAATAACTTTTGGAAGTGGGAAATAGATTGGACAGCAATATCATATTCCCTTCACTGGGTCCTCATCTACCCTTGACATACAGTCTTTTTGCTATGTTAACATATAGTCCCTTATGTTTATATAATATCCTTTAATTTCCCTAGTATTTCACCCTCCTCATCATTTCAATTCATCCTTGTTCTGTAAGACCAGTTTTAGCTAGGTTATATGTACTTGTTTTTTCTCAATTTATACTGAAAAATTTTAGCCCATGTTCATTTTCACTTCCTGATCTCAGCTTTTATGCATGGCACTTTTCCATCTGTAGCTATAGCTATTTTCTCCCCCTTATTTTTGTTCATCCAGAACAACTTAGGACAATCCAATAAGCTTGTCTTGCTCAATATGATACCTAATGGTTTCTCCAGTTAGTGAATGGTGAGTGGTACAGAAAATTGCCCACCTCTAAGAGCTTTTAGACAAAAAAGCAGACCTTTTCTATTGAAAAATATTGAAAGTATACAACCTCTCCATGGGTCAGCTGAAATGGAGAGCTGGAGTGCCTCTGTATTCATTGCTCATGCTATGTTCTAAGGGGCACCTGCTAGAAACACCTTCTGCCACCTCCAGTATCCTGGGAGAATCCATCCACCCCAGCCTGGCCACATTTATTTCTGCTTTCATCACCTACTGATTAGGCTACAGCAGTTGTCATGAACTCTTTATAAGAGTATAGACTCTCAAAAAACCTACTGAGGGAGCTACAACTAAACACCTCTTTCTGCATGTGCTCCTCATCCCTGGGGCAGGGATAAAAGAACAAGAACAAGAGACATGTGACAGAGGGTGCTCACTGTTCCTAACCATAATTAGCTCCCTAATCATGCTATTGGGAAATATAACCTTCCTACAGAAGAGAGGGCATAAAAATCAGAAGACAGAACATGTTTGAGTGAATGCAGCTTCTGAAGAGCCAAGGCATTTATCTCAGATGCCTTTAGTACCAGCACAGACATGCTGGGAGAAGAGACAGCATAAGGTCTCTGTTTCTACCACCTATTGGCTTTCCCTTTACCACGTCTTAACTTGGGGAATCATGCCAAAACAAATGCACAAAACTAGAACAACAAGGTCAACTTACTAAGGAGGAGAGAAGCAAGACTGGGATTTATTAGGAACTGTTAAGAACATTTGGGTTTTCTCCCATTTACCCAGTCGCATCCTCTCCAGATGCACTTGAGTTTTTCTTTTGCTGAGTGGCTTAAGGAAGGAATCTCTGCTATTAGAGAGATTCATTGCACCAGGTGGTTGACCTATTTTCAAAAACAGGCAGCATTTGACAAGCTGAACTAGGACTGCCTGAAGCCTCACATGGACAGGAGACTCAGGAGCAGACAGAAACTAGGAATCCATCAGAGATGAAGGACAGCTAGAAAACAGACTTTCAGTAGAACCTCCAATATTGGCAACTATGATTCTCACTTAACTACACTCTGCTTCTGTTCCCTGTACTTACAGCTGCCATATGAGCATCTTTCTGTACATGGCTTCCCTCAGTTCCCTCCTTTGTAGCTCTGCTTTTTTAAATCTTCAGAGAAGTGTTCGCTATTATAGCTCACTGAACAGATTCTGATGGAATGATTTTCCTATGCACAACACTGCATGGCTGAAAAATGAAAAGTTCTCATAGAAATATATCTACTTGTCACCAAAACATTTCCAAAGAGAAAACAAACATTTCTTATCAGCCCCTTCATTGTACTAGAATATGTAATTCTTTACTGAATGTAAAATCATATATTTTCCCATTTTGAAATTATTTTTCATCTTAGTATCTTGCATTTTGTTGAGAAAGCAGACTATAAATCAGGACCTAGCTCAGTTCTCTGATGAAATATGTCAGCTTTAAAAATTGTTATGGTTTACTTAGAGCTACTTTTATTAAACAGTATTGTTTTGCAGATGATTTTATTCTTTTTTACTTTATTTCATAATGGGGAAAAAATTGAGTGCTGGAGTATCTCATAAAATAGAAAATGTGGTTCCAATCTGCATGTGCTAATGAGACATTATTTTTACCATGGTATCTAGGAAAGTATCCTTAGCTGAGGTGACAGACTGATGAGTGAATTCTAACAAATAGTTGTCTGTCTCTAGTTCCTACATGAATGTTTCTTACAGGCATTGCCTGGTGTGGTTTTGGTCTTGTTTCTGTCAAACCAAAATCACAAGAAAGGGAGAGAGGCAAGGACCTTTCCTTGGATTTAAATGCTGGCAATTACAGCCAGACTCACATCTGGAATGCCAGACAAGGAGCAAAAATTAAGGACATTTGAAGAAGAGGACAAGAACCTTGAAAAATTAGGCTACCAGCTGAGATCCCTGATAACATACTGCAACAGGAACCTAGAAATCTCATTAGAAATACAGTTCTCATGAAACTTCCCAGTCTTGCCTCAGAAATGAAGACAGCAGGCAAGCAAGTAACTGTCAAGTTTGGCACCCTTCAGAATCAACACCTAGTGTGGGAGACAGAAAATCTGGACAGATAAAGCCTTACCTTGCTCTGGATGTAGTTTTCTACATCTTCATCTGTGAATGGTTTCATGGCAAGATGGTCTTCGCTGCTCTTTAAAGTGTGAATTCACTCTTCATTCATTCACCTGCCTCTGGAAGTAGAGAAACACTCAGAGCTGCTCAGAGACTTCTTGCCCTGTGAAACTCAGGTCACCTTATTCCTCTGTGGATGAAGAAGAGGAGAGAGAAGCAAGGAAGTATGCCTATTTTTATTTTTTCTTTCCTGATCTGAATTACAATGGTGGCTTCCAGCTGCTTTGGAAAACTACTCCAAATATTATTTTCTAAGTTCAATTATTATTATTTATGACTTTTAAATGGTGAGTTTTGCATATAGGGACATACAAAAATATCCCAGCTACTGTTCTGTCTCAGGGCAGATCCGGAAGTACTTTTCAGATTGCAGTGCAGATTCAATACACTCATGCACAGCATTATTACTCTGCTTGCTACTTAGAACGTCCTTGCCTCACTAGCCCTTAAGTAAACCCTTTCTTAAATGCTCTCAGTTATCCCTCGTTGACTTCAATCCACCCACTTTTCATCTGAAACTGCATGGGTATTTTTACGCTCAGATCATTCACTGGGGCTGCAGTCCGCAGCCCCTGCTCCCCTCTCCTTATATCTCCTCTCTCTCCGGCTGTATTGACAGTAAATACCATGCAGCCTGTCCCCTCCTGTAGTTTGCTTCGCCTTCTTTACAGTAAATAGACAGAAAGCTGCCTCTCATTTTCTGCCAGCAGCTCAGCTAACAACCCCATATGACTAGTTCAGAGGGAAAAACAATTGATCAGGCCTTATTGATCCAGTGTGGCTCGGTGGCTTTTAGAAAGAAGGGTACATCAGCACATGCAAGGGAGTGACAGAGTATAGAGATGTGATCCCATGCTGCTAAAGGTCCCTTATTAAGAAAGGCACACTCCACATTTGAGTAAAATCATTATTTTCCCCTGGAAACTGAACTTTGACATCCCTTGACTGATTTATTACTTTTGCAGCAGCTGGCAAAAGGCAACACTGGGTGCTCCCTCAGGACAGGCACTGTTTTTGCTAGTTATCCTTCATGATTTTCCTTATTAACAGTAAAATACTAAGTGCATTAAAGGAGCACCAAAACCTGCAGGACATCTGCTTCCCCAGAACCTACAAAACAAACCCTTCTCTGTGCCTGCCAGGCATCTGCCTTCATCTTTTTGCTGAGGGACTTGAGGACTCCTTCACAAAGACATGTAGGCATTTACTTCCCACACCAGCTCCCATGAGAATTGAGCACCGAAAAAGATTTTCTTAGTTACCCATACCACGACCTTACTCACTTGAAGGCTTGCTGGCTATCTTTCACCTGAGGGGCTTACACTGAGAGCTCTGCTAGGAAAGCCGGACAAAAGGCATGGTCTGAAGGAAGGTGGGTGGAACAATAGGTTGGTAAGGACTTGTAAGGCAGGTTGGATGAAATTAAGTCCAAGCACATTGTGCAAAGGAGGAGAATTAGCCTTTTAAATGGTCAGATTCCATTAAAAGTGTGCCCCTTAGCCAGCCAGCTGCACATACAGCAGACAACTTCCTTAATGTTCCCAAAACCACACATTACTTTAATACCCAGAACCTCAGGCATGTATTTTGAAGCAAGGAGAGATTAAGGGTCTCTCTTTCTTGCACCTGTAAGGTCTCTCCTCGTGACAGTTGTCCAGAGCCATGGGTGCTGGCAGAGAGATAAAGTAGTTTTGGTAATTTTTTCTTTTATACAATAATTCACCTTATGTTTATAATTCTTTTCTATTAACAAAAATTTCTCCAAGAGGGTCTGGATGTCCCCAGTTTCCCCTCCTCATACTGAGGGAAGGTGATAAAGCCTTGGACAAGGACTGTGCTTTTGTTTGAAGTTCAAGCATATTTAAGTTCATGTTCAAGTTTATCCTGAAGTCCAAGGAGCTGAGCAACAGTTCTTGCCTGTTCCTGCCATTTGAAAAGAATAAATAACTCTCATCATCACTGTTGAGGTGCAAGGGGAGCTGGGAGAGAAAAAAGCAACAAGAAACCCAATGTCAAATGTAACATTAAATACAGCCTTTTCTTAACTGTGAGAACTCCTTGCTCCAGAGCTGTAAGAACTTGCTGCTTCATAATTTCCTTGGACTTCAATGAATCCAAAGAAAGAAATAAGAAGGAGAAGAACATTTATATGAATTGGATGCACGAGATCATAGGAAATGGACAACTTGCACTGAGTGCCTGTGGAAATCCGCACATTATTTCCACCCTATTACTATTATAATCCATCCATTATTTCCATTCCATAAGTAACACATATGCTACTTAAAGCATTGGATTGCTGCCATTTGGCTGACAGAAAATATACAACAGATAAAGGCCCTTACACCACCAGCCAAATACAAGTTAAGAGTGCTATGGGAGACAGCAAGTCTTGACCTCACTGAGGAAAACAGACATCACAAGAACTCACATTTGTTACATGAGGACCAAATAGCACAGACTACAGCAGAAAAGAAGAGGCAGATGGCCATGTGTGAGGAGGGAATATTACTGTGGGAAAAACCTGCATCAGAAGGAGAGAGCACAGAGAAAGGAGAGTGCAGAAATGGGAACATCTGCCAAGATAAAAGAGGATGTAGACACAAAGTAGGAATAATCCAGGCTCCTCCAGTGACATTTGCTGAGCTGATGCAGTGTTGTTACAGAGAAACCTTTAACAGATTGGTCCTTCTCAAGCAGGAAGCATCTTTCCAGACAGTGCTTGTATAGGAAAGTAAGACTAAAATGGAGAAAACCTAAGAAGGACCTAAGCTCCAAAGGCTAATAAACACAATCTCCTGAGAAAAACATTTCCTCTGAGCCTACAACTTAATTCCCCAGGTGCACCAGCAAGAGGGAGTGAAAGAAGACTATTTCTTATTCCTTACTCTTTGAGAAATACAGAAAAAGGAAGGTGTCAAGAGGCTGGATCCAGGCTCTTCTTGGTGGTGCCAAGCAATAGAACAAGAGACAATGATTAGAAACTGATGCACAGGAAGTTTTACTTGAATATGAAGAACAACTTCTTTACTGTGCAAGTGACCAAGCACTGGAACAAACTGACCATAGAGGCTGTGGAGTTCCCTCACTGCAGATGAATTCAAGAATTATCTGGATGCAACCATGTGCCATGTGATCTAGGATAATGCTTGAGCAAGGAAGTTGGGCCAGATGACCCACTGAGGGCCCTTCCAACCTTACCCAACTCTATGATTCTGTGAAAAGCTCAAAACAGCTTCACAGACATACAACACACCCCACTGAGACTAGGCAACCACCTGAAGACAAAACCAGAAAAGGTCTCTTCAGTTGTAGTTAGTTCACAATCCAATCCATCAGTTATCATGGATATGAGCTCTATCATGAGCTTTTGAGCTTTGTTGATCTGGCAAATTACACTTCCCAAGTGTGTTTGTTTCTAAGGAGATTCCCATCCAGACTGAGAATGGCTACCTTTCTGACACTTCTGAATTCCTTTATTTTCTCTTGATTATTGAAAGAGCCTTAAGCCCTCATTGGTGTCTGAGCATATTTCTCAGAGACAGTTTCTTCAGATAGCTCTTGCTGAAGCACTGCAACCTTCCTTCTCTCTTTGGTGTCCCTCAGGAGGTTATCAGCATCACTTACATAGCTAGCTGACCACAGACAGTTCTCCCAAATGCTGCTTGATGAGCATCCATTGATTTATCCAGCTTCTCTGAAGCATTTTCAAGCCACACTTCAATACTTTGGTCTTCTCAAGTCTGCATAAGATCTGAAATTATTCAGATATATATTACATATATATAATACATTCCCCCATTTGTATTATATCTCAGTTTCCACTTCATAGTACCTTGTAATGGAATTCAGATTGTGGGTAATTTCCTTTGTACCTCCATCTTCATTTACTTATCGGTATTCTTTTAAGAGGATTTAGAGATTTCCTAGTATCTGCAAAAACACTGAATTTATGATATATCATTTTCATTCATACTGTTGGCAATAACCAGAACTGAATATGACTGCGGATCTGTGAAACCCATGTAAAAGTATTCTGTGAATATATGCCTTGAATGGTATCAGATTGGCTCTTGTATCTTCTGAAGCTGCCAATTACTGATGCTTTCCATGCTTGCTTGGCTTTCCTTTCTTCACTCTTCAGTTTCACAGATATGACAAATACGTTTCAAACCT